>NC_046227.1:3647221-3963006 GCF_009819885.2 Catharus ustulatus | reverse complement strand
GATGCTAAAATATGTGCTTCTAGTCCTCGGCTGAATAAACACAAAAGCTGTGCCTGTTGATAAGTACTTACCCCTTCATTTCTTTAGTTGGAATACAAATCATACTTTCAACTTCTTTTCTTTCTTTTTTTGCTTTTAATTAAAGAGGCCTAAGACTCCTTCAGCAAGTCTCTATCATTGTAATACCACCACTGACTATGAATGGTGCATGAAACCATTATACACAATTCCACTGGAGTTTTTCTGACAGAAGCATTTCACACAGAGGTAAACCCTCTTCAGTGCAGTTTCCACTTGGGTTGATCAATAGCCTGATTAATTTTTTATATATTTTTAAAATGCAGATATATTCCCAATTCAGCATTTTGAATCTGTACCATGTTTTAATTATAGCCATAAGTACCAGTTGGTGTGGTTCAAAGCTTGGGGAGGGGAGGAAAAAAAAAACCAAAAAAATGGAAAAACCAAAGAAAGAGGCAGTTAATCACAACTTTTAAGGGACATGTTTTCAATGGATAAGTAGCAGAGCAGGAAAAAGGAAGAGACTATGCAGCAATTTAAACCCACAAGCACTTGAGAAAAAAAGATCACTTGGCATGAAACCACCTTCCTTGGAAGGCTCAATTTTACCTCCTGTGAGTTTTGGAACCCACAGAGCTGACAAGGGAGGCAAAACGTGGCAATCTAAGAATGCATTTGAACACAACAATTTACCTAAAGGATAAAAATGCAAGTACTTTTACAAGTAGTGAAAGATCTGGTTCCAAGATGTCCTAGGAAGGCAGGCAGGGGAGGGAAGATGTCCCTGCCCAGCAGCACTAACACTGCTGAGTTGGTGCCATCACAGAGAACCAGAGCACTGCTCCCAAAACCTGATGAGCAGGGCATCAAGAAGAGCTGCTGAGCACTCACTGACAAACATCCAAGAGGTAGAGAAGTGCTCTCCACCTCAAAGGCCCTTCACCCAAACAGAAAAACCTCCAGAGGAGCTAAAAACCAATGGTACTTTACAAAGGATTCTCTAACCACTGCAAAGTTTCTTCACCCCTCTGATTTACCTTCCTCCTCAGGCAAATACTTAATTGGAATTAAGGCACAAAATTACCTGTAAATACCTGACCCCATCTGAGCTCCCCAGTCTTTGGAAGATTTGTGCATGCTGCTTAGCATTATGTGTTAAGTATGGTGCTACCTGGAGGTTTCCAAGTCAGTCTCACAAATACTCACAGTATGCAAATAGATCACCCAGAAATAAATAAAACCATCAAACTGCCTCTAAAATAGAGATATGTGGAAATAAATATCAATCCCTGAAAATATGCTTAAAAGAAAAAAATAATGAAAGGACTACTTTTTTTTTTAATTTTTACCTCTATTACATGTTCCTCATGAACGTGAACTCCAAAAATTACCTTCAAGAAATAGGGGGGAAAAAATTAAAAAAAGGAAAGCACAAAGATTCTCAGAGAAAACTAAGAGTAAAGTAAGAGTCAGTGACTAAGAGATACTTGGGATAGGAATGAGAAGCACTAACAGCTGAATACTATCACTAAAACTCAGTTTTTGCTACGTTTTTCCCCACACACGCCACTTGACCATTCAATGCCATCAAAAAGTCTGGGAGCACACACAGCTCAAAGGGGAAAAGCACTTCACAAATTTAGCCTGAATTTTTGGAGAAAACCTCCCAGTCCATGCACACCAAGAACAAACCCCTCTCTGCCAGGAAAGCTCACACCAGCCTCAGGTTTGGCCCCAATTGGGCTTCTCTTTAAATCAGAGGCTCAGCAGAATCACAGCTGATGGAGAGACAAGGATGCTTTGCAGCCTGGTTCTTTTTTTTTTCCTTCAAATTGCATGATTAATACGAACATGAATGCAAAACTTCACAATCTAAATTAGAATTCAAGAGGAAGAGGGGAAATGTGACACCCTGCATTTTAAAGCATAATGTTATGCACAGACTGGACTGCTTCTACCAACCAAGCAAGACATGACATGAAGTTTAATAAATATTCAATAAAAAGGGGAGAAATATGAATTTGATGAAGTTTGCAGGCAATTAGAGCAATTTATTTCACTATTAACATGACAGACTAAATGGAAATCAGCTCTGGGTGAAAATGCAGTTTTACTGCCCAGCATTCAGATCGCTGTGTAATTAAATAATGAAACGGGTGAGGGGCAGCCACGACTTCCCCAGCAAGGCACCCATCCATCAGAGCCCTGCTCCTGCCAGCCCAGAGCACAGACAGCATGCCAGGGGATGTGTGTGTGCCTGCCTGGCCCTAGCACATCTCCTTCCACTGTGCAAAAGGCATTTCCCACATGGCCAGCTCACCCTGCACTGAAAATACCAGCTGCAGTTGTGGCCAACCACCTTTAGCTCACTGCTTGCTCTCTTCATCAAGAAAAAAATATTAAGCATGGATTAGGAAAGTCAGCATTTTATCAATTTCAAGCTGAAACTAAAAAGCCATGACATTCCTTTTCCCTGTGGACTCTCATTAAGAAAGCAGGATTCTCACACTGGATGCTCTAGAAACAAAAAACCAAACAAACAAGTCTGTGCTTAATTCATCACATGCAGCTCTTCAACCTGCCAGGAGATTTGAGGAGGAGGGGTGCATGCTGATATTTCAGAACATGAAGATGGCTCTGATTTTGAGCACATTTACTCCAGGATTTCAAGAAAATTCACTATTTCTGTATGTTAACCAGTGCCTAAATATTTCCTTACCCTTTTGACAGCAGGTGCTGCTCTCAACAGATCCAGCAAGTCCATCTCAGTTGTCAAATTGCTGTTCCTGACAGACTGCAGCAGTCAGTTGTGTTTGACAGATTGCAGATCTGTTGATAAAATGCTTCCTTTCTAAAACAGCCACTTTGTCTAGCAGCACATACAGTGATAGATGTGCAAAACATCTGCTCTAAATTATTCCTCCTTTTGACTAACTTCTCCCAAAAGCTGCATTTTTGCGAGAACTTCGAAAAACAAAATCAAAACAAAACAAAACTTAAGACACCAAATATCTCTGTTTGCAAGCTTACATCACCTATAACATCTAAAGCAGGCAAGTTTGGAAAGCCTGATTTGTACCAGGCTTCAAAGGAATTTCCTTTCAGGACACTGCAAAGGAAAATCATCTTCCAGTGGCTCCAGCTGGCCACCAAAAATTGCAGATACTTTTGAAAATCTATTACTAATTTACTCTTAACTTGCAACATATAACATACAGCTTGACTAGTGCTGGTCCATCCACTAATACCCATCATCATGGGAACAAGGAAACAAGCACCAGCAAAAGGGAAAACATTTTCTTAGTCCTTGAAAACCCAGAGTTTTGCCTCAGTTGCATTTCATCCATGAACTCACTGCAGAACCAACTGGGAATTTGCCATACAAAAAAAAAAAAAAAATCAATGAAATTCCATCTAAAATTAAGGACATTTTTATGGATTAGAATTTCAGCTTGAATAAAGATACCCATCTTTGTTCCAATTTTAGGAAACAAGCTTTGCAGATCAATTTTGGGCTCAGTTTCAAAAGGAAGAAAGAGGGCCCTGAAAGCTTTGATCTGCTGGAGTTTGAGACAAGTATTCCGTAGTGTCAATATTCCCACTTAGCTCATCATATGACTACAGATGTTCCAGAAAGAAATCAAGGAGAGGAAGGAGACAAGAAAGCTAACCCACTGAAATCTAGTCCAGTAAGTTCAATTACAGCTATGCATGCAGTAAATTCACTTATATAACCAGTACTCCAGCCAAGCCAGCCAACATGGTTGATTTAATCTATGGATTGGTGTATCCAGTGGCAAAGAGCAAGCACATAAACCAAAAGGCACATCTGAACAGGCAAGAACCAGCACATTAGTTTGGATGAACACATCAGGCACCATCTGCCCCTGCTTGAATCAATGCAGTGCTGAGCATGGCCAGAATCACAGCCTGGCACGGTGCAAAACCTTCCATCACCTCCTGAAACTGGGCAGGCTCCTTACAAGGACCACTTTAAACTCACCAAAGGAGCAAGGAAAGGGTTTGATGCACAAACTGACTTGTGAAGGATCCATAATATCACTTATTAAAGCTGTGGTCTGCTTTCAAATGCACGTGTGGCACTGCTGTACTGAACTGAGTGCAAGAACATGAGAGGGCCAGCCATCCTCTGCATCTCTAGGAATATCTTGATCCTGCCTTCCAGCTCCACTGCCTGCCAGTGGTCCATGGCTCCCCTGTCAGGGCATCACAAGGCTGCCTCAGTAAGGAGAAGCCTGTGGCTGTTAGTGATTCACAGGGAATATGCATTGCTGCAGCATCATGAGGAGTTATCAATGAAGAGAAATCAAAACGAAAGCACAGCATCTTTAATCATCAAGATTCCATCCTCCCCATGCTCCCAAGCTGAAAAGGGAGAGTTGCTCATTAAGACAGAGGCCACAGGGCACAGGCAGGTTGTCCCACCATCCAAAATTCCACAGGCATGGAATTAAGGACAGCAGACACAGCCCAGCACTGTGCCACCAGCCACCAATCACGGGAGAGGAGCAAAATGCTTTGCCTGCAACAGAACAACTGGCACCTGTTCTCCAGGGTCTAAACAAACCCTTCCTCTGCTTGCCAAGTTTTCAGAAGACTAGAAGGGAGCAGCACAGGCAATCCCACACTGCACCTTCTCATACCAACTGAGTACCAGCACAGCTCATCAGAAATCTCAGGAGTCACCACCCACTGCTATTAGCAGAACACATCAATAGCACCATTTAATGCTTTTCCAGTTTGCATTTCTCCATGTGCTAGTGTGTTAAGCAGTGTTAACCACTCGGTTTTGCTGGGACATCATGTTTACAGTAGCATCTGCTGAGCTGCTAACATGCGAGACCTGCCACATTTGAATTCTTTTCTGACAACCGTCACACCAGAGAGCTGATGGTGCTTCATTGGAGCCTCCACAAAGCTTCAGGGACACTGGTTTCTGCTCTGCATGCACCCCATGTTTCCTGGAGCCTATGTGGAGACTAAAGTTTTTTTCCAAATCTCTTGAATTTTTTTTTTTTTTTTTTCCTAATTTGTTCCATGTACGGTTTCTGGAATGGACTGACAAGTTTCTTTCCCCAGTGGATAAACACCTGTGGTTTTGTTAGTGAGCTCCAGCTTTGCCTGGTACAAACCCAGTCCCTCAGAGCTGTTCCAGCCCAGGGGCCACCCATGGCCACCCTATTCTTCTCAAGGCACAAGCGCCTCAGCAGTGCCAGATCCTCCAGGGCCCCTTGCAGGACAGTGACGTGTGGCAGCAGTGATGTTCTCCTCTGGGAGAAGGGGCTCCAAGGTGACATTCTGTGCTGGCCAGGGCCCTACTCATCCCTCCAGAGGGGTCCATGAGGTGATGCTGCAGCCAGCTGGAGAGTGGCCACCATCTCCTGTGAGTTCCCATTGCCCTGAGTAGCTCTTTCACAGGAAAAAGCAGATGAAAAAGGGCAAAGAACACCCCTGAAGGAGAAACAGAAAACTCCATCGATGCTCCCAAAGGCAGTGGAATGTCCTGGCTGTATCCAAACATTTTGGAGCACCTGCAGGGGAAGCCCAGGAACCCACCATGGAACACAAATGTCACCTGCAAGACCGACACCAAGCACCTTTGCAGCGAAATGTCCCAGGTCAGGGTCCTGGGAGCTGGAGATCACCAAGTGCCACTGCCAACCCTGCTCAGGTGGTAGAGTTTATGATGAAGAATAAACCTCCTGGTCACATGGATATGAAAGACCTCATTGAAAAAGGACTGGAGTGTCTTCTACTGAGGGAAATCTTGCCTCTGTAACCTGGAGTCATATGTGGTAGTCAGCTGGTGGGTGAATAAAAGGGATTTTCAAAATAATTGCATTTTCAAAAAGCCTTTGACAAATCCCATGCAAAAGATTATTAAAGAAAGGGAGCTGTCATGGGCCTGAAGAAAAGTCTCTTTTATGGACTAAAAGCTGGTTAGGAAGCAAAAGGTTTGGGGATCAAGAAGAGCCAGCACCAACGTCCCCCCAGGGGTACATATAATGAAGATTTCATTAATTAATTATTTCATCACAAGTCTGGAGAAGGGAGAAACGATGGAATCTCAGAGCCTGCAGCTGGAACTAAACCAATGGGGGTACTCAAATGCCACAGCAAGGGTGAACACCAGCAGAAAGTCAAAGAGCAAGCAAGGAGGAGGCAGCTGAGCCTCCCTAGATGAGCTGACACATGGGGGGTAATAACCCAAACCCTGCCTGTGCAGGGCTGAAGTCACAGCCCCACATCTTGGAGCCATCACTGACAGCTGTCTGAAATCACTGGCTCCAGACAAAGCACCACAAAAGGCTGTGAATCACTGGAGGGACACTGGGGGAAGGACAGGTGCTGCTTTGCTGCTCCACAAATCCCTGGCACGTCCCCACCCCGTGGGCAGTGCCAGCCTTGGGAAGGCTGCAGCTCTTCAGCAAAGCCAAGGAACACCATAAGGGGATGCAGCTGCCACCCTGTCCAAGGGTCCAGACTGCCCAGTTTGGGGGCAGAAAGCTGAAGGGTTTGCAGTTCCAAGGTTTGCAGAAGCACAGGTGCAGTGGATAAGCTAAAAGGAGTGCAGTTTGCCAAGTGCTGCAGAACAAGAAGTAGGGGCAACTGGTAAAATTAGGAGGAGCTTGATTTAGGAGAGGTAAAATAAATTTGCACAGGAGGTGGTGAACAGCTGAGACCTTCTGTTGGCACAGGGCTGGGGAGGCAGGCAGTGCCAGGGGCCAGCTCATGGACAGTAGGTAGGCAGGGACCTCCCATCCCAAAAACACAATTGTGGACAGAGGGAGATGCTGTAGGAGAGGCCAGGCTGCCTCCTCCCCCTAAGCACCAATCCCTTTTACCAAGCAGAAAAGAAGGCAAAGAGGCAGAAAAATATTCTCACTCAGCAGGCACAGTGACATTAACAACATGCTACATTGAGGAACCTTGTAAGGTCTTCAAAAAACTAAATTTCAGGAAAAAAAATCAAGTTACAGATTTATATATCTCTATTTCAGACTTCCCTGCTCACCAAGTCTTTCTAAAGCCCTGGAACATTTTTCAGTGTTGATGTGTGGACAGTACACTAGTGTGCTTTAAAGGCCTTTTGGGTCACCAGGTAGCAGGGGGTAAAGTTAAAACAAAAGGATAAGAAAGAAGAACAACGTCCAAACCATTAGATTGTTCCAAATGCTCAGTTGAAGGCTCCAGCCAGGTCTTCAGTGCCTTGAGTGCTTTCCCCATCCTTGGTGTGTCAGTATAAATTGTCATCAACATTAATTCTTTTGTTTCTTCCCTTTCCTAACAGATGTAGTAATCGCACATTTGGACACTGGCAATATTTCTAATTGTGTAATGTGGGCAGAGATAGAATTAATTAATGATCCAAGCTAGATAGAAAATCTGAGTTAATTTCTTACAGGTTTTTTAGGGGTTACTTATGGCTGGAGGTGTTCTCGCAGACTCCCAGCTCTGTCCAAGGATGCAGTGGTGCATGCTGACAAGAAAATAGGCATTTTTGGGAAAAGAATAGGTTGGATATTGAGGCACCCACTGCCACAAAAACTCTTTTCTTTGTGGCCTCAGATAGTAACTGGAGTCAATGCAAAGCAGCGCTGCCAGAAATGAAATTTCCCTGCTGGGAGCACAGCAGAGTGATTCCACTGGAGTGTTTCTTCCCTCCCAGCACCACCACACCCTGGTTTTTTCTTTGTCTCTTCACCTATCTGAACACTTTCTGCCTATCAAAAGGCAGCTGCCTTCCAACCAAAAAAATCACACATGCACAAAACCACAGAGTATTTCAAGGAGAACCAAAACAACCAAGGCCACCCCAGCCTGCAGTGAACCCCTAAGTGAGATGAGCTCCAGATCTGATGTGGATCTGATGCCCTGGACCTGTGTGGGATGAGCACAGAGTACACTGCTGGCTTTTACAGGTGTTGTGAACAGCCACAGAACACTGGCACAAGGGAAAGGGAAGCACAGAAATTGGAATAAAGTCTGTTCACAGTCAGCACTGGGATCACAACCCCTGTTCTACTCTGAAGTTCTAAAACTTGTTAAATTAATCCATCATAAATTATGTGTCTATAAGGTTAAATGTCCAGGAAAATGAGACTGTTCAGCTAATAATGCAGTCTTAGATGGAGCTGTTAAGGGCCATAATTCTCGATGAGATGATTATGTTTCACAGCTTTTGAGATGAATAACAAAATTTACATTTCAGTACCTAGTTATTTTGGGTGACTTCAGTTTGGGTATGAAACCCACTGACAGAAACATACTTTTCCTAAAAAGGTGTCTGTCCTACCTCTGAACTCCTTGTCTACTGTCTAAATTCACTACCAATTTATTTTTCAAATGCATCCTGCTGTATTTTTACACATCTTTGCAAAAACAGGTACCCAAGCCCTCCAGAAGAGAAAGATGCACATCCATAAAATACTGCAATGCTAATTTATGTCCCTATATCTGTGATAAAGCTCATCTGGTATAACAAGGAAGAACTCAGTATGATCCCCCCTCACTGGAGTTGTAATTGTTCACCAGTCAGGAACATTTAAACAGAAACTGGAGCAACATAAGAACAACCCAAATGCCATTTTTCCATGAGATCCAGAGAAGAAAGGATTATCCATAGCACCTGGTGCTCACACAGGTACGACCATTATACAAAAAGGCCAACCCCAAGGTCTTCTCCAGCCTGCATGAGAGCAGGGAGCCTCTGGCCAGGGTGATCTCAGCTTTGATTCTGAAGTCAAATCAAGTTCAGGTCTGTACTTACGCTGAGCCCTGGGAAATAGCATTTAGCCCTGCTAACACAGTGCCACTTGTGTACATGGGTCAGCACCAAACTGAATCCACTCTCAGCTTCTGTATGAGATGCAAATTCCCCTGAGGCCTCCACATATATTTTAGCATCCAGCTTCTCTAGTTTGGGTCTTGAATTCCTATTTTTACTGTCTGACCATTTTTTCAATACGCAAAATCTCTTCACAAGCACTGCGCTCACAGCCTTGCTCAGCATTTAAAATTCACCATGAAAAATTTAAAAAAAAAATTTAAAAATTCACCAGGAAAACATGGCTCAGACATCAACACCACTTTCTGTGGATGGAAAACAGCTGGCTGGCCTGCTGTGACAAAAATCCCCAAAGTTACCCTTTCACTGGATTCCACCACTGTGTACTTGCAGCAAGCAAATCCTCACGCCAACTCCCACTTCACTCTTCCTCCCACCATTAGATTTCTTCTTCTCAGTGTACACAGTGCTGGTAACTCTCCCTCATGCTGAGACAAACTTCCCAGCAAATTTCTCTGAGTCCCCAGTGACTGTGAGCAGGTTCCCCATCACTCACACTGCCCCTGGTATTCAGATAGAAGTGGTTTGTCAATTAAGTGCTGAAAGAAATTCCCTGTTTGAAGCATGTCATGTCAGATGATGGACAGGAACTGAGAAACAATTTTATCTTGACAAAAATAGGGTAATTTTTAGGTGTCAGGAATGCATTCAGACCCAGATGTTTTATTTTTAAAATTATAAAAATTAATTTTTCATTCAGCATTCCAGCTCGGCCTTTCCCTAATAAAGAGCAGGATATTTTTCTTTTTGGCTTGAAAGTGGATGTTGATGTTTAACAGGTTGTATAGCTCTAGGCATTATTATTTTTCAAGCTACCAACAGTTTGAATATGCCGTCTTTAACTGTGGCATTCCAGAAACTCCTAGCTCTAATCTTATGTATTAAAACAAAAGCTCTATGTCTTTGCATTAACTCCAAGTTAGAACTGCTGAGGATCTAGAGTCAAGGAGTGTTAAAAATTAAGGTTACCATGTCACTTGGTCTAATTAGCTCGTTGCCTCTTTATAACTAGGTCCCTTGCAAGACACATTTGGTCAGTTGATTTTTTTCTTTTAAATCATCCCTTCATTTATACTCCATAAATCTACACACATGCTCATCCACACACACATGTAAAAGTTATGTTTCTATTGTCAGTATTTGACACATCATAGTCGGGACCTCACTGATCTTTAGGTACCTGCCACTAAGAAAGCGGCTCTGCAGTGAGCACTGAGTTGTCTTAGGTGAGGCAGACAAATGCTGGCAGAAATTACAGTCATTTCATAATTATAAGACGCACGTCCGGGTGTGGGCAACTGTCTGGGGTTACAATACAGGGTGTGATAAAAGGTATCTGTTCTATCACCATCTGTTGAGGGTGGGGGCAGTGATCCTTATCTCTGTTGAAGATATTCTGCCAATAGGCCATCCATTGAAACCAGGCAGGGCATTGTTCTTTATCTTTTCACAACCCATCCTTCCTCCAGCCAGTCATTTTCTGCTAATGGTCATTGAGTCCCACTGTGGGACTGATAAAATTACTGCATCCCATTGGGAGTTGCTCCAGCCAGGGGGAAGAGCCCAACATTTCTCACCAAAATAAAAACAGAGGTTTTGGGACACTAAGGGAGCCCCTTTCTCCACTGGACTCCAGAGGAAAACCGGATTTCTCCACATCACCACTGGACCTCCGGAGGGAAACTGCACCTTGTACAGGAGCACTGCTGCAACTGAATCACATCTGTCACTGCAGGAGGATGCAGCCACCATGGAATGGGACTGCTGCCAACACCCTGCCTGACAGGGTGTCAGGTTGTACTCTGACTTTGTCAGGGTTTGGAGTTTGTTTCTTTGTAGTACTGTATTTCTATTTTAAATTTCCCTAGTAAAGAACTGTTATTGCTAATTCCCATATCTTTGCCTGAAAGCCCCTTGATTTCAAAATTATAATAATTTGGAGGGAGGGGGTTTACATTCTCCATTTCAAAGAGAAGCTCCTGCCTTTCTCAGCAGACACCTGTCCTCCAAACTAAAACAGCAACTTTTTGTTCTTTGTCCATATATAAGCCGCACCTGATTATAAGCTGCACTTTGGGTTCGGACCAAAATTTTAGTCAAAATGGTGCAGCTTATAATCGTGAAATTACTGTAAGTATTGTACCTCTTCAAGCTGGAAAAGATGAATACACAAGTACAGATTGAGCAAGACACGACTGAAAGCATCTGAGGAACAGCTATAAAACACAAGGCTGAAGTGGGAAAAACTTCTAATGCAAACAAAAAGAACAAATCTGAAACTAACTTGATTGGAAACCCCCCTGAGTCGGCTCAGAAAATTGAGCAGGGTTATGTTTACACACTTCAGGCAGCAGCGTGAGGACAAGAGCGGTCGCCAGGATTTTCCTCCTTAAACCCTGCAAGATCCATCCCACTAAAGCCTGTTTAGCCAAAGTAAAACCAGCAAATTTTTAAGAGTAATGAGCACTCCCTCCAAGCCCCACCCAACCCTGTCCTTCAGGTTCACTGCTGCCTTTCTCTCCACCACACAGAGTGCCCAGTGGTAGGAAATGGGGAGCTAAATCAACAGCTACCTGTCAACAGGGAGCTCAGTGACACTCCTGTTGTACAGGAGTGAGAGGACACATCTCCATGGCCATCCTTCACCCCAGCAGATGCCAGAGGCAGCAGATGGCTGGAAGGATGGTGTCTCAATTCTCTTTTGATCACGGATCTGAGCTGGGAAGGACAGCGATGCCCTGGCACTCCCGCGATCAGATGCGGGAGCTTTGAACACTCGGTGGTTTGACAGCACTCATCTCTCTCTCCCCTCCAAAGGATGTGAAAAGATGGATTAAGACAGACCTGGTGCCAAGCTTGATAATGCAATTCTAATGACATATGCTGGAAATCAATGCTTCTCCAATGCCCTGCCATTTCCCTGGACTCACCAGCAGGCTGGAAAGCAGATACTCAATACTTGACACAGATTACTTCTGAATGCCAAAATATATTAACAAGTATATTCTGTTGGCGTAGGGTACATACACAGCTTCTGGTGTTTACTATAAAAAACACCAGCATTGTGCTAAAAAAAAGAGAAGAGGGAAAAAAAACAAGAGAGAAAAATCCAACAAAAATCCAACAGCCAGCTGAACTCCACAGCCCATTGTTAAGTTCAAGTGTTTTATGCAGAGGCCTGACACAACCATAGATGATATCAAGGAATTCTTGGCTGGCCTGATTGAACTTCTTAGTACCTTTATTTCAGCACTGCTATTTGTTCTTCTCCCCCTCAGTCATGCCCCTTCCTACATGGCATGCTTTGTGTCTCTTCGAAGAAGACAGAAGGGTTTTTCTTTGAGAGAATGCTGCTGCCAGCCCTAAGGATAGCTCATCTACTCTCTGGGGACCAATACATCAGAGAGGGGATGAAAGGAATGCAAATTTTCCTTAATCTATGATCCCCTCTGATTCCACAAATCCAGAACGTGCAAACCTTTTCATTTCTCTATTAATTTGGGGATAGAGCCACAGGAGTCCACCACATAAAAGCAAAGGCAGTTTCTCCAAACAGTATGCCAACTCCCATTCCAGCACGAGGGCTGCATTAGGAGAACTGTTTCACACTCCCTGGGTTTGAGAGCACTGCTGAGTCAAAAACACAAACAGGTGCACATCTGCACAATGCTACAATTCTCACAGAACACAATTAAAGCCATCCAAGAGATTAATTGACAGAGAAGTGGTGGGCAAGGGGAGAAGCTGCTGGTGCTGCTGCAGGGAAAACTGGAAGTCCTCCCACAAAACTATTTTGTAAAGATTGGAAGCAATGGATCATGGACACCAACAGGAAAGAGATGTGGAACATACCAAGAAGAACCATCAGCATTGCTGACAGCAGGAACTAGGAAAAACCCACTGGCAAAAAGAGCAGCTTGGCTTCTGCAGCTCACTCTCTGCTTTACATGAAATGCCACCTTCAATAATAGTTAAACATTTATGATTCCACCTCTATACACATAACCTGGGCAGGCACAGGTAGCTTCTTCAACTCTCCAATAAACTGAGGCAGAAATAAGAAAATAAATATGCCAGGGATGGTTTGGTTTTTGCATATATAATAAATGTGCTTTTGCCAAGGATGTTTACGTCTAGCACAAGGGAGGCAATGCAGAAACTGAGAGTGATTTCACTGATAGAAGCAGAAGAAAAGTGGAACTCAACATTCAGCCTTTTGACACTACATCCCATTAAGCCAACCTAGCAAGTGGAAATGCAACAGCAATTGTATGGTACATATACTGTATTTTGCTTGGTTTTATATATTCATATACAGCCAAGATTAGAAGGAAGATCTTTCTTTGGCATTTCTTAACATTTTCACTAGGAAAATAAGACTTTTTTTGAAATCGTTTTAGCTGATCAGTGTAAGAGGGAGAGGAAAGGAGAGGCTCTGAACAGGGCTTTGCACTTCCAGCTTTCCTTTGAAAATCTGACATCTGAAACATCACTCATCTGAGTGCCAGGAAGTAAAGGCTCTGTATGAAATGGTGCAGCTGTAGGAGTACTGAGTAAAAACTCCCCAGCAACTACTTGTAAATAACAAAAAGCTAACACCACCGCTGACATACACTGAGTATTTATGGAGGAATTTGTCTACAGATTGTGCTGCCCTTTATGGAAAGTGAGGGGTGCAGCAAGTCTGAAAAGGAAAGACCTTTCATTCCTAACTAATTTTGCATCCCCAGAATACTTCAGCCCCACTGTGGGACACATTTCTGATGTTTTCTCTCTTATGCTGATTCAATTCCTTTGCCTAGTATTGCATCCTTGGGCCTCATCAAGTCCATTAAACTACCAGACATGGAAGGAAAGCAGTCCCAAAATGCATTTGGGATCTCAAGATGTAGGGGTTCACACAATCCAGTCAACTTCAACAGGAGCTGCCACACAGACCCTCTGAAAATGCCAGACTATGCCATATTATGGCAGAAAACAGAAACCGTACCTAGAAATGTAAGTAAGCATGAACTCCATCTCTGTATCAGGGATCCTACTATCACCTTATAATCATTCAATCTTCTTCCCATCTTCTCTTATTTAAGCATTCAATTCACAAAATACCCCAGAAGGTGAAACAACCAACAATAGCCCTAATAATAATAATAAATACTGAGAGTAACTCCATGAAACCTGAAATACCACACTGACACAGGGGCTGAGGCTCATGACATTAGAGGTAGTCATCCCTCTGTACCTGTTTTCTGCTTTTCTTTGTTGCCTTGCTGAGTTATAAGCTCTTTGTGAAGGTCTCTAGTCCCTTATTGTTTGCCCTGCATCCAGCAGAACTCAACTTTATCTCCACTTAGAGACTGGAACATAACTTTTATTCCAGTGTGTGTAAATGTGTACTACACACACATAAATCCTACAGGCAACAATCACTTCTCCTCTGCAAAATTCATAATGAAAAGAAAAATAAAATGGTAAACACTTTAAAAATTGATCTTTAAATACTTACAAAAAAACCCCCCAGATTTCTTGGACTGTTAGACTTAAACCCAGTTGCCCATGCAAGCACACACACGCAGACCTCAGAGCTTGTATCATATTCATGGCATGCAGCACAGCCACCAGCTTTATTAGATGAAAATAAACCTGTTGTAGGAGATTTCCATGCAATTATTCTGCTGCCATTGTCCTGGCCAGGCACTGATGCAGCTTTTCAAATTAATATGCTTAGTTTTCCGAGCAGGAGATCAGAATAGCTGAATTCTACAGGGAACTCAATTACCAAAGAAAATGATTGCTTGAGCATTCAAGAAATTGGAACTACATCTAATTGTGAATAGTAGATTATTATCCGGATTATGGACGGCAGTTTGAAATCAATTCAGACACAGAGCTACACATGCCTCAAGGATGGTATCTGCAAGATTTGTAGGGCTCCTCAGGAGCTCTGAGGGGCTCTCAAACAGAAAACTAAACTACCAGTGTGGGCTGGAATGCAAAAAGCCTGTGTCCCTGCTGAGAAGTTAAAAAGCAGAGAACAACAACAACAAAATCACCAAGGGAGCTTCCTTGGAATTTGTTCCCTTCCTATTCTGTATTCCTTTGGTGTGGATGAACATCAGCATGTTGCTGCCTGGTTGGTTATTCTGCTGCTTGAAGATGGCTGGTGCACCCAGGTGGTGGCTGCACAGTGAGGGTGGAGGGTAAAGGCACCCTCCTGCCTTTAAACTCTGCTTAAGAGCAGAGAGATGAGCTTAAGTGGTGGGACAGGAGGGCAAGAAAAACAGGGCTTTGCCCCAAGAAGTTTGGATTCTTCAGAAAGCAAAACAGGACATTTTTCAAGGGAAACAGATCTGATGATTTTGCTCAGTTCCTCTCTGACTGTAAGAAAACAATTAGAATATGAGGGAAAAAAAATTACAGAATTGAGGAAGCATTTGAGAATTACAACAAACATGAAAGGATATAGGATCTCTAGGATGCACACTGAGTTCATGCTTAATTTCTGTCATTTATTAAGTATACCTTGAAGAGTGGCATCAGGATGGTACAAAGACTAAGGAATTTGTTGGGAACAGTGCTGGAGTTCAGCCAGCAGGAACAAGGCTGTAACAGCAGAGAGGCAGCGTGGACAATTCCAGACCCACAGGCACTTCCGTGCAGATTTCACACCAGAAAAATATATCTGTGCACTGAAAAAGGAAGTAAAAAACAACCCAGAAAATTAGAAACGATTGGAGGAGTGTATTTGCTGCACAGGAGTACCCAGTGAGAAAGCAAAGACAAAATCACAAGGAAGAAGTGAAGAAGCAGGGGTTGATTGGAGGTTTTTTATTTGTTTTGAGGATGTTGTTTGTTCAGGGTTTTTTTTTTATTTTGTTCTGGTTTGGGGGTTTTGCCATAATTTTTTTTTTTTTTGCTGTGGGTTGTTTTGGTTGGTTGGCTGGGTTTTGTTGATTTTTTTGTGAGTGTATGATGAGGCAGCTGGGCAGTTCGACAAGCAGGGTCTCTCCAGAGGTGGAGAAAGATCTGTGCCAGTGCCTGGTGAGGGAGCTACAGCAATTTCCTTCACACAGATTGTTTCAAGCAGAAAGCAGCTGAGCTACAGGTGTGCAGAGTAAACACCAAGCCCACTTTCTGTGGGTGGACTCAGGAACTGAACTTACTTAGGTTCAGAAAATAAAGTTTCACAGGGCATTTAGTTGTTTCCTATCTATAGGACATACAATAAATTTCCACAAAACAAAGAAAAAAACCCCACCAAACTGAACTTGTTCAATACAATGCTGGCACCAGAGTGAGAGCAATGTGGGCAATGAGGAGACTCAGATTGGCAGTGAGAGTTGCTTAAAACTTTTAAGAAAGAAAAGTGGCAACCTAGCATTCTAAAGCAAGGCACAGTAAATTCTGCAGAAGGGATTACACAATGCAACAGTTTGCAAGGACTGAGGAGAAAACTGGACAGCCCTCTGCTCCCCATCAGCTGACAGCTCATATTTTCCCAAATATAAACACTCATACCACCCCAGTGCTGTGCAAGGAAAAGGCAATGTTGCCTCATAATGTGGAAACCCTCAACTCACTGCTCATTCTCCTTAAGTATGCCTTCAGGATAGCCTTTCCTACCTCACACTTCCCCATTCACAGGTAGGAGTTCCTTCCCAGCAGCTCAGGATGCAAACGCACTCAAGTGCAGAGCCACTGACCCATGTGGCTGGCAGGTGATTAAATACCACACACTGGGATGGCACAGAAAACTGGGGGGGGAAAGGTAAAATTCATAGGCTGAGATAAAGACAATCAGGACAGAGAAAATAATAATAATAATAATAATAATAATAATAATAATAATAATAATAATAATAATAATAATAATAATAATAAAATGATAATATACAGAACAAATTGTCCACCATGTGCTGACCAATGCCCAAGCAGCAGCCCTGGCCAGCTTTCCTCCTGGTTTACACCCTGAGTGTGGGATAATCCTGGGGCAGCTGTCCTGTCTCCTTCCAGCTCTGTGTTCCCCCCAGGCACTCGCTAGCAGAGCGGCATGAGAAGCTGGAAAGGCCTTGACTTCATGTAGGAACTGCTCAGTAACAACTAAAACCTCATTTTTAGGATGAGTTACCCTAAACGCAAGCACTGTTCCAGCAATGAAGATGATGAACCCCATCCCAGCTGAAACCAGGACACTCACCCCTTCCAGAGCTGCCTTAGCAGCACCAAGACAATTTGTCAGTAACTCACTCCACAGCCTCTAAAGCCCTTCAGAGAGAGCTCCATTCCTTTTACACACCCATGAAAGGTGAGCTGTAACCAAGCACATTCTGCATGCACTCTGACTCCAGGTGCTTTGGCCAGGCCATTTCAGCTCTATGGCTCTCTGACACAGAACTGGTGCCACTCACATTTTCAAGGTTACTGCATTGCCTCCCATTTCTCACTGCAGAGAAAAATTACTTGAGCCTTGAGACTTCAAATTGAGTGCCTCTTCTCCAGCAGGAGAGAAAAACTTGTCCATGAAGTTATTCCATAGCAAATGTGCAGTTGGAGGCAAGTTGGTTTCATTTGCTGGGGTTTATTTTCTATTTAATTACTGACTAGAGGCCAGAAAAAGATTCCTCAAGTTCTGCTTTTATTTCTACAACTGCCCCCTCAGTTTCATCAGCCAGGAAAGGAGGAAGAAAGGCTTTCACTGGATGCACAACCAGCTGTGTGACTTGGGAGCAATCCCACTGGAGCACCTCACATCTCAAATCCTACATGGCTCTTTCTACTCTACATTTAATTTTTAAAAAGTTATAAATGTGCTGTTGTCTGGCTGGAGCTTAAAGGGAACACAGAGGAACTCATGGGCAATAAAGTGCCAGCTGCTTCCCTGTGGCTAAGTTTATCACAGTTTAACAACAAACACTTTTTATATAATTTATGGCCCCTGTATGCTAATTCTCTTCAGGTAGATACCTCCTGAAGCAGACATTTCTTCTGCACAGAAACATAACAAGGAAATGCTGTTTACCAAAAACAACTATATAAACATATACAAAATAAATATACTTACAAATGTCAATAATAATCTATAATATAAATATGAGAAATAAAAATTAATGAATAAAAATAAGTATTTTTTAATAAAACATATAAATTTAAATTTTCACAGATGGCAGCCAAAAGCAAGTTTGTGGTCTTTCACACAGTGAGGGCTCCTCACTGGCACCACTAAGACCCAACATTAAGTAAAACCTCCTTTTTCTCACATGGCTCAGCTGGTTTTGCAAGTACTCTGAGAGCTGAGCATTCCTCAGTAAGAAATGCTGAAATGATCCATTATGGGAAGCTTAATAAGAGGTTTGGGCCAGATATAAACATGGGATGCCACAGTGAGATGTCCCTTACACCTCCAGCATTGTCACTGTCTTTGCCAGCCACCTTACAAGGGTTTGTGCTCAGCTTACACTGAGCTCCCTTGACAGCTACAATTGCTCAGGAATTACAGAATGAGGAACTGCACTTACACAGTGATCATCTCATGACCACAGCAAAACTACAGTTGTCACAGGTGCTAGCCTACACCAGTTGCTTATTTTTAATTTCCATCCTGCTATATCATAACTAAACACTGCGGAACTCCACATCCCACGTGCAAAAATTCCCCTTGGCTCTACCCAGGTTTTGCTTTTCAGCCTCTCCTGTTCAGTCACATTGAAAGTGTAAATTGAATTTCAGTTTTGACTCAAACCACACCACTCAGGGGCAAGCACAGTTTCTCCAGGGAGGAGCAAGAATGAGGGATGCCATCAGCTGAGGCTGCTACCTCCCCAGGAAAAGTCCTCAAACCACAGCTTGAACTCTACTTGCAAGTCATTTCAGCTTCTGCCTCTTTTGCCTCCTAGCAAGTTATCTCCACAACTTCAGAACTGGTTTACCCCCCAAAATGACTTGATCCTTTTGCTCTTACTCTTCCTGAGCTCATAGACATTAATCAGGGATAGGAGGTTTGCAGTGTGGGCTCCACAAACACAGAAAACACCACTCCACAGTGCTCTGCCACCCTTTTCACTTTCTTTGGCAACTACAGTGGGCAAACTGTACACAGGCTGTTATGAAGAAAATATAAACAGAGGGCTAGCAAGGAGCCAGCATCATTTTTTATGGCACTATTAGGTAACAGAAGGAGCTAAGAAAACTTTGCATCCTCCAGAAACACATCAAGTAGCATCTATTAAAAGCAGTGTTGTTTTTTCCCCCGAAGTTTAGCAATCCTGAGCAGGTTGCTCCGAGTTTTTGTGGTGTTTCACAGAGCAGCAGTGCAGTACAAGTGAAGGAGCTGACAGGGCAGGAGAATGACTGCACTGAAGGAACTGCCATCTCCATGATGCCATGGAGCTCCTGGTTTCTATAAACACTGAGAGCTCTCAGTGTCCCCAGGACAGAACAAGACACAGGATTTGGTTCCAAAGTCACGGTTAATGACAGCACGTCTCGGGAGCGATATTAAACTGCAAACCTCGGTGGGAAAGGCAATCTCTCACTGTTGGAGCTCAGGGTGAAGCCTGTGGCCATATTATCTTTTACGTCAGCTTCCCAGGTTTAACACTTTCCTCCAAGCCTCTGGTATTCTGTCTGTGAGAGATACAGGGGATTTAACAGACTTAAATGTGATACAGCCTGCAAAAAGCTTATAATCCTGTTTTTTTTTAATAAAAGAAAAATATCTAATAACAGAACCTTGGCATGAATCTTTGAGGAAGGTGCTAACAATGCCAGGTTATTTCCACAGAAATGGACTATACAAACTCATGGAGATCCACATAACAGTACATATTTGTACATATTTATACATAATAATTATTTCTTTACCTTACTAAATGCATCCCTCTAAAGAGATTCCAAACCCAAGCTTATAAATCCCCTCTACTAAAACATTAATTGACTTCAAAATTTTTATTTAACTAGCAGATGATTTGGGAGTCACATCAGAGTGTGTAGAGTGGAACAGGAACCATGTGGCTTCCAACAAGATGAAAGAAAATCAACAGAAATAACTGACTCACACTAATGTTCCTGCTTGGAAAATGGCAAGGACCATGGCTCCTGTGAGAAGGGCTGGCTGTTCAGCTGGCTGTTTGTTCATCCCCATTCTTCAGTCCTCCCACTCTAACTAATTTAACTAGAAACCTTTAGAAATCAGCCAATAAATTATTGCAAAAGGAGAATATATTTCCTGCCTCAATAAATGATAGCTGAGAAGTTCCTAATGGGCCTTGTATGTGGGAAGAGGTTAACTTTGTACAACGTGCTGCAGGGTTTGTTATCTACAGCTTCTGCATCTTAGGAAGAGCCCAGTGGGCAAATACAGCCAAAAAAAATAATGGGAATGTACATGGTTGTTCTATCTTCTCCAGTTCTCCTGAGACTAAATGAAAATTAATCTTGCAAATGCTTTCACATAAGTTAGCCTCGTGTGCGAAAGCACACAAGTAAGTTCCTGAAAGGAATACATTAGCCAAGCTAAGAAAAGTCTTTCATAAGTAAGAAAGACTAAGAAAACAGAAGTGTTGGCAATTAGTTGCCTTGATTTTATCAGCAGACCAGACACTACCCCAATTACACTACACTTGACTTAGCACCAGCACAGCCCTTTAAAAAGCCCAGCCTTTTTCCACATCATTAATGTCACCCATGTCATGTGCCAATGCACAGCTACCATCACAAGATAAACAACATTAATGCAATGCAGCAGCCTCACTTAAAATACACATTTATTGTCAGATCAGCCCCACTCCCCTCTTGAGTCACACTCTAATCATCCAGAGCAGCTGCAGACAGTGCAAATGCCACAGGAGCCAAAGTGGAGCATGTCACAGGGCACTGACTTTTAGATTTACAGCAGGCACAGACATTGAAAAGTTTGCTTGAAAGTGGTCAGAGATTTGTGTGAGTGGTGCAAGCTATGGCTCCTCTGATTACATCACCAATCCCACACTCACCGAGTTCAAACCTCCCATTTTCAACCAAGCAAGGAAGATTCAGCAGACTCCACAGAGCACACCATGGCAGCAAAGAAAACCTACAATTTTAGAGCCTCCTACCAGGACTAGATGTCACCCTTGAGAGATTTGCAAGAAGCATCTGCAATTAAGAGAAGGGATGAAAACAATTACTACACCCCTCCTATTAATGTCAGCTGGAGCTGGCTCAGATCTCCATGCACTGTCTGCAAGAGGTGCTCCCACCATTCTTTCTGAGCTTGCATTTTTCTGTTGCCTACAGTGAGAAAGTGATAGCAACTCTGGGTTTGTACATGTGCTGAGGTGCAAAACACAGGAGAGATGGACTCACTTAGGCAGGGATGGTATTTGCATCACATCTCACTTCCAAGTTACCCTAACCATGAGCACAGACCTCCAAAACTAAACAGTCACGTTCCAGTGGCGAGCACTCTCAGCACTTCATTTTGGTTCTGGGTCAGGTTTGAAAGCAGCATGTCCCTATACCCTGAGCTCCTTTATTGTTCAGTGTGAATAGCCTCTCCTCTCAACCTTGTTCTCAGGCCTTCACAAATGCTTCATTAGCTCTTCTAAAATAGAAATGGTTACAGCAATACAGCTGTTCACCCAGTCATCAAGCTGTGTCGACCTTCCAAGGTTTGCTGCCAGCGCTGGCCAAGAGATCACACAGCACACAATGTGACCTGAGTCAGACTGAGTTTTATCTTAAAGAAAGAATCTGTGGCTCCAGAAGGGTGAACTCCCCTTCCCCACATCATTGAACCTCTTCTCTACTTTCTTCCCTCAATAAAATCTACTTTATTCCTGAGATTCCTCTTCTGACTTTCTTTGTCCTTTCAGTCCTTACCTAACCCTTGGCACATTCCTGAAATAATCATTCTCTTTTGAGGTGTGCTGCTAGAAGAAGATTAGAAAATAGGTTTTGGAAGGAAGAAATCCCTACATACAACTGTATCATCACATAGCAAAGTGCAGCAACGACTATGAATGACTGGGGAAGGAGAACACATTCCTGCCAAATTCCCTAACACAATGAGAAAATGGTCTTTTCCTAGGTGTAAAGACAAATGACTTGTCAAAAACTGGAATTTCTGCCTAAGATACTGTTTTGGAACTTAATGAACTAGAAATGCCAATGTTCCCTGGAAAGAACACAAATGAGCCCCATCCTGAAGCAGCATCAGCGTCCTCGCTTTGCTGTGCTGATCAGAACCACCCAGGCTCCATCCCCTCCTCAACCCTTCCTCTGCAGCACTGCTCCAAAATACAAATATATAGGACATTCAAATTCCATGTTCTTTCATTAGTTGCCAGAAACTGACAACAATTAAAATTACTGTGCCATGAGTAATACTTGATAGGTGCAAAAAGTTATTTCCTTTTCTACTGAAAGCAATGGGTGAATTCCAAATCAAGTGAGAAGGATATTACAGTGCCCACAGCCACTTCACAAAATGATGGCTGCCTACAAACCTCTTACCAAAATTCACCATTTAATCTTCTAATGGCATCTGAAAATGGATGTGTGTGTCAAAAGGAAACTGAACAACTGGCTCAATAGCATTTGGGTACGAAAACAACCTTTTTCAGACACTGTCCAACCCTGCAATCCACTTCATGTCATCAGAAACTATTTCTACTGGGCTCTGCTTGGAGGATAGCACATCTAGGAGAGGAAGTGGCCTGCACTAGAACAACAAATATACCTGGTGTGAAAGCAGTAAACTTTAAAAGCCTTTCAGAAATGCAGAGCATTATTTAGTCAATCATACACCACACAGCTGCCCCCCAGAGCTCCATGTCATTTTGATAAATTAACTGGGAAAACTTGAAGCATAATAAAGTCAAAAACAGACCCCAGACTACAGCAATCAGGCTTGAATGCCACATAAAATACTTCCCACAATAAAAGTTATGCTTGCTACTGTTTAATGTTTAAGAATTTTGAACCTGATCAAGGTCAGCAGTTGCATAATGTGTTCAGGTTTCTCTGCATGTGGGTGCTCAGCAGAGGAGTGATGCTGGAAGTGTAAATCTCTGGGGAATACCTGCCTCACACTGCTTGGGATCCAACATCTCTGCAAGCTGGCAGAAGGGATAGCCCTTCAAGAAGAAGGGATAACTTTTTCAGAGAGAATATGGGCAAAACACAGCATTTTGCTGCTGTGAATTTCTCCATGTACTAAAGCAATGCTGCACAACACATGAGGGGTCAAGATGGGCTGCAGAACTTTGAGAGTCAGAAATCCCCAAATCCTCCAGTCATTGCCAGGGCACCATGCCCTTGTTCTGACTTCCTTTGTGGTAATTGTACCACTTCTCTTACAAAGCAATCCTCCCAGAAGTCCAGTTCTGATGCCACCTCTTAACACAATTCCCCAGGTGTTGCTTGTCAATGTCCAAAACAATTTTTCATGCCTGAGCAAGGTTTCAGACCCCAATGCAGCACTGCCTCGTGAACAGGGATGTGCTGCCATCCTCCAGAACCCCAGAGGGTTGGTGGCTGCTGGAAGCCTCTCCAAGAGCACAACTGGTTTCCAGTGGCAGATCCAGGCACCTGTAACTTTCTGGAAGATGGTGTTTCTTTGCCTTCTGTTCCTCTGACTATTTCTTCAGCAAAACCAATAAATAAAGCACATTACCCCAAGTCTAATGGGAGCTGCCACAGGCAGTAGTCTCTCTTCCGTCCTTCTTTCCCCACTTGGATGCCATGGGTACAACACAATGGGAGGCCACCAGAGGGGAGAGCAGCCCCCACCTCCTCCAGCCATTCCTGCTGGCACATTCCCACGCCCCCAGGGACCAGGAGGTGCCAAAGGAGCGAGCAATGCTCACGCACTGCCCTTTGTAAAAACATAACCTCGGGGAGGGGAAAAGAGAGCATTACTTTTCACAGAGAGTAAACACCGTGACTCAGTTTTATTTCCCAGGCATCCTGACTAATACAGTCCTGGAGGGGGAAAAAAAAACCCACAGGATTTTTTTTTTTTCCTATCAACCTTTCTAAAAGAATCCAGTATTCCATCTGCCAATTTTTCTTTGGCTAGGTAATAGCTCTGACAGCAACACCACTAATCTTACATGAGCCCCAGCAGTTCTTGCAAGACTCTAGGACTCTGCCCATCACAAGCAGCTGAACTTCAGACATGTAAAGGTACATTCAAAACAGCACAGCTACTCTAAAGTCTACAAAAAGTTCACTTTTCCTGACCAGCACTCCTTTTTGGGGGCTGCTGGGTGACCTCACTCAGCTCCCCTCCTGAAGGGAACCCCAGTGGCTCCACCACACAACCTGAGCCAGGCTTCTCTTGGGTTTGGCTCAGACAGGTCCTAAACTGGAGTCCCAGTTATCTCATTTTTCCACTTGACTGTGCAGCACAATCAAAAACTGCTCTGTTTTATTTTGCATTAGACTTTGGGCATTGCCTTCCTGCTTGTGGTACAATAAATTAAAAAACAGATGGGGAAAATAACCATCACAGCTCTCTGCAGAGCACTTGTGGCAGGTGGCTCATAGTAGGCATCCAGTTTTATAGTCCTAATGTTCACTTTCCTCTTTCCCCAACCCTCAAATGCTGCACATTGCTCTGCTCCCCTGAAACTCCTCTCAAGATCTGCCTCTCCTCCCTCACTCCCCTTTGACCACCACCCCTGCCCACCAGGGTTGAGGACAGCGGGCAATGCAAATCCCACCTTCCCCAGCTGGTCCTGTGCATCCTTTCAGCTGCTGGAGGCACATTCAGCATCTTCCTAAGGCAGCAAAATGAGATACTCCCCATGCATTTACAGAATTTACCTCTTGTCACACCAAAATTAATATCTGAGCATTGTGGCTTCTGGTTACCTGCAAATATAAACAAACCATCTCAAATATCCTTAGAGCACCCTCCAGCACCTACAGGGAGCTACAGTAAAGTCAAGGGGGGATTTTTCAAGAGCATGGAGTGACAGGAGAGAGTGGAACAGCTTCAAACTGACAGATAACAGGTTTAGATTAGCTATAAGGAAAGAAATCCTTCCCTGTGAAAGTTTCCCTGAGAAGCTGTTGCTGCCCCATCCCTGGAAGTGTCCAAGGCCAGGCAGGACAGGGCTTGGAGCAACCTGGGATAGTGGAAGTAGTCCCTGCCATGGCAGGAAATGGAACTGGATGAGCTTTAAGGTCTCTAATGCCATGATGGATCTATGAAAACACTTGGTTTTTTTGGAAATATTTTCTTTTGGTCTTATGTGCAAGGATTACTTCCTTAACATAAATATGTATCCAAAGAAAGAAAACTGATGTTTTCTGAAAAGCTACACACAACACCTGATTGCTTTTCCACATCTTTGCTTTTCTGCAGCCTGGATGTCAAAGCACCTAGGAAATTAGGTTGATATATCTTCTCAGGTTTCCTGATGCTATTTGTGATAAAAAAAGTAAACAAACACAGGGGATTAGTTACTCAAAAATTACTCAGGAAATGCCATTAATCTCTGGCTTCCAGCAGTGCTTTTGCCCAGTTTAGATTTTTGCAATGGCTCTTGGTCACAACTGAGGCTGTCTGAAATACTTGACACAGCATGAGCACAGCCAGCAGCTTCCTGCATTTTGATTTAATGCCACTAAATGAACTAGTAAGAAGGATGGGGAGGGGGAAAAAAAGTGAAATTAATCTGCCCAGAATCACAAAAACTCCCTTCTTGTACACTTTTAAAACAACTGAGTCTCCATACTCGGGTTTCTGTTCCCCAGCCCCTCAGCTGGGGTTTGATACACAAATGCCTTTCAAGTGGCCCATTTTTCCCTGGGGGACACTGTTCCCTGCACAGTGCCCAGCCAGGGGTGCTGCTGGCAGCCCCTTCCCTGTGAATCAGTGTCTGTGCTGCCCAAATCAATAGCAGCCTGTGCACACACACACAGAGCCTGTGTCAGTGCAGCCAGTCCTGAAAGGTTTTTACTCAGCACTGAGCCCTGAGCAGGGTAAAACAAACCCTGGCTCAGGCAGGGAGGAGGGTGGAAGGCACTGCACCATTGCCTGAGCATCCTCAGCAGTGACAAGGGCAGCACAGAGCCACGGGATGGGCTCTGCTGCTTTTCCAGAGGTGTCTCACTGAGAGAAACACAGGTTGCAGAGATCCCTGACAGCACCATCAGCAAGCTGTGCCTAGAATTACAGATCTGGATCTGCTGCTGTGCTGCAGAAAGGTCAGTGCTATATGGGGTGTCACAATGGGCTCATTGTTCTTGCTGTTGAGCAAGGGCCACGCTTTAATTTGGTATCGATGAAATCATGAAAGGACCATTTCCATAGGAAACTACCTAAATTAATCAAGCAGAACACAAGAACCCTCACAACCTGCTTCCAGGCACAGAATTCACTTTGAACTCAAGGACACCCTAATTCTTGTATCTGGAGCACCACAGCCCCGACAAAACAACCCCATTTTGGGACTGCACACAGAGAAAGGCAGCGATGCTCTGCACACCCATTGCTGTGTGTGAACTCACCTACTGAAGTACAGGAATTTCACGATTATAAGCCACACCTGATTATAAGCTGCACGTTACAATACAGAGTGTGATAAAAGATATCTGTTCTATCACCATCTGTTGAGGGTGGGGGCAGTGATCCTTCTCTCTGTTGAAGATATTCTGCCAATGGGTCATCCATTGAAACCAGGCAGGGCATTGTTCTTTATCTTTTCACAACCCATCCTTCCTCCAGCCAGTCATTTTCTGCTCATGGTCATTGAGTCCCACTGTGGGACTGATAAAATTACTGCATCCCATTGGGAGTTGCTCCAGCCAGGGGGAAGAGCCCAACATTTCTTACCAAGATAAAAACAGAGGGTTTGGGACACTAAGGGAGCCCCTTTCTCCACTGGACTCCAGAGGAAAACCGGATTTCTCCACATCACCACTGGAGCTCCGGAGGGAAACTGCACCTTGTACAGGAGCACTGCTCCAACTGAGCCACATCTGTCACTGCAGGAGGATGCAGCCACCATTTAATGGGACTGCTACCAACACCCTGCCTGACAGGGTGTCAGGTTGTACTCTGACTTTGTCGGGGTTTGGAGTTTGTTTCTTTGTAGTGCTGTATTTCTATTTTAATTTCCCTAGTAAAGAACTGTTATTCCTAATTCCCATATCTTTGCCTGAAAGCCCCCTTGATTTCAAAATTATAATAATTTGGAGGGAGGGGTTTACATTCTCCATTTCAAAGAGAAGCTCCTCCTTTCTCAGCAGACACCTGTTCTCCAAACTAAAACAGCAACTTTTTGTTCTTTGTCCATATATAAGCCGCACCTGATTATAAGCCGCACTTTGGGTTCGGACCAAAATTTTAGTCAAAATGGTGTGGCTTATAATTGTGAAATTACTGTAACTTTTATTTATTCATATGCATCCCCTCCCCAAGCACACTCCTTCAAGCCCTTCCAGCTACACATTGTAGTCCATGGGTCTTCTCTTTCCTACCTGCCTGGTGGATTAGGCACAAACCTTTCTGTAAGACAGAAGCCAAGTAACCATGACTACATTGAGACACAAGTCTGCAGCCTTCAGACTCTTCCACCGATCTGGAAAGGCTGCTATGGTTTATAACTTCTAAATTGCATTGCTCTCCAAGTCTCAAGTGCAATTAATTTACAGAAATGACCTTCATTTCACCTAAAAACAATTTTTAAAATGTTTGTAAGGCAAATGTCACTTGAGCCTCAGGATGCAAGAATGTCTCAGCCATTTCCCTAAGAAAGCAAAAATACTTCTCTCAAATATTTTTGAACACAAGTCTCACTTTTGCTTTCAGAGATCCTACTCCCCCACGTTATAATAATTGCCCCAAGACTCCTCTGCCTTGATGAGAAGAGCAGAAACAGCTGAAGTGTCAGCAGCAGAACAATCTCTTCCTTCTCTTACACCAGAGGTGAAACCTCGGAAGAGTCTGGAGGCAAAACACATTCATGCTCTTGAAAACAAGAATGAGGTGGAGATCACTTCTGTTTGTTCCAGGTAACAGAATGCTGAGCACTGTAGTGCTGGAACAACACACAAAATAAGGCATGTAAGTCAGGATTTGGAGGCTGACTTGGCTTAAGCCTGGCTTAAGCTACTGAATAGAAAAATAGTATCTTTAATAGGCTTTACTGAATCCCAGCCACATTATTCATCCATAGAGTTTGGGCTCATAGCTCTAAACCTCTTTAGCAGCAGGAAGATCCCTGTATTTGTGCAACAGCTTTAAAAAGCCAACATTTGTTTGGGCTTACAAAAATACTTAAGCCTGTTCTTCAAACAGCAGTTGATGAAAACAGCGCTTCTCAATTAAACCAGCATATATTAACATTTATTAATTTCCTCTCCCTCCTTTGGCTTAGTCTCAGGGTGACAAATAGGCCACTAAGACATCAACCAGCTCCCAATGCCTCAGGTGCAGGGGAAGCCCAGGAGGTGCAGACAAGCACCTGCCTTCTGCTGGAGCCAGGTTCTCAAAACTCACAGAATCACTGGGTTGGAAGAGACCTCCAAGATCCACACCGTAACATCTCAACTAAACCATGGCACTGAGTGCCACATCCAGGGATGGTGACTCCACCACCTCCCTGGGCACACAATTCCACTACTTTATCTCTCTTTCCATGAAAAACTTTTTCCTAATATCTCTCCCTTGACACAGCTCGATTCAGCCAGAGGGGATCCCATGTCCCCTGGCAGTGGGATGTCACACACCTTAGCACAGGCTGACTCTGATACTCTGACATGCACAAAGCTGGGCATCACACTTGGAAAACCAGAAATGGCACAAGAGGCATTAAGGCATTCCTGGCAGGTAATGAGGTGCTAGAACAAAAGCCCTCCAGACACAGAAATTACTCATTTCTACTCCATCAGGTCATGGGAATATGACAAAGCTATGATGTATGACAAAAAAAGCAACAAAAATCCAGTCTGTGATGTGCTTTGGATCATGCCTCACACATTAAAATACAAGTGTAAAGTTTGGCTTTTCCTTTTCCCAGTGAAGAGCTTCAAATCCAGCCCCACTGTTGCCTCTGATTCAGGGTTGTCTGCAGAACAAAGTTGCTGCAGTGTGCAGTACCAGAAATGCTCCCACAGCATCAAGTGGCTGAAAGGAAAAGGTGTTTCAGGAGAAAAAAAGGGAATAACATGTTTATTGTATAATGACATGGTGTATATGCTGAAGAAAAAAAAGAACTGAAGTGCTGCTTTCTTTCTAAAGTCAAGGAGGACAGAAAACCTCTCTCCATCAAAGCAAGTAGCCTTGCTTTCCAGACAGCACCAAAAGCTGCTGTCACTGAAAAACATAGGCTTGTGGATGACCAGAATATATCTTGTTCTCCAGTAAAAGAGAGTGTCAAAGTTTTAAGGTCTTGTTGAGAGTCATTAGATCACGTTCTCCCTCTCCTTTAAACTACCAAGAGAACTGTAAACTTGATGTAAAGTCATCTAAAAAAACCCAAAGGCTTCCAGGCATCAAAAGCAGTGCAATGCAAACTTAAATATTTGATTCCTAGAAGCAGCCATATAACAAGGTAAGGAAACACACCTATGAGTTGCAAAATAAACTCATAACTGCACCATTTACAGTTCTGCCCCTGAGCTCCTGTATTTCAATATATAAACCAGAAAGATAATCTCCACATGTTTTCTCTTCAGAATTTAACAACAAAGTGTCAGAGCCAAATGAATGCATTTCATAGCCATTGGGTGGGTTATTCCCTATTTTATATTGCAGTTTATATTGCAGTACAGCCCCAAACTCTCCCTAACCATTATACCAACAAAGAGAAAAGACTTTGGCCAACTGGCACAACTGCTTGCCACATAAATTGGGGAAAGGAAGTTATTAATGATAATTAAGAAGCAATGCCTTATCCTCAATTAAGTCAGTAGCCATTTTATCACTGACCACCATGAGATAAGTCATTGCAATTAAATACTTTTACCTGTTTGAAGTTTAGGTTGCAATATATTAATTTACTGCTCATCTAACAGGACATTCCAGCTGAAATTTATTTAATGAGGAGAATCAGAGGAAGTAACAAATGAGGGCAGGGCAGCAGAACAAAAAACTGAGTACAGGTGACTTGAGACAGCAGAAACTCAGTAGGTGGGGACAGGAAAAATCCTTCAAAAATACACTCCAGATGTGATGTGACCTAGAACAGTGACAAGAAAAAAATTTCTCCCTAGGGAAAAAGCAGAGATGCATCACAGGGAAGCCCAACTGCAGTGTGACCTGTCCCAAGACTAAATGCAGCTGCATAAAACCAGCTGTAACTTTTAATTCCAATGAAGAATGCACTTCTCAGAGCCATGTGAATAGTGCCAGCCTAGGCAGAATATGGCAGACTGTACATCCATCCCTGTACAAGTAATTTACCAGCTTTGACACTGCAGTGGCAAGCACATTCCATTTAGAGGAATCCAGAATATACCAAAATTTGTTCTTTTATTCTGCAGTGTTGAGCTGGGTTACAATAACCCAGCCAGAGCTGCACCAACTCCTTTTACTCTCAGATAATGTGCACTGCACTGCTGTATCAGAAATGGATGTGCTATTCAGCTCCTTGATTTATTCTGGTAATATCAATTCAAGCTGATTGCAACCTACTGAAATGGCAACTGCTGGACACACATTTAAATTTAACTATCTGTTGTGACACAGTGATAAATTTAGACTGGCTCCAGGACCAGTGTTTTCTCTATACGTCACTTCACAGCAATGCTCTAAGCCACTGAAAACCTCTGACAGCCTTTAAATTGCTGTTGTGTCACTTTTTCCCAAACTTAGCCTTTTGAAGAGGGGTGGAAAATCCTACAGAGGTGTGAGAAAGTGTTGCTAACACTGCCTGGACGTGCAGAGCAATTGCTGCTGGCTTATCTTTCACTTGCCTGCCCCAGTCAGAACCAGCCCCACCATTTTTCTGTAAAATGCACACACACAAAGAAAAAGTAACAAAACCAATAAAAAGGGCACCTAATGCTACAAAACCAATCCCTACAGGAAGTCTGGATGGTTTGCAAGACTGCCCATTTAATAAAGTGAGCATGAGAGGTTTGGAGAGCTCCTTGTTGGGATTTGCAAAGTACTGCTTCTTGTCCATGTGCAGCAGACAGCTGACATCACAGGGGTGGGTTTTGGGAGGCAGTGTGCTCAATTCCCACCCTTCTGTGACTCTGAAATATTAATTTATCTCTAGACATTTGTCCCCAAAGGGAAATTGTTCTCCTTGTAAAGCTCACAGGGATATCAGAACACCACGTAAACCAATGCTCTCCATTATGAGGGCAACTAACCCCTTTATTTATTAAAAAAAATAAATAAACCACCACAAAACCTGCAGCTTACACTTCCTGCATGTGTTTTCACATATACCACTGCCCTTCATGTTTAAGCAGCAAATAAATCAGTTCCTCACACGATTGTTTCAATGCAGGAATACACTAATCAGAAATTTATTCCCTCTGTGGTCTGTGCAACAAAAGATGTGTAAGAAAAGCTTGAGTTTCTTGATTTCTCAGGTTTGCTCCTCTTGGGAGCCAGCAGTGAGGAATGTGGACAGCAGACAGGATGCTCTCTGGCAGTGGAGCTATTTTGTGAGCAAGGTAAACACACACACCTCTGCCTGCTCCTACATCAGTCTGACCAGCTCAAAAACCCCACAGGTACAGCAGAAATGAGGATGACCTTGTGAAACTTTCCATCTCATACCAGCTCAAGAAGCAGACAAAATTCAAAGCCACTCTCTATGAGATTCTGGATGATAGCTGGATGCCATTTTGCCTTTCCTACTGGAAGTTCACAGGGGAGTTTCACTATAAAATTTTCACTATAAAATTTTTAATATAAAATTTTATATAAAAATAAATTTATAATTAAATTTATTAAATATATATTTGCTATATATAATATTAAATTTATATAATTTATATAAATATATAAAATTTTTGTATGGGATACCTGCACACTTCTGTTGCAAGGGAATGCTCATGTCAGTGCTATGCCCATGAAACAGCCAGACACACAAAAGTGACAATAGCATACAGTAAGAAAGGAAATCTATAATTTCAGGTTGCATTGAAAATATATTTAGTAGCAGAGTGTTAGATGGGAAAATCTTCCTTGGAGCAGAGTAGATGAAAGGTTCATGCAGTGATGCATAAAAGATAAGGACAGTTATTGCCTGTTTTCCATAAAACCAGAGCCCTTTTTCTGGCACTATCACCTCACCCAACCTTTCCTCCCAGCTGGCAGAACACTTAACCCCACGGTGGTTTCCCAACAAAGAGGAGAGGAATAAAATAAACACAGAACACTTAGTAGGAGGTGCAGTGCAATAAGGGAATTAGAGCAACCTACATTCTTGCTTTTCTCCACTGTGATTTGTCTGTGGAAGGTAAAGAAAACAGATGAGCAGTCCCTGCCCTGAGGGGTGGCCTCTGTACAGCATCCTCACATGGAGCATGTGAGGCACCATCCTCTTTGGGATCATCAGGGGCATGCCCCTGCCACAGCAAGCTAAGTTACTGCTGCCTTAATTCCTGCTGGGTGCAAGGCTGGAGACAACGAGGATCAAACAGGCTCACAGGCAATAAACCTCATGTGGGGTTTATTATCTCAGCAGAGATTCTCCACATTGCGCCTGAAAAATTATCCTCAGGACAGTCTGCCTTGCCAGGGTCTCTCACATGTGCTTTCCTGCCAAAACAACAGGTCTAAAATGGAGCAGGAAGAATACCCTTGGCCTGAATCTTCCTCCAGATCTTAGAGAATTCCCCTTATGGCTGAACAGTGTGCAAACATAAAGCCAAAAAGGAAACACTTCTGAATACTTCTTGAAAACCATCATTCTGATGAATTCCAAGAAGGAAAAGGACCCAACTTTTTGCTCTGCAAGCCAAGTGAGAGAAAGCAAAGCTCAGGCAACAAAAGCACCATCCATCACACAGCACAGCCAGGATGGAGACCCCACAGGACTCCCTCCCAAACACCACACTGGTTTGGTCATGGAGCAAAGGGGGCACCTTCTTCCCCTGGCGTTGGACAGCAGCACTGCCTGGGAAAGATAGCATTAGGAATGAGCTCAAGGTACCATCATCTCTGTGCTGGTCCTCCCCTGGAAGGAGTGGAAAAGCCCCTCTGGATCTCCCCAAGCTTTGTGGCTTGCAAAGAGCAGCCCAGCTTCCATCCACCTGCGGCTCTTACCAGCACTTTGTCTCCCATAACTATAAACAGGAGCTGTGCACAGATTTTGTAAGTTAGCTTCTCACTGTCTAAATTAATAAAGGAGTGAAAACAAGAAGTCACTTAGGAAGAAAAATGCCCTTTATACAGTCACAGAGGGAGAAGAAGCACCTCTAAACTTTGAGGAACACAGCTAGATTCTGCACCAGACAGCGTCCTACCAGTTCTGAGGGACCACTGAGCCTCAGTTGTTTATCACAGCTACCTCCAGCACCACCATCACCTGCTTCTGGCAGCAAACAGGCCCTGGGTGTTGTGTCCCTTCAGGGCACCTCATCTCCTCTCTTCTGCACTCTCCTCTCCTCCCTTCATTTTGCCCCTTCTCTCTGGCTTCTCCCCAGTTTTTCTTTTTCTTCCCTCCTTCCTTCCCTCTACCAGCTAATGCATTTATCTCACCCAAACCTACTTTCTGCTCATTAGGAATGTGGGAGTAGCTCCCTGTTATGCAGTATTTACTTTAATTATATTATTTAGCAACCAGATGTCTTTGTAAGTGCTGAATTCTTCCATGCAGACTATATTCCTTGATAATCAAAGGAGGAAAAGTTGCAATTCCAGCTGTGACTCAAGAAACTCAATTTTTTTCCACTGTCTTATTAAACACCTCCTTACTAAAGAAGCCTCCAAATAAACATATGGGTACCTTTATTTTTATTTCTTATGGGGACATATCAGTAAAAATAGGATTTAGAGAAGAAAGTACAGCCTAAAATTTCAGTGTTGTACCAAAAAGTTGCCATGGCCAATGATTCCAACAGCTACTGCAGGGAAGAGAGTTGTTACAGATAATCAGAAACTACCATTGAATACTGAAATTTTACATTAACTGAATATTGATCACATTTTGCTGTCAATAAACCTCTTGAAGACACCTGTAACATCATTCCTCAGCTCCTGGAGAGCACCTGCTGCCAGGGAGGTGATGTGCAGAGTGATCACCACCCCCAGCAGCACATACCTGCTCCAGACAGGTGATTGCTCACTCATTCCCTCCAGGTAGGAAGAAAACACCACTGAGCACAGTGAGGGAGGAAAAGCCCCTCTTCTGCTGAGGGCTGATTTGGGAAATGGAAACAGGCATTGGCAGCTGTGTCAACAGCTTCCACCTGATGCACTGCATAGCTTCACACAGAGCTGAGCCCTTGTTCTCCTTGCATTATTGCTTTCACCACCAACTCTTATTTTTATCCAGAGGTCAGACCATGATGGCCTCAGTTCAATTTCTTCGAGAGTTACTCTGTGCTTCCCTGGTTAAAAATGAAGATAATCCTAGGATCCAGCCTCAGGCATGGCCAGCAGCAGCAGCTCTTTCTGCCCAGAGCAGCCAGGACACAAGCACACTGCCTGCACCAAGAACTCAGTACCCCATGGTTCTGGGCAGGGAACAACCCATGCCATGGGCACATAAAGTAAAGGGATCAGAGAATGGTTTTGGGCAGGACCAGCCATGCCATGAGCAAATAAAGTAAAGGGGTCAGAGAATGGTTTTGGGAAGGATCAGCCATGCCATGGGCAAATAAAGGGATCAGAGAGTGGTTCTGAGCAGGAGCAGCCATGCCGTGGGCAAATAAAGGGATCAGAGAGTGGTTCTGGGCAGGATCAGCCATGCCAGGGGCAAATAAAGGGGTCAGAGTGAAGCATCCTTCATGCACTGCCCATGAGCCAGCTGCAGACAGGGCAGCACACGGTGCTCCAGCAGCCCCTGCTCTCCTGCAGAAACAGCCAATGCAGAGCCCCCAGACACAAGAGGCTTTGAATAAGCTGGGAAATGAGGAGGAAAGCACCCAGCAGAAGAGGTGATCAAAGGAAAAGGCAGCAAAAAGAACAAGTGGTCTGTGGGAGCACATGAGCCCTGGGCAGCACCTCCTGCAGCTCCTGGCTGCCCAAGTCCAGCACAGCTCCCTGCAGCTGCCTCACTGGGCCTCTGTCAGGAGGAATAATACATCACATGCAGCATAATTTACTGCCCAATTTCACAGCTGGTCTAGGAAAACTCACCCTGGTGTCACTGTGATTACCAGCCACAACCTCTGTGTCTGTCTTTGGAGCTGGATGTTGTTTTGTGCTGCTTCATCCTTAACTGCAGCACAGGACAAATCAGTTGGCTCTTTTTTTTGTTGTTGTTGTTTTTTACATCCCAAAACATAACATTCCACTACCCTCCCTCATAATTTAATAAATCAACTCACAGGATGTTTATGGTGATTAAATTATATCATAAAATGATTTTTTTCAGCACAGAAGTAAAAATAAATACAACCTACAACTGTTGGGCAATCCCTCCCCTACCTAGAGGTTTTCACAAGGCAGGTACCCACAGCCAACAGCACAGACTCACTAACAAGGCAAAGAAATAACAGACATCAGATTAAAAACATGGATTTCCAGAGTTCCTTCTTGGCTGGCACAAGCCCTGTTCCCCATTTTCCAGCAATCCAAGGAAGAGCAGCAGAGGGCTGGAAAGCACTGATTTAATTATTACCATAAGTCACCCAGACAAGGTGCTTGAGATCTTTAGCTGCTCTAAACACTTCCCTGACAACAGGTAAGGAACCTGCTGAAAGAAGGGGTTTTGGGGGGGAATTTGGGTGTGAAGGTGAGTCTGGAGAACAGAGTAATCCCAAACCCACAGGCAGCAAGAGGGCACAGGGAAAACCTGAGCTGGCTTCACCCTGTTGAGATGAGGGTGCACCAGGGATGTGCCTGGAGCAGGTACCATCATTCATCTCTCCATATTCCTCAGAATCCTCCCCCAGTCCCCAGCAGCTCACAGAGCAGAGTCTCCTGAGCCACAGGTTGTTTCTCTGCATTTAATGACTCCTTGTGGAGTTCTCTTCTACAAACACATTCCTCACTGTATTTTAGAACATGCCAAAGATTTTAGTGGTGTTTTAATGAACTTGGGCTTAAAGCTGTCACCACCATAAGTAAGTGATTGATTCCAGCAATGGGTTGTGCCTGCTCCTCTTAGAGATTCATTTGGCTCCCCCCACCCAATGCACACAGACAAGCCAGCTTCCCTTGCAGAGGTGGCTGGACTGGTGTTTTTCCACTGGTTTGGGACCAATTCCCCACTCCTGGCAAAAGCATCCCAGCAGATTCCCACCTCCTCCTGCTCCCCTCTCTCAGCTCTTCACCCCTGTAAGGTGCAGGGATTTCCCAGGCTGAGATGGGGAAGGAGCCCCAACCACTGTGCTCCACTGAAAAGCCATTTCCTGGGAGAGATCTGCATGGCTGCATCCCCACAGCTGCTTGACAAGCAGCCTTCCATTACAGGAACAGGGAAAATGTTTGAACAGCACTTGGAACATACCACTGAGTCACACTTTTACACATTTCAGTAGAGCACAACATCCAGAGCACAAAACTCACCAGCAAGTCACCAGGTTACAGAAACCCATCCCTCAACCTCTCTACCCACCCCCTTCACTTTGCACCTTTGTTTGAATAATTTATTTATTAATTAAACATTTTTAATCACAGCCTACAGCCTGCCAACAAAAAAACCAGCTTTTTACTGCGTGAACAGCACAGTGATAGCTTCAAAACATCTCCTGTGTTTTTTATGCTTGTGAAACCTGAACAGAAGCTGTGTGAGCATCATGAGTACCTCTGCCTCTCCTGCAGCACGGTGGCACGTGTCTGAGTGCCCACACACAGCAGGTTTCAGTAAAACAGCACTAACAGCTCAGAGGGCTACTGGGAGCCCTTTGTGCTGAAGGCAGGCAGGTGAGGATGAATGATGATCTACAGAAAAGGGGGAGATTGCAGTTCGTGCTCCTGCTAAACTGCTCACTGACCCATTTTTAATGATTTAGAGGATCACACACAGAGCTTGACTTTTCATACACAAAATGCTTAGAACAGTTAAAGTATGCACACAGATTCTAAAGTGAAGGAGTCAGGGAAATCCCTGGGAGCATCCTGAAGGAGGTCAGAAGAACCAGAGCCTGAGCTGGAGCCGCTGCACCCCCAGAGTCCCCCAAGGCCACCCCCAGCACTGCTGCCTCTGCTCTCTTCCCAGGTACAGGCTGCTCTGCTAAGAATTTTTATAAATGCCCTTTCTAGGTGTTTCCAACTGGACCTCCTACTTTTATGTATTAAAAACAACATGATGCACTTCCATCTCAAGCCTTTTGTCTCCTGCTACTAAAGGAGCCTCAGCCAGCACTCTCACAGGATGGGAGAGGCTGCTTGTGGGGGCTAAACACTGCAGACAAGAACTAAAAAAGCTGCTGAGCAAATACACATTCTCACTTTGTATGCTGTATTTGTATTTCAAATTTCAATTGCATTTGTATTACATTTGTATTACATTTCACTCATTTAAAAAGAACAAATATAAGAGAACCAACAAAACCAGTTCTTTTTTCTTTTCCTACAAAGGCAGGTGGAATCAGCCTCTCCACCACTAGTTCATCACCCCAGTTTATTACAGCAGAAGCACTGTGTAGCTTCTTCCAGGATGGAAATGGCACCAGGACCACAAATGCAAGGCTGGGAGCAGCCCCCAAAGCCAAGGACACACCAGTCTGGGAATGCAGAGAGAAGCCAGTGCTTTTGGAGCAGCTCAGCAGCTATCAGCCTGATTTCACTCCTATGTATCTTCAGAAAACAAATATGACAGTTAACTTCCCAACACAGCATCCTACCTCCCCACTCCACAGATCAGATGGGACACAAGACACACTGCAAGAGGGACCTGTGAATTACCAGGGTGGATGCACAGGGTGTAAATGGTTTACTCTTATTTTAAAAGGCACTGGTTTACCCAAGGTATGCACTCCAAGAAACAACCACCTTATTATTGTACCCTTCTACCACCTCCCCGAATTTAATCATCTCCAATTAGTTGGAAGAGCCAAAACATCCTCCAGGTGTGCTGAGATAAAATCACCCTAGCCAGGCCATTTCCATACTGTGTAGTTGTTCTCATTTTGCTTAAAATGTGTCCAGCTGCTTCAGGGGCACTGTTCCACAGGCACAGGTTGCTCCATAAAACCACCAGCAGGAGCATTCTAAACCCCAGGCTCCAACACACTGCCAGGCACATGGTTTGCCATAAACCTTTGGGAAATGCAATTCTTCAGCTCTGATGGAAAACACCTTCCTTCCTCTGATGGTTTGATGCTGGACCATCACACAAGAGCATCTCAGTATTTTATAAAGGCAGCATGAAAATTCACAAGTTATAAAAAACTCTGCCTCAGTGGCAGAGAGATCTCCAGTTCAACAAGACTGGTTTAACATTTCTGTGCTCTTCTACAACACCATATCATCTTTTTTTTGTTCTTTAACATTTCATGCTCTAAGGACTAGCACAAGGTGAAGAGCTTTCCCCTTCTACAAGCACCTTGATGGGCCATCAACACTTAGGTGAGAAACACTGCTGGTGTTACCTGCAGGAGTTATTCAAATCCATTTTGTAAAGGTTAGGACAAAATTAAGATCAAAGTTTCACGCTCTTGACGCTTCCTTTTGTCTTTTTCCTAATGGTATTTTTAAGGAATTATTGCTGCAATAAAGGAAAGGACAAATACATGTCAGTGGTAGAAAACAAAATTATATCCCTGCTGTGACAAATGGGCCGTGCTGCACTGTGTCCCTGGTCAGAGGGGACAGCCCAGCCCAGCCCTGCTTAATGGCAGCTTCTCATCCTCTCCTGCCAGGCCAAGTTTCCATCTGGAGATTTGATATTTGCCTTCATGGCTGGTTCTTAATCAAATAGGGTACTTTTGGAATGAAATTACCGTGGCTGTATTACAGATGTAAGACATCTCACTTCAAGGGCATAAACCAACCATTAAATGATGGACATTAGAAAGAAACTTTTCTTTGTGAGCGAGTTATTACGTCCCAGTGGTGCCACTCACATTTCTGATGGAGAGCAACACTTTTTGTGCCCACACTGTCCATCTCCTGTGCACCTGCATCCTAGCTGGCACGTGGGATTTGCTCCTGTTTCCCACAGGGGAGGTGTCTGCCAGGCTCTGACCTTCCTCTTTGCAGAACAGAAAAATAGGGGTCACAACAAGGACCATGGCAGTTGTGTACAGTTGTGTACACAGGGTAAAGGGAATGGTTTGGCTGAGGAGGCAGAGACTGAGCTCTACAAGATCAGCTTAAGAGCCATCATTTTTAGTGGCATTTCTGTGTAGTTACTTTCAAATTATCCATTATACCAAGTTTTCTTTTCCTCCCAGCTTGAAGATAATTCAAAAATAACTTGATTACACACACTTCCCATCAGTGGCAACAGTACTGAAGTAAAAAAAAAATGTTTTCCTTGTTACTGTCTAGTGCTCAATTTTCTGATTTGATTTTTTCACGCATTTAATACAGCTTGTTAAGTAGCAATATAATCAAGAATGGCAAGTATGAAGACCATTTTTACAGCAATTAAATCATCTCTAAAGAAACCAGCAATAAAAAGAGTTGGAAAGAAAATCTGATCCTACTGGAAATACATTTGTTTTAAAAAGGAACTTGTTAGAAAGGGAGCTGATTAAATCAGTTGAGGCACTGTATAAAATAAATTGAGTGGGGGGGAATTGGGCTGGTTAATTGTTGTGCTGTAAACATTACACAGCTCATCTCATTTCTTTCAGCAATAAATGTGTTGGGGAACTATTTTGCCTGAGCAGGTGAAAGCTACAGGACCCATTTCTGACCATAAAGCAGACTACAGGGGAATACAATATTATCATAAAATCACACACACACACATTTAGGCACACAGATGCTGAATCACTGCATTAATTTTAGGGATATTTTTTAAAAAATGGGGGGAACAAAAAGATGCAGACTCTGAAAATCCCAGATGACATAAAGGCTTACAAAAGGGGGATGTCATTCTTTCCCATGTTTTGCATGGACCTTCTACAGCCCCTTAACTGCTTTGGGCAAGGGGAGAAGAAAAGCTGGGAAGCAGGAAGAAGGGAAAAGCTGTCCCAGTCCAAATCCACAGCAAACTGAGAGGAAAGAAAAACATTTAAAATGAAGGAGAACAGCAGGACTGTTAGGGAAGGACTTGCAAGGTTTCCCTCAGCTTTCTTCTCTCTGTAATCCCACTACAAAACGTGTGCCAATATTTCACATTTTAGCATCACTTCCACTGCATGGCCTCTTTGCTTGGTTTTCTCTAATGCAGCAGCTTTCCCCAAATGGAGTAGCTCCAAAAGGAACTCCAGCAGACTGACTGTGTGGAAGTTACAGTGTGGTGGGTGGGACTGCTCAGATGTGGTGAGATGCTTACCTGGGGGGAAATGGTTACAGTGATAGCAAAGCAGTCACTTTTTTAGTAAAACATAAATAACATAAATGTGTGTGTGTGCGAGAGTGCACAGCCTGGGGCAGCCCACACACAGTGACTCCCTGTCTGGAGGTGCAGGGACCATGCTGGAACCAAGGAAGGATGCCCCCCAAGAAGCTGGGGGTGTCCAGCTTGTGGCTCCAAGCTGCCTCAGACAAGTTGCCATTTGCATAGTTATTCCTGCTCTTTCTCAGTCATTAGCTTTAAAAATTCTGCATGGAGGGTTGGAAAAAGGGCTTATAAGGAGAATAAACACATCTTTGTTTGCTCTGAAAATGGAAACTGCAGGATTAAAGGCATCTGTATGAAAAGTAATATTACAGATGAGCTGGAAGCTGGTTTATTTTTTAAATCAGAGGGGAAGACCCAAAGGTATGCACTGTGCCCCATTAATCTACCAGCTACTTGAATGCCCTAATCCTTTACTTTGTTCACCCCTTTTCCTTCATTTTCCTACCCTGATTACTTATCTTCACCTACAGCACAACTTTCCCATGATGGAAATATCACGATGATCCTGGTTAGCTCCAAAAATACTTCTGGATAAATCCAGATAATTGCAGAAGAGCAAACAATAGCACACCCTGTGTTGGATTCCATAGACTGGTTCATCCTCATACTGGAATCCAGCAGTGACTGGGAACCTTAAGAAAAACTGAATCCCCATCACCATTTGACCAGCAAAATGTTTTTGAGGTCACCAAGGCTTGCTACCCATGCAGGGAAAGGGAAGAAGAGTCACAGGTTCAAAGGTACTGTGCTATGAAGCTGTTACTCCAATTTGGGGACTGCTGCCTCCTTTCCCTGCACCTTGTTATTTTGGTTATTCCCCCTTCAGTCACATCACACTGAGATGCTAACAGGCTGCCAAATAAACCCTTTGGAGAACATAAGGACGTTACATGCTTCGTGATTCCTAAAGAGAACATCAAGTGCCCTGTTAAGGATTTCAGAGTTCCAGTTAATTCTTGTGTACTGGCATAAGGCTCCCATGAAGGATGACTCCACACAAAGCTGTGCCTCTGCTTTCTCCACTCCAACTCTGCCACCAGAGCATGTGAGGGGCAGCTCAGGATGCCCCTTGGTGTGTTCCTGACAGGAATTCCTCAGATTTTTGCCTCAACAACAGCATATTGCTTTGGGAGCCAGGACACAAAAACAAGCCTTTCCCTGAATTCAAACAACACTCTCAAAAGGTTACTATTATTTTTTTAATAAACTACACTTGTCCAAAATGGCAGGGCATTTAAGAGAAAATGACACTAATTTATGCAAAAGTCAGCAGTATAATTGTAATATTCATTTCCACCTCAAGTCAATTTTCAAAGTGGTAATGGTAACCAATATGGATTGAATGGGAAACATCTGGCAGGGAAATCCAAAGAGAGAGGTTCAGGAAATGTGAGAACTGCAAAGAGACTTGCTCACTTCTGCTGCCAAGGTGAAGGCACACACCATCACCCAGCCACCCCTGTGCAAAGGCTCTTTTTTGTCCTATCCAAACTCAACCCAAGGAGAGAGAAACACAACAGAATGCTGCAGATGTGGCACAGAACAGCAAAACACCCCAAAATAAGCCCTCAGAGATGCATCACTGGGTAAGGATCACTGGTGGCAGTGGCAGGAGAAAATTTAAGGCAGGAAATTTTGCAGTGCCTTCACCACCACTGCATTCCCCTTTCTTCCCAATCCCTTTCTGACACTGAAATACATCCTGGTAACCTGGATAAAACCTCCTGCCACAGAGCTGGCTGACAACTAAAGGTTTACTTGAAACACTCACCAATTCCTCATGTGAAGCAGAGGAATGGAACAAATCACCATTTCCATGCATTTGTGCTGTGAAACCCAGAATTCCTTCAGTCGATATTGAAAGGCTGAGTGGATCCACAGAACGTTTCTGACCTAAAAAACTCTACTCAGTTACCTCTTTCTGCTCTGCTGGATCTAAAGCAGAGTGCACCCTATGCATGAGAAGCATGGGGAACCAGCCTAAAACCTGGAAGAGGGAAATTCCTACAGTGCTTCAGGAAAAAATGCCTTTCTCACTGTAGCACTGCATCTGTCAGGTGCAATGTCAAGAGCATGAACAAACCCCACAAAAATGCCCTGTGATGATGATTGTCTCTTCTTGGAGGGCTTTAATGAAAAGAACTCTTTCTTCTGCATGTAAAAAAAAAAATCATCTAAATGATAGCTAATTCCCATAATAGCTGCTATAATGGAGAAGAAAAACAGCAACAAGTTACATTAGTGTTCCAGATGGGTTTTTTAGCTTTTTTTCCCCTCCAAGAATTCCCTCCAAGGACCCCAGATAACCAAATAAACAGCATTAGACAGAACAGGGACATAGAAGACCTCAAACCTCACCACAATGAGGGAAGATCACTACTACATTAATATCTTTTTAATAAAAAAGGCTGCTGGAAAGAGAAGTCCTGATGCCTTTTGTTGAACAAAAGCCAGTTTGTCATTAGTACAGTGCAGACAAGGTTGAAGAACACTTTGGCCATTTGAAATTCTGGACTCTGAAGTATTTTATAACCAAGGTTAATGAAAGCTTGGATGAATCAATATTCTCTGTGCATCCACTGCACAGTTCAAAGCTGCCTGTCTGCTGATTCCATGGTTACACATATGTCTGTCAAGAAATCTAAAAGCTCTATGGGGAAGATGTACATTTGTGGAAAACAACATTTAAAAAAATACAGCCTCCATTAATTTATCCTTCTGTTTCCCCTCAAATTTTCCATTTTCTTCACCATCCTGAATATTCCTACAGCACTCTTCATAAATCCAACAGTTTCTATGTATCTAACAGTTTCCTTCCTTATAACACTGAATTCTGAGCATTTTTCACTCGTTCCAGGCAGGAGAATCTATTCACTTACAACACAAATTGCCTGAAAGTCACCAAGAGTCCTTCAAAGTGATGTACAGGGCTGCTCTGGCAGTAACAGCAGCAGAAAGATCCTTGTTGGCAGATTCCTTTGAAGCATCAGTATCTGTTACCTGGTGTTGATCTGGAGCATCCCTTCAAAGTCCTCTGGCTTTAGACTTGTTTTAAGTTACACTCCCCAAGTTAAAAGGTATTGAGGTATAGGTTTCATACAGGCATGGAAATTGAGAGTCAAGAATGACTGCACCTAAAAAATGTGAACTCTTGGGACTCCCAGGTATCTGAGAACAGAAAGCAGATCTTGTGGATGACACAAGATGGTAAAACTAGAACAGCTGCTGTGGTAACAAAATGGGCAATTAAATGAGCTTTAATCCTTCCACAGTAACTTAATAGGACCTGTGGAAATGTTACACTGGGATTCAACTCGGTAACAAGGCCAGCAAAACATGGTTTTGATTAATTATGAGAATGAGTTGATCTGTCTGGTGTGATTTTTTAAGGAAAAAATGGACATGGGAACACAAAGGTCTACTCCACTGTGGAGCAGTACCAGGATAGTTCCACTTCAGAGCAGGTTCCTACATCACTCTTTCAGCACCACTTAAAAAGCTTCATTTTCCTGCTCCCCAAGTAGACAGCAAAACTCCTGACAACTTTCACACGCTGAAAATCACATCAGTTACAAACCTGTATAACAGAAAAGGTATCAGTATCCAGAGTTTCTGAGCTACCTGGGGCAAAGTCTAAAGCTCAGTCTCAGCCTTTCACTTAATGGCATTAAAAACAAAGCAGAAAACATGCTGCTTTACTTCCCTTAGCAAAGCACAAGAACTAATGACTGTGCTTACATTACACTAAATAGAAGCTGAATTGTTTAGGTAAACAAAGGCCTAACTATGGAGAGTTTAGAAAGAACACGATCAGCAGTTCATCATTTGAGACTGTTCAGAAAGCCCAGCACTGATCACTGGGGTATTCCAGCAGAGACTGGAATTAGCAGTAGAGGATTTCTGTCTTCAGCTAGTTTTTAATTGCACAGACTCTAAACATTTCACTACCTGAGCACCACCTTGGTGAGCTACACTGACACTCACAACGTGCCTTTGCTGATTAAAACCACCAGTGCAAGGTGGACCAGCTGATGGCCCCCACTGCACACCTTGGCCAACAACCCTGAAGCCATCCATCACTTATGACAGAGCATGAAAACCAGGCTCATTTTTGTCAGGAAGCTATTCAGCACAGCACAGTGCTAATGTGTCTGTTGTGCCACTTTGAGCTGGACACAGCCACAGCTCTGCCTTCATCAGGAGCAGCAGAGCAAAGCCTCACTTGGGCCAGGCTGAACCAGATGACTCCATCCTCCTTGGGTGGGGCCACCCAAGCCAAAGTGGCCATCTCATTGATGCAAGTCCCCAGGTGAGGGAGGAGGGAGGAGGGAGGTGATCCCTGCTTGAGAGCCAGCCCTGGAGGAAGGCACAAATATTCACTCTCCTCTCCACACAGTGCTTGCACAACTGCAGCCTCCATCAAGAGCTGTTTTGACAGCTTGAAATGAGGGACACCATTCCTCATGAAGAAATTCAAGCTGTACCCACTGACTCAGAAACTACTTCCTTCACACTCTGCATCTGCCAATCTTAGCAGCCTGCCTACGCTTTATGCATAGAGGGGGAAATCAAGGTAACGTGACATGTAGGATATTTTGGATATTAAATTTATGTCACGTTGTTGATTCATTTATAATTCATCACAAATTGCAATGCAAATATTTGGCTAAAGTGCAATGATGTTGGGAAACATCATTGCACTTTTTTTGTTGTTCTTCAAACAGAGACCAGAAATAACACATCCCACTTAGTCCAGGGGTGAGTCCCTGTCAGGGAAGACAAAGTCCCAAATCCTATGGACTGGGGCTATGAACTAAAGGGCAAGAAACCCTCCTAAGTAAAGAGGATCCCTTCAGAAAATAAGTGCAATTGGTGTATACCATTATACACAGGCAAATGCCTTCACACATCCATGTATGCCATTAGGACAAAAAAATTAATTTTCTGAAATACCCTATGAAATTGCTGTGTGGTTAAGGAAGGTGAAAAAATAGTCAGTTCCAAAAAAAAAAAATATATATATTTAATTTTAAAATTATTTTTCCCTCTATTTCATCCCCCTCAAGTCAGTCACCTAGACATTTACCCAGTTGGTTCAGCAGGAGGCTCAGGCTTGAATAAAGCAAGAAAGCTTCACTAGAGTGTTGCTGAAAGCCATTTTCCACACTACAGAGGCCCAAAGGCAGGCAGAGAGAGCTTGTTTTCTGTCTTGAGAGATCAACACCTGCCAGCAAAATTTGTGACACTATTATCTGCAGCCTACAGAGACCTCCAGTGACACCAACCACCAAGACGAAACAGAACCAGTTCTAATCCCTTGTCCCCTGAGGAACAATATCCTTTGGTTTTTAAGCTCCTGTAAGTTAGATTTTGTTTAATTATGATTGTTATCACTCTCTGTTATGCTTTGGTTCTGTTGAGGCGAAGCAAAGAAAGAACTGCAATGACTTAAAAAACAGATAACATCAAAAAAAGATGTCTTAGAGGTCTAGTGGTTCACTTGCAGGTCCAACTGCACTAGGTAGGAAAGTACAGTGAACAAAGCATATGGCAAACATATATAATGTTTTTCTATATATAAAAAGAAATACAAAAATTCTATACACACCACTCTTATCTTGAAGCAGTTGTCACAGTTTCAAAGTTGTGTCTGAGATGGAGAAGATATTCAGGGACACAGCTATGATTAGGCATTTGAGGAAATTACTAAGATATCACTAGACATCACTCACACTAAATTCTTATTTAAAAACTGATGGGAAATGTCTCACTATCAAGAGAATAAAGCAGATTCAGACAGTGTTAGCTAGAGACAGCCACAGCTGAAAGATTTTGCTGTGTGTGCTGAGACTGCAAGGACAAATGTATGGGCAGCACGAGGAGCAGAGCTGAAACCACCTGGGCTGAGCGTGGCCACAGGAGCTGCCGCTCGCATCGCATCTGGCCATCAGCAGGGCTGTGCCATGAACCTGTGCCAACAGGATAAGGCTCCTCCAGCCAGGGGGAAGTGGCAGCAGGGGAGAGCAGAGGGGAGCCCTGATTGATTCTCAAAGCCTTTCCCAGGTGCTCCAGCTCCCTCTGACAGGCATCGCCCAGAGGAGCTCGCACCAGCTGTAACCACAGTGAAATACTAAGCAGAAACTGTCCCAGTTTTGCTTCAGACTGGAAAGTCACCGTTTGTTTTTATCACGCATTCTTAAACAAATAACACTCTTACTTCAACAAAATCAGTTTCAGATGCTGAGGAACTACTTCTCCCAAACACTAAACAGACTAGATGAAAGCCCCACTGATCTCATCACAAAAAGCTCCCACGAATTTAACAGGGCCAGGATTTCCCTTCCTGCATTTCCAGTATTACCATATTACTGTGGCGTGCAGAATGGTTTACACCAGCCTTGCTAATTCAGGCAGGCTCTGAATAGCAGTGAGGCCAGCCAACAACCCAGTGCCTTTTATTCCTCCCCTGCTGCTTCCTTAGTATGCGCCCGGGCACGCGTGGCACAGAGCATCGCCCTTTTCTTCGCGCTTCCGATGACGCTGGAGCAGCATCCCCCCGAGTGAAGGCTGCCTTCATTCACAGGGGCACACAGGTGTCCTCCCTGCCTGCCAGCAAGGGCAGCAGCTGTGCCATCCTCAGCCAGAAATCCATCCTCCCAAAATGGGCACTCTCCTTCACAGCCAGAACCCAGCGCCTCGCCAGCCCCCAAAACTTCATCCCAGGGATGCTCAGGGGAGGGCTAGACATTCACTGAGGACAATCTGTGCATCTGCTGCCCAGCTAATGCAGCCCTTGGTCATGGGAGAGGCACTCAGTGCTGGTTTTGGTCATGTTGGGGATAGAAATCCTTTGTTAACCCAGCCTGTTCAATGTGCTATCACATTACTATTACTGACTTAGGGGCACCCTTCACAGGGTGGACCAACAACCCAAAAAATAATTTAATTCCTCTCACTCATTATTTAACCCAAATGAATGTTATTTTCATAAGCACCTTAGCTGGTGGAACAAAACAGCTCCCATTTCTGAGTGCTTGCTTTAGTCCCACACATGGCCAAAGTCCTTTCTGGAAGATAAATGTATGTGCTGGCACACACTCAGGCAGTGCCAGTGCCCCTTTGCAGAAGATCATCTGCTAAGAAAATAAAGCCTTTAACAGGTAACATCCCAACAACCCAGATATCTCCTGCAGAAACCATATGAAGCAGAATCTTTGTGCCATGTATTTGGCTCAAAAGAGGCAGTGCCTTCCCCCCCTTTTTTTTACATATATATGTATATATAAAGTATGCTTCTGGGTATATGAATATTACTCTCATTTTTAAACCAAAGCTTAAATAAGGAATATTTGCTTTTGCCTACAATTATTTGTCAGAGGTTTTCCCACAGAATGACAGATGATACTGTCTTTTCAAAGTGACAGAACAAAAGAGATTACAGTGATAATCAGGTTACCTTCGATAGGAAGGAATGAGAGATTCAGAGCTACTCCTCTACCCAACAATTGTCAGACTTCATATTTTCATCTACTGGGTGAGCGCTATCTCTGTAAGGTTTATTTAAACATATCGCTTTTCCAATAAAGCATTTTCTGGCTCCTTAGACTTCCTCTAAGGATTTTCAGCTAAAAACAGGTTATGGTTTCAAAGTACAGTCATAACAGAAATTGGAGAGGATATATCACAGTAATTGTGTTTACCTTATAATGAAAGAAAATAAGGAATATTCCTCCTACTTGAACTAGAATTCAAAGAATGAACAAAAAACCAAAGAATAAACCCACTAGGAGGGAACAGAACAATTTCTATCCATCCCCAGACAGCCTATAACCAAACACTGCAATAATTCTCCTAAGACAAAGCCAGCAGAAGAGATTTACACTCCTGGGGTGTGCAGAGTCCACAGCCCTTTGAGCCATGCAAAAAGCAAGTGCCAAAATGTGGAGTGAGCACAATAATCCCTCTCCAGTCCCCCAGCCACAGTGCAGTCTTCCCTTCCCATGCTGCAGGTGAAGACCTCCAAGCTCAATCCTTCAATTTACACACAGCTGGGCTTTTTAACATTCACTTTTAATATTCAGCATGGAAGACAAAGCACAACTTGTGCCACAAGTTCCTCTCCAACCTGCATTTGAGGATGAGGAGGGGACAGTGTTGGAGCAGCCCTACAGCCCTCTATGATTGGGTTAAGCCCCAGATCACAAATAAATGTGTGTGCCCCACACAGCCCCCAAGTCTTTTGGCCAGTGTGTCTGACAAAATTCTTTCACAGGCAGCAAAGAAAGCACAAATCAGTAACAAAGTCCTAGTTTTCACATAATCTTTCAGCAGCTAAAGCCTGGATTTAACACCAAACTAGGATCAGTTTCAGCCTGGGCAGGATTTGGCCTTTTCAGGCTGCTTTTTACATCAGCTCAGCCAGTTAGCAAACATTGCCAAGATTTGCTATCACACAATTAAAAACACTATCAGGCAACAGTGGCTAAGTATCAAATTACAAATCTCAGGAACAGGGTGGAAGTTATTTGATGCCAAAACACCAAGCCAGAGCCATAATTCAACCTAAAACACATGTGGGTGAGCCTCAGGGCATCAAGTCTTCAGTTATCCCCAATTCTCCTTTTCCTCTCTAAAACATACAACAGCAGCTTCCATTTCTTAGCTTACCCTTTGTTCAATCTTGAGCACAGTAATTGCATTCATAAAAGCTGCATGAATGTGAACATTAGAAATGTAATTCTAAGCATTTATGGAGTGGTCTGGTCTCAAAAACACCTCCAAAGAAAATGTCCCAGGCCTGCCCAGTTTAAGTCTGCAGCTCTACATTAGACCATGCCAGGAATCAGTTTTTGACAAAACATCTTTCTCCTTTGCTGGAAGTGCTGCTTCCTCAAAACACAACCACACTGGTCCTGAGGAGAGCTTTGTTAGGAAAAAAACAATTTCAATATCTGATAATTTTGGCCTTTGAAAACAAAACAAAACAAAAAAAACCTTGTGGGGTAAAACAAACTAATCTAGTTTATGGGTGCAAGACCTACACAAAAAATTAGGTGGGCAAGACAACCCCTAAGGGATGTGTTCCCTGTGCCACTGGGATGCTCATTCCCAAATCCTAGAGATTTATCAAATGGCAGTGAGCACTGCAATTACCAGCACTCTTCTGTTTCAGAGGTTGAACCTTCTGCCCTAATGAAACCTCTCCTCTTCACATGGCAGCTGCTTTCAGAGCCTTTGGTGAGCCAAAAAGGCAATCTAGTGATTTCCAAACAAAACACACAACCAAGGTTCACTCTATCATCTAAAAAACACCGCATCAGATGGAGCCAAACAACCAAATCCACATTTCCTGTTGCATTTTGTTTTATATTTCTTTGCATGGCAATTAAAAAACTTACGGCCAAAGATACAGGAAGCAGTAAAAATGATGCATATGAGAAGATCTCACTGAACTTAATGCAGCATGAAATTATCCAACGGGCTGCTTTAAATACTTTGCTGTAAAAATACATACCATAAGAACATGTTTCACTGCTCTTTGTTTAATAGTGGAGTTAATTAAGAAAAAGACAGTATTTTCACAGATTAAAAATAAACCAAACAAGTATTTATGCTCTCAGAGAGTTCCAAGACATACAGCTCACTGAGAGCAGCAGCACTAGGTATGAATGCAGAAGACCAGGGACTCACTTTTTTAATTCCATGGAATCATCCTTTTCAAAACAGTATGAAATAGTTATGTACAGGAGTTATATTTCTATTCTGACTGACTTTTCATTTTACCAGGCTCAAGATGTTTAAACCACTATCTTGACGTGATCTGAAATATTCTAGGGTTATGGTTATTTTATAAATGATTATCAAGAGTAAATTTACAAATTAATCCTAAAGTAGCAAAGAAAAAAAAAAAAAAAAAAAGACTGCTGAATAATTTCAGCAACGCTTCCCAATGTTTGCACAATTCTTTGTCTAATTCCCACTAGCCAAACGCCTCTGCTGGCACAGAGAGCTGGAGATGTAGCACTGCATATTCTGGCCAATTAAAGAGTTTCTTTTTTTTTCTTTCACCTAATCTTATTAACTCTTGCAGTGCTGACACAAAGACATCTGTTCCCATTCCAGTTTAAAAGTTAATAGGACTTTCTTTAAGCAATCCACTGGTGCCCCACTTCACTCAGGGAAGGACTCAGAGCACCCATCAAAGTGGGACCGTGTGTATTTTGACAGCAGTGGTTTTAATTAATTTCTTATCTTGCACCATGTCAGGTGGCTGGCACAGCCACATGCTAATTCTCCTCCCTGCCACTTGAAATGCATCCCCTCCTCCTGACAAGATCAGCCACAAGAGCATCTGAGATGAAGCAAACAACATTTCTAAAATACAGCAGGAAAGAGGTAGATGCAAAAAATAATTTAAAAAAAAAAAAAGCAAATTGAAGCAGCAGAACATGAGTTTTGCCCACCAAGCACTTCAGCAGCAATTTCAAATGTGGTCAAAAGCTGTCAAATATGCTAATCTTAATTTCTTTTTAAAACCCTGCAGTTGATGGAATGCTGAAGGGGAACTTTAAAATATTGTTGGTATAATTCCCCACTCCACTGTATGCCCAAACTATTTGCTTGGTTTTATATTTTGAAGTATATACTTTTTCTGTTGTACTTTTTTTCTTCCCTCACTAGGCCAAGGAAAGAAAATAATGCTGAGGATACTTATTTTCTAAAATACTCTAATGAAGTCAGTGGAGACTCCTGGAACTCAATGCCATAAATAGAGAAAAGAAACAGAACATATCAATCAAACCAACCCAGCTTGAATTGCATCTATAACAAAACAAGGCAGGAAACAACAGCCTATTCAGCGGGGGAATAACAGAGAAAATATTGACTTGTTAAACTATGGACACATTTTGAGCTCTGAGGAGGCTGTAATTGTTTCTAAATAAAGCCCAAAGTCCAACAGTGTGGTCAGCCTGCTCCTGGAAGGATTCGTGCTGCTGCACCACAAACAACAGGTGGGATTTTTATCATCTTTTTTCTTTAAAACAAAAATATCAACACCTGCTCATTTTCAAAAGGCAACATAAGGTGTTCACACTGATACTTCCTTTTTTGGCCACCACAGAAAAACTTGTGTTTATATCACACTTCATTTCTGTTTTCATTGACCTTTCACATGGCCTTAAATGAGTGTGAAGTGTAAATACAGATGTGGCACAACCCCAGGACATTTCCAGTGGCCCAAGTGATGCCCTGGTAGGAGCTGCGGTGGAAGAGCAATCCCACAAAGACCCACAAGGAACATGGATGCTCCTTCCTAGAGCAATGATTCCAGGGTACATGCACCTGCAGCACCCACAGCTGTCTCTGGCTCAGTTTTGGGCAGGGATTGTGTTGGATTCCTTCCTTTCCTGACACCATCTCTCTTGCTCAGCACCAAGCAGCCATATGCCAGCCAAGAGGCACAAAGCCCTCTCCTTTCTTGAGTGGCAATCATATTTCTCCTTGTTACAATGAAGTCCTTTCTGTGATTAAATTTCAATTTGAGCAGGCTGATTTTCTCATTTGCAGTGATTTTATTAGTTTGTGGGAATGTCTGCTTCCCCTCCTTTGAATTTATTCTTAAATTACTTTTCATTTTTTCTTTCTTTTTTCCCCTCCAAAATCCCTCTCTTTCAAGTGACATTTGCCGAGATTAGTCTGATTTAAGGCTTTTTATCCAACCCATTGCCTTTTACTTAACTATATTGCTTCCAAGACCACTGGGATCTCCAGGCATTAATCATTAGCATTCATGCTGGAGCTGACATTAGGCAATGAGTTACCATGTCTTTGAGGAGCAGTGTGCACCACCAGCTGAAATGCTCTGAACAGTCTGCCCAGGTAGATGAAGTCTCAAACAAATTCTCTCTCCATACCTGTCCTTAAAACTCCTGTTCTGCAGCACCAAACACCAACTCCTAGGCTGAGTCCAGCACACCCCATACCCAACCTTCTCATCCCTTAATTCAGACTGAACTTCCCTGCCCTCAGTCAAGAGAAGAGAGCTCATGGCACAAGCTCAACACTGTCTTGAAAAAACAGGCCAGACACATTTAGCTTAAGCAAATCAGTCAGCTGTGCTGGTCTCTCATTCACCAGCAGATCAAAATCTAAATCATTTTGGTTGGAGCCCATGATAAAGTCAGTGAGTGGCAAAAGCTCCCATATCCTCAGCTAAAAGGGCCACACCCTATGGATGCCTGAGAAAATTCTAAAATTTGTCAGGTTGTCTGAATAAATAACATAACCAAGTGTCCTGTATGAATCAAAAACTAAACCAACAAGCCAACGCTCACCACACCTAAAACCACCTTGCACTCAGTGTCAGGGGTGGTTCCTACAGCACAGCTCTGTGCAGCAGGAGCACAGCCCACAGCTCCTGCCCTTCCCAAATACTCTGATCACGCTGTAGCTTGCATTTCCACATAACTATAAACTGTCATCAGTGAGAGCTTGAAAAAAAAAAAACAAACTTACTTTTAATCATTGGGGTCATTACACCAAAGGGGTGTTTTTGCATTTTGCAGAATTGCCTCCACCTTGCCACCTTGTACAATTCATGGTGCACTCACTGTAGACACCCTATATTAAAATACTGCATCATTGTTTTTTTGAAACACATGGAAACTTCCTCCTGCTTGTTTTATGTAGCATTAGGAAATAAAACAGGAGCAACACACTTTAACTTTAGCCTCACTTAAATCCAATCATGAGCCCTCAAAGTAACCATGTCCTTGACTGTACTAATTATGTCAAGATAGACTGGACTGGCATCATCACCAGTCCTTTATTAAAAACTTTACATGCCTTCTTCCAGTGAACTTCTCTCAAGCAACTCTGACTCCTTTCCTCACAGGCAGCTCCACACAGCAGTGACTCCTTCTCTCTGCAAGTTTCCTTCTTCCTCCTGTATGACTGCCTAACGCACAAACAAACAAACAAAATCTTCTTACCTTGTCTGTCCCTTGGGCGACTGCTCCTCACAGCACAGCCAGCAGACTCTGAGTCTCAAGCTCCAAGCTGTGGCCACCTGACTCACTCTCCTATAACACCCATCCTCATTGGGCAGGCAAGGCTGTTTCTGCTCCTTGGTAATTAGCACAGCTGTAATTCATTGGGAAAGATTGCCTCCTGCACTATGCTTACAGCCTATCTTCCCACACCTGGTTTCAGTTTTAAACTTTATTTTGCATAAATCCCAACCACAGAGACTATTGAAGCCTACATTGTCTTCAGGTATGCAGGAACACCCCAGGAGATTCCCAAGGATCCATCATGCTCCCACAAAGGTCCCCTGATGACAAAGGGGTTGGCTCATCCTGAAATACATGAGACAATGTGCACTGGTTTTATTTGTTCTTTTAATATTATTGTTGGAGAGCCGAGGTGACATTTCCAGTCAGAGCAGATCAGTGGGAACACACATTTCCAGGAGGGGAGCATTCAGGTGTTGTCCTTAGGTGCTCTTCCAAAGGCACTGGGCACAGCAAGATGGCCTGCAAGTTTGAGTAGGTCTGGTGCCTCCAGTGCCTGACCCCCAGAGGCTCCTCCAGAGGCTGGAAGGCTGGTCTACAAGGTGAAATTAGTGCTGAGGAAGTGAAAAAGCGAACGTAACATGCATCTGTAATTCCCCATGTGAACAGATTTAATCTGCATTACAAATGTCTTTTCACGGCTGGAGTCAACACAGAGCTCTTCTTTCAGAAGAGGGGAAAGCTGAAGGTCTGTTACTGTACATTTCAGCTCGAGTTCCTGCCATATTCTCCTTGCAATGCGTAACTAATATTCTTAGGCAGCATCTGATAACACAACTCAGACATGCTACCTGTAGGAACTGTTCTTTCAGAACACCCATCAGAAGGCTTTGAACTGTGTCTGTTAAGTTTTTGTGTCTTTTCCCTGTGATTATGGCATCAGTTTCAAAGCAGCTCTTAGCAAACTCAGCTACTTGAAGAAAATCGGTTGTGCAGTCCAAACAGCCAAACATACACACGCACATGCAATTAAAATCAAATGCCTAGATGATCATTTCAGTTTTAATTAGATTTTACCAGGACTATGAGTTAAGGCTGCAGGCTGAGATGTTGATTTAAAGCTGTAGCTAATGTGTTTTATTGCCAGATTTGCTCATAGTCAAAGCTAATTATCCCTATTATGCTTACATGATTTTTCAAACAACCAAAAAAAAAAAGAAAGGCATTAAAAAAGTGAGTTTGTAGCAAGCAGATTGGCCTGCCAGTGTCTGTGTGTGCACATGCATGTGTGTATTTACCAGCCATTTAAAACCCAGATCTTCAGTCATAGAGGAAAAAAAACCCTAAGCAATTAGCAGATGAAGTGTGGTACTGTTAAACAAACATCTCATTTCCAAGACCCATCAGGAAACACTGAGTGCAGTACAATCTTAGGCTATTTCTAAATACAGTGATGTTGAGGAAAGTAAGATCTTTTGGGGGAGAGCTAAGAAATGCTGAGCAGTTTATTGAAATCAAATCTTAGAATGTAAGGGGATCTAAAGGGAATTTTCAGTGGTTTTCAATGGGAAAAAAAATCAAACACTGGTTTTGTTTCTTGCAGTTACTTTATTCTTCTCACTATTAACATTCCTTAGTTTTATCGCTGGGAAAATTAAGAATGAAAAGCACTGAGGAAAACGAATAAGAAAATGTAAGTCTGAAGATTTTTACATTTCTGATTCTTAAAACTGCCAAGAAATTTCAAAAGAAATAGCAATAGGGGTGGGGGTGGGGGGGGGTGGAAACCAACCCATAACTACTCCATTTGAAGTGAAGCCTTGCCTGTTTTCCTCAGAAAGAGTTCAGACATCTCTTGAAGAAGCCTTCCCCACTGCTCTTCCCTCCTCCTTGAGCAAGGACCCAAGAGTGTTCACTCTTGCTTTCATCTCTCTACCCACAACCTCCACCCTGAACGGGTGCTCAGGGTCTGCCATCCACTTGTTCTTCTACCAGGGAGCTTCCTGTGATGTGCATTCTAAGGAGACTCCAAGAAGCTTGTCTTCCATGAGTTAAGCCAAAAATAGCACACATACAGCCAGCCAATGCTCCCTCCCTCCCTCCCCACTCCTGTCAGAACAGATTGCGTTTTGCTTCTGTTTTGATTTTTAAAGGAAAACATTCTGGACAGAAAAAGAGTATGTTTTCCCACTAGAAAATGTTAGTTTTCTTTGAGGAAAAAAAAAAAAAGGAATAAAAACTCCCCCAAAAACCAACCTTACTGAGATCACATTGCAGGGCTGCAATGCCTGAGTGGTTTCTTCTCGAGGCGAGTCCCCCACAGTGCCAGGGCCAGCAGGGAAGAGCAGCCTGCTGAGTCAGAGGGTTCAGCTGTGTCAAAAAGTGTTCAGTTTTCAATTGTTGTCTCACCACTGGAGCTGCTGGTCACCTCTCCCACAAAACTGGAATTGTCTTCCATGCTGTTTCTGCAGGAATGCCATGGGACTCTACAGGCTGCCAGAGGTACCTGCCTGTGGGTATGGCTGTGAAGCTCAGCACCATGGAAAGCCCATGTAAATGATGCATTTTAGGGCAATAAATTCAGAGAAAGGAGATGTTTCATCCTGTCTCAACAGGATGCTGTGTTGCTGAATATGCAGATGGATTTTCACTACAGGCAGGATGTCTCCTATTTATAATTTCTGTTTACTGGCAGTTAGTTACTCTGTCGCCACAGAGGGGAAATTCTTCTTCCCTAAATCCTTGTGTTGATGGAGACACCTTCCCAGCTGCTGCCCAGCCATGCCATGGAGCTCATCACACGGCCTGGGAACATCACCCCAGCACAGGCAGATGCACAGAAGGACCTCCTCCAGAAAGGAGACAACTGCTCATGGCCTGACAGCTCGTCCCTAACAAGCCAGGGAGGTTCTTGGCAACCTCTCGTCCCTACCAAGCCAGGGAGGTTCTTGGCAACCTAAGTGCCACTAAAGTAGTGGTCTGCTGTCACTAGGTAAGGACACCACTTTTTTAGAAAAGCAAAGTATTGAGTGCCTGTACCTCCCCAAGGCCTCACACACACAGCCATAAAAGACATCCAGTAGTGGACTATGTAAAATCTCACTGAAAGGTTAAAGGAGAGAAAAAGAGAAAGCTGACTTTAGTATTTTAATTGCCATTGCATTTGACAATTTTAGGCTTTGGCTAGAGCAAGGATCTAACAGAGATTCCTGCCATTAATTGCTTTTGCATTTACAGTTACGAGGTTCTTAAAACAATTTTTATGAGCAATACTCTAAAACAACTTCAGGATTTCTGACTTTCTTAGCCTTTTAAAAAAATCCAAAGTACTGGAGTAGAAAAGCACTCAAAACCCATAAATATTTTGCTAAAGCCAACCCCTACACTGTTTCCAGTAAGCTATGCTGCTGTTTTACATCCAGCAGCAGAACCAAGGCCGGCCAGAGCACCTCTGATGTTACTGTGCATGTGATCCCCAACCTGGACAGACACAGCACAGTCCACCTAGAGCATGCCCACAGAATTATTTCCACCTCTTTCCTCAAGGTATTCCAGCCTGCCCTCTGGTCTCAGCAGGTTTGGGGATTGCACAACCACACCAGCATGTTTGCAGGTGTGTGCTCCTACCTGTGTGCTGCAGATCATCCATGATCAGTTTGATCAGGTCTTTGCTGCAGCAGCAGTGATTCTGCTATCACTTGCTTTAAGGGAACAGCTGGGGTTGCTTCTTTGGTGTGTGTATTTCCAGGCAAGGCAGCCAACACCAGGCTGTGAATGCAGCAATGAAAGGCCCCTCTTAGAGAGCCTCTCCCTGGGCATCCAACAAAGGGGAAAGCGAAGAGCTAAGACTGGACGAGACCCAAGAGCTCTTCATATGAATAACTGCAAATGGGAAAAAGATGCCCCGAGAGACAGAGTTGGAGGCAAGTTGTGACAATAGTTAATAACTCCCAGGTCTGGCAGGGCTGAGGATTATTTAACAGCCCAGCATGCCAGGGACATTGGATGGACACGATCACCCTCTGAAATCCTGAAGGATTTTGCGCAGTCTGCTTCTAAATGACACCTGCAGATGAAGACAGAGCTTTCTGCTTTTCCAGCATCGAACAAATGGCACTTTCCAGCAACACCTGGCCAAGGTTTCTGCTTCCGTCTCGTTCTCCTCGTACTTCTCAGTCAAACTGGATCCAGCCATCATTTTAACTTTCAATCCACAATGGAAAGGTCAGATCCCGTGGACAGAGGCCAAAGCCTTTGTTTGCAGCCCCAAATAGGATTGCATTAGTTAAGCCTTAGCTGCCGTTCTCAATTTTCTTCATTCACAGTACACACTGGCAGCCAATTTGGTTGAAAGAAATTTGGCAACTGCTCTTGGACCTTCATCCTCCACTGTTGCTTTCTCCCCCAGTTAAACCAACTATTTTCCTTTGCTATTAATGACAGACACTAAAGCATCTCACTAGTGCCTAAGCAGAGCAAACAAATGTATGCCTGTTCAGGAATTACTTGGCCCAAACCATGAGGATCTGATAGCAATTAATGCCCATGTACAGAGACCTTTTTCTTTCTATTGAAGCATTTTCATATATAGCACAGAGCACATCACCATCCAGCTTGCAAAAAGTGACAGTGTGCACAGGATGATGTATCTATTAAATGAAACAAAACAGGAATTCAAACCCCTGAGGGCTGCAGAGGGCTGACAACAGGATGAATAACGACTGGGATGGCCAAAGCCTAGCTGCAGGCACAGTGGATTTTCTCTACTGAACACCTTGATAAGGTGTCTGTAGGTTTTTATGCTGTGAGTTTCAAATATGTAGAATGATCAGTACTTTTTAGGAAGGACTAAGAGTATGAAAACCTTAAGACTTCAAAAGCAGCCTTCAAATACTGCTGTTCATGTAATGGATTCTTTCCTGATTTGGATCAGGATAGGTCTCAATCCTGACATCCTTGGCATGCTGGATTCCTCCAAAGGTTCTTTCCAAAAATGAGTGGCCATGAAAGGGAAGTATCACTGAATGTGATCTGGACTTTAATTTACTACATTCCATTCAAAAGCTGCCTCCAGCCAGGTTAATCAAACTCTGCCAGCATGATTTCATACATTCCCCATGTTTTATTTATTCCTCTGATAATTCTTTTAAGAGGAGAAGATACTGGGTAATCCATGGGTCCTGGCTGCCAATAAATATCAGGACTGGAATTGGTGTTGTTGGTTCATGGCACTAATGAGAGGTTTGTAACAAAATCACTGGCACCATTTATTGACTTTACAAAACAACCAGTTTTCTAACTCACTATCATTAACTGATCCCATGAAAGTCAGGCTTAAAAGAGAAAGTCCAATGCCATTAGCATAGCAGGGTTTCCCACTGGCAGCTCACTAAGGGACTGCCAGTCGGATTACTTAACCCCTGGAACTCAGAAATCCCTTTGTACTCTGAACTGAAGGGGAAGCTGAAATGTGCTGCTATGTGCTGTCTTTTTCCAAGCTCACCAGCACCAGCTCCCTCATCTGAGGATGCACCAGCAGTAACTGGACTGGAATTTTGGGGTTTTTTTGTACAATGAGGGTGGTTAAACAATGACACGGGTTGCCCAGAGAGGTGGTGGATCCCAATCCCTGGAAACATCCAAGGTTGGATTGGGCAGGGCTCTGAGCAACTCCCAGGTCCCTGATCATTGCAGAGGAGCTAGACTAGATAATCTTTAAAGGTGACTTCCAACCTAAACCATTCCGAGATTCTGTGATTACCTTCCTGTTGGGGGTTGGGTTTCTTTCTTTATACTTACAGAATTTTTTCCCATAAGTTGCTAGGAAACTAACTACTGGGTACTTGGGGGTACTTAAGAAAAACAAAAGAGTGGCTGAGGTGCAGGAAAGGAGTGTAGCATCTGACTACACTTTTTTTTTCCCTCTGGAAGTTTCTCTCCGAGGGAGGAGATTTTTTGGGGGAGCAGAGAAAGAATGGGGCTGGGGGCAGCTGCTGGCTCTCTGTCAGGACTTTGGTAGAAGATGGTCAGACTTGAAGCTTGAAGGAAAAGAATTTCACTTCCACCACAATAACCCAGCCAGGAGCTGCTTTTCTTCTGCTGCTGGTCCCTGGGATGTCCCACAGTTCCAGCTACCGCCATGGAGCTTCTGATAAATCTCATCCACCATCCCGGGATTTCTGCTCATTCCCGCTGTTCCAGACTGGTGCTCCTCAGAGTCCTGCTGGGGCAGAGGGACCGCCTGCCTCAGGGTTTGTGAGGCAAAGCCTCTCTTTTCCTTCCCTTCCCATCTGGGCAGCGGCATCAGCTGCCCCGGGGAAGTTAATGAACCAAATCCTCTCCTCCATCCCTTCCAGTCTGGGCCCAGCTGCCATTACCGCTCGCGCCACAGCGCCCCCTGCAGGCCTGGAGGAATCACCGCACCTGCCCTGCTCAGCCGGAAGCCAGCAGCGCCCCTGCTGGCTGTGCCCAGAATTGCACCAAGGGGAAAGTGCCTGTGGCACAGAAAGGTCACTGGACTCCTGTTCTGGTTGGTGTTAAAACTGTGGTTGTATTTGTTTGCTTTATTATACACACTAGTAAAGAAGTGTTATTCCCATTCTCGTATCTTTTTGCCCGAGAGCCCCTTTATTTCAAAATTGCAATAATTTGGAGGAAGGGAATTCTCCATTCCAAGAAAAGCTCTGGCTTTCCCTAGCAGACACCTGTCTTTCAAACCAAAACAATTCCTTACTGAGAAATGGCTAGACTACTCAACACACTTAAACTTCTTCTGCAATTCAGAGTAGTAATGACAGGTGAGAATCCTGATCCACATACAAACGTCTCCAAAACACAACTATTTGGCTAAGTCTTCATTTAGGTCTAACACTTGTTGCAACCTGAGAAGACACCATTGGTACAATGATAATTGTATTTCATGTTTTACAAGAAAAGATTCTCACTGGTTATTCGGCACAGTTTTATTCTATCGGTGGCAGGAGCCAAAAAATGCCTAATATCCTAATACTGGTTTTGGATTATTTTTTCAGTAAGGATTGTATATACAGCAAAATCCGCCTTCACTGAAAAAGGAATATTTAAATGGAATAGGTAATTTTCAGCAAAAGTGTAATGGGTAAAAATGTAGGATAATTGCTTCTGCTTTTTCACTTCAATACTGTCAAAACACGTCTGCTCAATAAGCACAGAGCAGCTGTGTTTCAACTCTGTCATTATATTTAGACACATATATTAATTGAATTATATTTCTATTTATTTTACTCAATGCCATTCTGTTTATACACACGAGATGATTCATTGTTTTGAAATTACTTTTCCGATAGTGGCCATTCTGTACAATTTTAAAATACTGCATTTCCTTTCCAACTCTGAAGTCTTGTTTAATGTCTAAAGACAAGCTGCAGAGCATAATCAACATGCCTCCATGAGTCTTGACTCCTACACTTTATACACCAGATTTTTGGAATAAATATAACCAACTGGGGGTTTGAGTCAGGAGAAACTAGCCCTGTTCTGTACTTGACAAACACTGAAGATATAGGCTAGTTGAAGGAAGAAATACATAAGGAGCAACAACAAAGAATGCCAAGACCTTTTTAAGGGTCTCAAGAGAGTGTTGCTCTCCAAGCAGGGTGCTGCATCAGACGTGGGCACATGGCTCAGTGTCTGAAGGCACATTCCCAAATCAGCAGTGCAACTGCACCCTCACACAAAAAGACTGGGAATTTCTTTCTCTAATGCTTCCCAGCACAAGGCCAGAATCCAAAGCCTCTGCCCAAGGGCATCTGCTCATTTTAAATGAGTGCACTGTGCTCCTTCCCTCCTTACCCACAAAGCTGGACATGAGATTTATGTAGGAGGAGGAGCAGAGTTAATGCGTGAATGACTTCACAAGGTCGTTAGAGATTAAAGTTGACACAGACTAAATTCTGCTGAAACCAACAGAGTATAGGAAGGGGCTTGGGCCAACACTGGGACCTCTGGACAAAATAAACAGGTAATTCAGACTCAGAACTGTGAAAAACACCATGGGAAGCAGTGGGTCACTCACTTGCAAATGTCCCCTGGGAGAAGGGGCAACTTTCCTCCCCAGTTCCCAACATCCAAAGCTTGAAAGACAAGTATTGGAGCTTTCATTCAAAATCCAATGCATACAGAAAAAGGATTATTATTTTTCTTGAAGAGGGGAAAGGTTCAGAGTCAAGTATACTTTTCTTCCTTTTTTTAATTTCAAGGGCTTTACAAGTTCCTGAAGTCACTTGGGCTACAGAAATGTATTTCTATCATTTTCACTTTGACCAGCAAAGCAAGTGGTGTGTACAAAGGAAAAAAAAAAAAAGAAAAAACAAAAAAGGCACACAATATCAACCACAACACTGACATGAAATAAAATACTTCAGAGATATTATGATGTGTTGAGGCACCCTCCTGGCTACTCTTAAAAGATGTCAAGTGTAATTCAGATTTGATTTCTTCCACTGTGGGTAACCCCGGCAGCACAAAACTTCCATCAATAAAAAAAATTCAGCCACATGACTTAAAACTCCCTGTTTATAAACACTAAGAGGATGTGTGAACTGGATCATGAATCTGGTGCTCTCAAGTTCCAAGTGCTGCAGCCAGCCAGCCAGACACAGGGCATATATCCTGGATCAAGACAACAATGTCAAATTAACCTAATTATTTTCTTGGAACAAAGGTTCTGAAGAGGTTTTGTTACAAAATGTTGATGTTTCCTTTCCCTGTGACAGCTCATTGGCCCAATGCCGCCTGGGAGAGAGAGAAAGCTCTTCCAGATAAAACCTTGGCTGGTTCTAAATGCTTTATTATATTTATAATAATACTGAAAAATTCTAACAGCACACTCAGAAAATTTTGCCTTATAAAAGAGGTGTGAGGCAGGACAGATGCTGAGCTTTACTTTTCTCCTCATCATTCTTTTTATTTTGCTGAACAGACAATGGAACCTGGGAAGGCCAACCTGAACAATATAGATTATGCCCACACAATAGAGTAATTTGATGCAAGAGGAGGAGCAGACCAAACCATCTACTACCTGAATTAGCTGCAGTTTTAGAGGGAATGTCCAGGGTGGTCCATGAGCACATCAGCCAGTCACCACTGGCACTGCCTGCAGGACTGGTTCAGATTCCTGGGTCTTTCAGAGAGTGCATGTGGTGCACACCTGAAGTGGAGCACTAGACTTTACTTGCTGGAAAGGCAATTTAGGATACCTGTCCCAAGGACAGGCTGTTATCCAAACTGGTGTATGCACATGAGGGCAGAAGGATCTGCCCTCACACTGTGCTACTGCTCTGAACCAAAACACCCCCCCCCACACCAGTGCCTAAGAACTACAGGGACATAGGCATTGTGTTTGCCAAAACTATGGCAGTAGAAGGAAAACCAATCCTGCTATCACAGTACAACACCGAGACAGATTTACAGCTGAACACATTATGACATTAGAGACCTAAACACATTAAAAAAGCACAAAGATAGAGTCAAAATTACTCTCTGAGTTAAAAAGGTATCTTTGCTTTTTTGCTTTATTGAAAACATATTTCAGTTGCTGATTCTTTCTCTTGGGTTTGATTTCTGGTTTTCTGGTCCTGTAGAGAAAAAAAATCCCTCTGGATACAAACACACCTGTGGGAGGGAGCTCACATGTGAGCTTGGGTCTTCATTTCCTTTGCCATTCTGCTCCCCGTGAAGCCCAACCGAAGGATGCGACTGATGTGTTTCATTCATTTGCTGTCAACAAATATTTGGTTCCACAGGGGGTGTTGTCAATTCATGAAGACCTAAAATTATTGCTAGAAGTATAAATGACAGCTGAATATGAAAGTTTTACTTTGTGTTTACCCAAAGATATGAAAGTATTCTTTGGTGCTGAGATCTGCCCTCGTACCTCCCAGGGAGCGAATATAAATTCTAATTCTGAGAATGAGTTTCAGCCTGCAGCATTGGGTGGGGTGCCCACGTCAGGGAAAATGATCTGCAAATAACAGTTCTCCATCAGCAAAAAAAAAGAAAGCAGTGGTTAAAATAAACCAACAGTTGAAGGTAATAGCCATAAAAGAATTGCAAAGTGGGATGCAGAGGCGAACGAACATCCAGCTCTTTATGCCCTGCTTTCCTGCACTCATACCTATGTAAAATAAGAAAGGAAGACGTAAAGAGGCAATCACCAACATCTGGGTAATTCAGTTCCACCTAGAACGCGCTGAGTTTCCCCGAGCCACCAGCGGTCAAGCTCACTAATGATATCTGTTCATGTAAAATGTCACCAACAAAACTCCCTTCCTTAAGGGGACGTTCTGTAAAACCTCCTAAGCGTGCTGCTCACCGTCCTGTTCGGAAAAGGTCATAAAACCCTGCATTCTCATTTTGCACTGCTCTCACCGACAGCCGTGATTTAGAGCAGTCGTGATTACTGCCACAGCCAGCCAGAGGCTCGCGCCTACCGATACCGGCGCTCCAATTTGGCAGGCTAAAAAGTCTCCTAAAATCATGAAGTGCTGCCATAACTTTATATGACTTCATTCCAAACCCTCAGCTATTTCTAAAATAAAGCGTTTAAAGACATTTCAGGGCTCCAATTACAGTCTCTAAAAGGAAATGTACTGCTGGAGACCTCGCGGTGCTCGTGCCCAAATCCTCTCACAAATGTGCACTCAAACGCTTCCAAATTGGTTCCTGCAGAGTAAAGTTACTAGAAATCAGTGCACCATTTTTCACTTCATTTTCTGACGACTCTATAAGGCTGGGAAGCGAGAAGCATACTGAATGGATTTACACTGATGCCCAGGGATGCTGTGATGCCACAGCAAACAGGCGGGATGCAGCGTTTTATGTGGCTGTCCTGCTGCTGGCAAACCTTCCCAGTGCTCAGCCCGTTCTCCCATGTGCCTGTTTTGTTCCATTTTAGAAAAATGAGCTGAAAAACAAAGAGGCCAAAAGTTATGGCCTGAAGGAAGCCCTGTAAGCTGAGAGTGGCCTCTGGCCCTGACTGAACAGTCAATTTTCCTGAGTAAAACCCTCTACAGAAGGTCAGGTTCCTGGCAGACCCTCTGCCAAGGGAGCACTCCTCTTCAGCCTCAACATCCCTTCAAGTTTTGCATATCAATTCTAATCCCCAAGCAGAAATATCTACATACATGAAGATAAAAGCAGGAAAAATACCAAAATCCTTTGTTGATACAGATTATATAAATACCTGCAAGGAACTTACAGCAGGTATTAATTTACCATAAAATATAGGTACTTGAATGAAAAGAAAAATTTCCAGCGAGTCTTTCATCCTGGAAATGCACTCTCATAAAACAGAGGGAAAAAACCATAACAGTTCAGGCTTAGTTGAAAACATTTGGCTCCTAAAAAAGGAGCAGAGCCTAACAAGCTGTAAACCAAAAGTCTGACATGGAAAACCCAAAAAATCAGAAAATGTGTGTTGGGAAAGGGTCTCAACAGCGAAGCAGGTATATTTTGTGTTGAGATTTGTCTTTCCATTTTACTGCCTCTCAGATGTGGTCAGCAGTCTTTAACATTAGCTGTTAGGCTGAGGAATAAAAACCCATGTAACAGCAGGAAATCACCTGCCAAATGCACTATGCAATGAGCTTAAAAATATCCCACTATCCCATTACCACGCTGTTTTCCAGTACTGGAAATCACAAACCAGCGTCCAAAGGCAAAGGGCCCAACAACCCACCCTGGTATTGGCTCCTGAACAAAAATTGCCAAGTTTGGATGCTTGTTGGTGTTACGCCTTTGGCACAAAGAAAAAGCTCTGTCCTTTCCTTTCTGTCTGAGCCTGGCTGATGTGGAAGAACGTGGTCCCTAAACAGTGAGCCTTGAGCTTCCATTCCCAGACAGCTCCAGTCAGGATGCACAGTTGCAGTGGAAATAAATGCAGCTCCTAAATTACGGCTGGAAAAGAGTGTTTTTAGCAGCATTTCTCAGTTTCTTTAATGTCCAAGATAAAAATCAGCACATTGGCATTCTGGGCTTCGCTGATTCCAACCAGAAATCGTAAGCTGGATTTGTTTTGGGTTCCTTTGGTCCACACAACGCTTGGAAGAGTCCTGATTAGATTTTACCGCCGATTATTTTTCCTGCAGGGAAAGCAATGCTGCAGGGGGAAAAAATACAGCACTGCTAGTGCTAACAGGAAAATTAAAGCCCTTGTAATTCTCACATGACAATGTCAAAGGGACTTACTGGAGGCACAAAGAGCTGTGCATTGCGTTGGGAGCTCTGTTTGTAGCTTAAACAGCCAAAGTAGCTCCAAGGGTGCCTCGTCTTCTTCCTCTCCTGGCTCTGCCAAGGCAGACGTGTGAGCTGTGAGTGGCCCTGCTGGCTGGCACTGTTCTGAATTCCAAATCCATGAACCTGCTCCCCGCTCAGCCGCGTGTCCAGCCGCAGCCCAAGCAGAGCATGGCGAGCAACACAAAGGCACAAAGACACAACGGCAATTCACGGATTATTAAACCTGATTTAATCTTTTCTGCGGCATCTGACAGGACTGAACACACAACCTCCTCACTGCTAATGTCTGCTGAAGGATTACAGAAGTACTAGCTAATTATTTCAACGCGCTTTTTGGAAGATGTTTCTACATAAACCTCTTAAATGTGCACTGAAACACACAAAGTGGCCTGTCACAAGCTCCAAGGGTTCCTCTCTTGCACGTGCCTGGTTATTGAAACTGAGGTGCATCACGTTTGGCTACTACAGTTGACAGTGAGGAAAATGCTCTTGGAGGTGAGTCCTTACTGCCAGGCTGCTCCAGAGGGGTGAAGGATGATGAGAGAAGGTGATGGAATACACAGGTTTTATTACACAGGGACTGTGCTTTCCCTTTGAGGTACTGATGCCTTCCTCTTTACTGTACATTTTCCACTATATCACCTGTGTCTCGAGAACAGAGACATCCAGGGTTGTTTAAAACTTCTTATCTTTAAGTTATTTATAATCGGCCACTTTTCCCAGGGAACTGCAGCTAAGGCTTTCTTCCAGAAAGGCGAGATAAGTTTAGCAGTAACTATGGGAAAGCTCTTAGCAGAGTTGAGACAAGGATGAAGGAAAGTGAAAGCTGTCAGAGTAAATCCTAGGTGAGACGCCTCACTGCATCTTCATGCTACAAGTCAGCACCAGCTCTCCATGGCAGCCTGCAGCTGTTCATGCTGTCAGTTTGGACTTTTTCATCACCCATATTCATTTTTATTAAATGGTGCAATTTGCCTTTTCTTCTTTGGCACAATTATTTAATTAGTCTTTCTCCAGCGTCCTGCTACAGAGGGCACCGTCCAGATATTCCTAGAACCAATATTTTTAGCTTTTTTTCTCATATAAAAACTAATAAGTGGAAAAATATTTCTTAGAAAAAAAAATAGAAAAAATTACAGTAATTTCACGACTATAAGGTGCACCGGATTATAAGGCGCACTTCCGGGTGTCAGCAAATTTCTGAACTTTGTCCATATATAAGGTGCACTTCTGGGTTTCCATCAAAATTTTAGTCAAAAGGGTGTGCCTTATAGTTGTGAAATTACTGTAATCAACTTTCAGCTGCTTCTGATACATAAGACATATATATTCAGCAACTCCAGAATGCATTTACTTCCTCCACCCTGGTTTAGACCTCAGAATTTGTAGTGCGAGGCAGCATCAGTATTTGCAGGTTGGATATTTAGCTAATTAGCTGTAGTTAATGGAACTTTTTATATAAAGTCCTTTGCCAGTTCTGGGAAACAACTTCAAATTCCCCTGTGTAAGATGAGATAAAGCAAGATTCTACAACTCTTCACCCAGCATCACACCAACTTGCTAAAGCAGCCCTCATGCCCTTCACTCCACATCAACCATCACCCCAAACAATTCTATGAGGATGAGTTTTATACTCAACTTTTTTCAGTCTCACACATTTCAGATCAGACACGACAGCTTTTCAATGAGTATCATCCAAAACATCATGCTAATGTCCAAAAAATTAGTTTTATGCATTCCTGTACCTTGAGCAAAGTTTTCCACAAGTTTCACAAATGATCAGATATTCTACTACAGAAAATTTGCTGATGGATACTGCACATCTTGGAGTGCTTAACAAAATACAACCTGCTCCTGGCCTTCGCAATGCCAAGCAACATTTCTGTACGTGCCTTCAAAAATATACCCGCGTCGTTATACCACAGGACAAATGCTTATTGATATTTCAACTGTAGTCTATTGGATTTCTTAATAACCAAGTGTCTTTATTCTATTCACAATAGCATTCAGCCTGAGTAATTGTCTTCCATTCCCGAAAATGGTTGTGAAGCCAAATGTGGAAGAAAAGGGAAAAGCTCTACACAGCATTTACAATAATTGTAATAGCTGTCCTGTAATATCTATTTTGTTCCCTGTTATTTCTCCTCTAGATCATTTTCATTTCAAATATAATGTGCCCATCACATTTGGAATATACATATGTAATTTCTATGTTTTGCATGAAAACAATGCAATAAATATCAACCTGTAATAAAGGCAACCTGGCATCTTCAGGAAACGGATTGAACTTGAAAGTCACAGCCACAACCTGTGCCTCCTGTACCTTGCCTCCCACACCTTCTGCCCAGCACCAGTTCCACTCTGGGCTGCACACTCTGTGGTTTGGGGGGCCCATTTTGTCACTGCTACCTTCTTTGTTCCATTTGCAATTGATTGCTGTTAAATAGCGGTGAATTTTCCTGCACTGCTGCCAGCTTTCCTGACTGAGACAGGAGCAGTTTCCTGCTTGGCAGCTCATGCACAAGCAAGCACGTGGTGTCCCGTGCATAAAGTGCTGCAAAACTCCACATGGCTGTTTGCTCAGAGCAAACCTGGGATGTGTCTCACTCCTCAGCTCAATTCCTCTCTCATTGCTGTTAACATTTCGATCCTTCCTTGCTCTGTTACCAACTCACCCCTGCAGTTTGGTGTCTCACATTTTCTCAGGTGCTGGAAGCGTTTCTGTGTAATAGAGTGCAATTGCAATACCAGAATTTTGCAAAGCTCTCTGTTTTCACACCATTACCCAACTCCCTAAAAATAAACATGCACATTTCTTTGTGGTCTTCCCTTCTATGCTTAAAATAACAAAAACACATAGAGTAAGATAGACCTGGAAGGACCAGCAGTGTCTACAAGCTTAATACAAAATATGTGAAGGACCTATGTAACACAGGGTCTCTCACATGTCTGTACTCCTTCCAACAGAATGTGTTCCCCAGTATGTTACTTCACAGGCTCCATCTCTTTATCCTACCTGCTATGGGTATCTCCTTCTCTCTGCAGCAGCCTGCCACCTCAAAGTTGTCACCAGATCTATCTTTCACCTTCTTTTTAAGCTAAAAAACCAGCAATCACCAAATTCTTTCTCCCCTAAGCTCCCAATCATTCTTGGTGCTCCATTCACGCTCTTTCCGGTTCCCCTTTCCCATTTGTACGCTCAACATCCATCCAAGAGCAGTGCTCAGGCTGAGACCTGCCACATGTTGACCGCGTCAGAAGAAAAAAGAACAGCAAACAAACAAACAAATAAATATAACAAAATTTTGGGAGCTGGCGATGTGCAGTCCAAGTGTTGCTATTCAGCAGCAGTCCTGATGCACCTCTGCAGGCAGACTGAGCCCTCTGTGCCATCAGTCCCATCTGTCACTGCCATGCTGACACGAGCCTGACTAATTCATGAGCTCGCCACCTTCACATGTCACAGCATTCAAGAGGGGAGAGGCTTGGATGGACTAATGCTGTCGTTTGCCAGCTGACATTGACCTCCTTGAAGCTCCTACTCTGACAACCTCTCTTCTGACAGCCTCTGTTCTTCACATGCCAGCTCCATGTCTAGAACTCCAGCAATGGGCACAAACCACCTGCCACTCAAAGCTTTAAAAAACCCAAACAAAACAACTGCTTGTGTTTTGATGGCAAGCTCTTGCTGACTACCAAGCACAGCAGGAAGATCTCAGGTGCTCTTGGTGTGGCAACAACACAAGTCATTCATGGAAATTGTTCAGATACTCAATTGGTAGGAATCACTGCCACTCCAGGGAAGTCAGTAGGCCAGAACTCTGTTCATATTAACAACAGATAGATCCCCAGAGACCCCTGCTGACATTTATCTGTAGCAATCTAGAACCTGACTAATCCTTGGAAGTATTTTTTTTTTTTCAGCCTCAAACTCCTCATATCCATTACTCCTTCTGGGATTTTGAACTCAGCCGAAGAGTTATACACATGATTTAGCTGCAAGAGCCTTTTCTCCCCTTGTCTGGTTCCTCAACAATTCAAGGCAGTACCCAAGACAAACACAAGGCTTTTCCTTTAACCAGTCTGGGTAAGTACTGTCCTGCCGTAAGTTTTTTATTTTAAGGCATTGGTCTAGCAGGAGGAATTGATATGGAAATTAGTGTCATTACCAGCGTAAACAATCTGTTACTTTCCATAAAAGTCAGAGTGCTAAATCACCACTGGTCCACTACATTACCATCTGAATAGCAGGAGGTAGCTAATGGGCCATATGTTAAAAAGCAGGTTACCCACATCTTCATTTGCAAATGAAAAGCAAGAATGACAGCTGAATGGTGAAGATATGACCATTGATCATATTGCCATTCCCAGGGCCCCCATGCAGAATACCCAGCTATGACACAAGCAGACAGTTCCTCAGCTCCAAATATCATCCACTTCACAACAAGGCTCCAAAAATCCACTTATGATACACCCACTTGCAGCTCAGCAGAGGAGGTTTCCCAACTAAATTTCACCTATCACAAGTGCTACAGATGGGTAATGTGATGGCTGGCTCTCACAGTTAAGGAATAAATATTATGTATATGCTGAGTTGTACTGATGTACAGTTATAGTTATTGTGATTTGTTCTCCCATAGTCCCCTTTGGGAGGGGCCAGGGTTGGCTAATGCAACCCCACAGGTATAAAAGGAGGTGCAGCCATTCTGTGGGTGAGCTGGTGGCAGTGCCAGTGCTCCCAGTGCCATTTTCTCTTTCCTTATTCAGACCTTTGTTGTATTTTGTTAAGGTTTAACAAACCTTTGGAATTTTAAAAGTGAGAGAGTCGTCTCTCACAACAAGGAAATACCTGAAGAGCTGCACCACAAAAGGTCCACATTCACCTTCCCAAGTTGTGACACACACCAAAGAACCCAAGTTTCCCAACAGAGCAGCAGTGAGGAAGCAAAACAAAAACCCTGCATCAGCAGGGGTTCATCATCCAAACCAGCAACCACAGGGCAGAAATACCCAACCCTGCCCCATCTTCAGTTTTCAGTCCCAATGCCATGAGCTAAGTGATGCTTTCAGCTAAAAAGCAGCTACTATGCTGACTTTGTACCAGGAAGAACACCAGGGAGCCCTTCTTTAGGCAGGAATTATCCACCAAGCTCCACTTCAATAAGTAAGGCAGGCAGAAAAGTCTTCAGCTCTGTGATGGGAAGCACTTAATGGAGTTATCCCTCCACACCCAGAGCTGCTCCCTCTCATCTGTGGCCACAATGAGATGGAGGGTGGGGAGGGGGGGAGAAAGGCATTTTTTTACTTGGTGGGATCATTTCATGCCTTGCCTGCAAACTCCTGTACCCTGCAGCAAGGGGAATGGCTCTGCAGGACACAGGGATGACACAGAGCCATAAAATCCCTGGCTGGTGCCCAGCCAGAGTGGTAACAGCACCACGCTCTGCTTCAGCAGTGCTGCTGCTATTTGATATATCCTTGCAATGATATTGCTTTGCTCTTCAGGAACACGACTTTCTACCTCAGTGTCCTGGTTTTCCCCACTGTCCTCCTACATATACTCTTGACACAGCAGTACGATTAAATAAAATAAAAAAAAAAAAAAAGGAAAATTACATTGAGAGGTCAAGCTGCTCAAATGCATATGCATTAGAGCTCCCAGAAAGCAAACTAATTACATTGAAAATGATGAGCTATACAGAGCCAGTGTGACACCAAAAATGACCATTTAAGATGTGATAATAAGCTCTAACACATAGTTTCTCACTCAAAAATAAGACTGGGAAGCTTGAAAAATCTAATTCTTTTTTTGCAAAAATAATCCTGCCAAGTGATGGCATTTATAATGTGCCTTGTAAGCCAAGCTGTGGCTTGGCTCTCCCACCCCTCCATCATCCCCATGGGAATGGTGTGGGAAACTTAATTTTAACTCTGGGAGAAAACTAAAACTACATACATACTTCATCGTGGTTTTCTCTTTCTTGAGTTTTTCCTCAATCTTTACCAACTTCAAAATTTATTAACGCATCCTCTTCCCATAAGGAAGAATGAGGTAGTTAAATCACAGCACCCTGGCATTTGTAGCAACTAATGGATATAAACAGCATTTTCAAATCTGTCAAAATAATTTACAGTAACTCCCAAAGTTGCCTTTCAGTACAAACAGTTGCAGAGTTAAAAGGTTTTACAATTGCAAATCATTTTTGGGAACAGCGTACAGAATGAGGGTATTCATCAATGGGTTTATTAATATGAGTAGAAAGAATAATGGATGCAATATCTGCTAAGGGGGCATCACATTATTATACATGCTTTAACTAATTTGCAATCTGGAAAAAAAAAAGAAGAAAGAAGTATATTGTATCCCAAGGAGGCTCTTATCATTTGCCTACTGCTCTCTTTAGGCAGTTACAACACCTGATTAATTAATAATTGTTGCTTGGGTTATGCTACTCCACAACTTCTGTACCCTGGTGTGAATAATAATCTGGCACTAAAAATTTAATAGGTGCATTGCAATGCTAGCCAAGATGCACCCTGTTGAGTGTTAAATAACTTAATTTTTGTAAATATAACCCTATTTCTTTTTTCAACCTGAAAGCAGCATTACACTTGGATAATTCCACCTGTCACTCAGAGCAGTAATTAACACTTGCATTGCTTCACTGTGAGACTACCTGAGAGAATCCCATTTGGAATTTTCTTCCCCCTCCTTGTTTTTTCTAAAGCCGTCATCACACTCAGCTGAGCTACATTTTCATGCTGTGCAACCAAGTCCACAGCACACAGCTGGTCAGCTGGGGTTGGGTTTTGGTGCTGTTTAGGAAGAATGAGTCCAGGGAGGCCAGACAAGAGCTTCAAAGATTTTTCAGAAAAAATTAAAATAAAATTTAAAAATAAAAGGAAAGGAAAGAAAAATTAATTTCTGGGACAAACAATAGTGAGAGAGAGACAGACTGGCTGTGTTGCCACTGCAAGTAAACAGCAGCAGGAGCAGTGAAAGCCAAATCTGTCACAGTGACACAACACTGCCACAGCAATTAGGGAGACCCAAATGTTGGGATGTACAACCGATCAACTGGACACAGAATCCTGCCTGGACACTCTTCCCTGGGAAAGGCACAGGAAGAGTCAGGCTGAGCCAGGACAAGTGCAGGAGAAGTCACTCACCTGCACAAGGACTCTTTGGCAGCCTCCCTTTGTGCAGTCCAGCCTTGGGAGCGCATTCCATGGCTGTGGAGGGCAGCAGTGACAAACGAGGTCACTCCCGACCTTGCAGCGCCTCTCCAGTGGCAAGGACATCTGATAGCATCCCTGGTTAACCCAAATATAGCACAAAACCTCAAGGCAAGCTGGAAATCTTGGTCAGCCTCAGGGAGAACTGCATGTTTGTCCCTGCCCCCTGGGAAAGGCACCACTGATGCCCTCCAGCAACCACCACCAGTTCCAAGCACATTTCTGGTCCCACCTGTGGTCCAGCAGCAATGGAGGCAACACTGCAGAAATGCAGCAAGATCGAGGAAAAGGGACAACTGCTTGGAAGGGCCTGACCAGAGAAGGCTTCAACAAGCCAGCTGATGCACTGACCAGCAGGGATCATTATATCCTGCAACTTTAAAAGCCATCGCCTTTCTGAGTTGATTTGCACTCTGGTTTTCCAGTATAATGCAAATTCATTTCTGCATAAAACAACAGGGATGAGAGGTTTAGGCAGGATGTCCCATGAGGGATGATTTTCAAAATGTTAACCTCATGAAAGTAGATGAAGGAGAGGAGAAAGAAGCTGCACTCCCCAGTACCACCCAAAGGGTTTAATCTCCCCCACCCTCCATCAGCAGAGCTTTGACCCAGCAGGGAGAGCAACAAAAATCTGCCTCAGGGTGCCACGGAACAGACAGCCCTTACTCTTACAGTAGGTCGGGGATTTTTTGGTTCTGTTTTTCTTTTTTTTGTCAGGTTTTTTGATTGTTTAGCTGCTTCTTTTTAGTTCCTCCATTTTTGGGTAAGAACAACTTCAAAGCCTTACAGATAACAGATACTGCTAATCTATATCTAACAAGCTTTATGTGGGGAGGACCCCTATAAACAAGCAACTCACTCGCTAAAATAACCCTAACAGCAAATTCTTAAATAACCTCAGCCCACTCTCTGGCACAGATACCACTTGTCACAGCTTTTCTGGGCAGAGCTGAGTACTTCAGAAGTGCAGGCTTTTGGGATTACAAAGAAATTTAGAGACGCTGACAAGCTGCGCCAGGAGGTCTGAAAAGCAGCACCTTCTTACAACACTCAGGATCACAAACATTTGCCTTGCTACCACTTTCATGGAAAGAGAACAGGAAAGAGTAATAAAGCTTTTAGTAGAACTAATTAAAATTAAATCACTCACAATTTACAATCTGCTTTGTCTATATCCCTAAAAATAAAGCCAATAAAGAGACAGACATTCTGAACTCTCAAATAAAAAAAATAATAAATTTGGCTCTCCCTTGCTTTTATATGTCAGCCAAAATATAAAATACTGCATCTTCTCCAGCAATAATTCTGGACAAAACCATTAATCATGCAAAACTCATTCAACACATTCTGCCTTTTCTACTATGTGTGAATAATTCACAAATTAAAGAGCCCAACTAGGGTTACCACTGCAATGATTAAAAGCTTTGCAAGAAATACAAACTCGTGTGCTTCAGGGTGTGCACTGACCTCTGGTTCAGAAGAGCTGAACCAAAGCTGCAGCAAGTGAAACCCAATGTGCCTGCAGGAGAAAGGCTTCCCCAAACATGGGAGGACATGGACTGTAGAGCATGACTTCTGAGCCTTCTGGGCACACTGGATATACTATTTGCTATTTAATATCCTACCTTCCCCAGTCCCCAAGCACCCCTCTAGCCATCAGGACAGTGGGACACTTGAGTGCCAGCAGGTCTAGGAGGCTCACAGAGGTTTCTGGACCCGTTTTTGCAGAGGATCCCATAAACCTGCAAGCCCCCTGTTTTGTATGTACACACCCAAACATGCAGCTCTCATTGTCCTGGAGCCTGGCCCATCCCAGCTCTGGGACAGGGAATTGTCCTGTCAGACAGCATGGAGCAGCTCACATCAGGCACCAGAGATGCCTTGTCTACAGGTGACAAGGTAAGTGGGAATTTTGGATAATTGCCCTTTTTTAAGCCAGAAGAGAGTGGGAGGATGGAATCAAGCACTCAACAAAAAAGCTTCTTGCTGCATTTTGGAGACAAGCAAATAGGTGAAAAAGTGAACTCTCATCATCCCCAGGAACATTATTCTGACTTACAGCCAAAAAAACCCCACCAGTCTGTGATGCATGAACAACTTGCAGAACACATAATTCAAAGAATGGTACAAAGCCAGAAAAATCCCCATGATTTTGGGAGTGCTTTTCAAATCTGCAGCAGCACAAGCAACAAGTAATGAGATTGAATTAAAATGAACTTAAGACAAATGCTAAATATCGATGTAACAGTCAAGGAACAAAGCAAATAAAGAAAAAAGGGCCCCGTGATTAAGGGTCCTACATTTCCTCCTCAGACAGACAATTCCATTAATGCTGCAAACATTGTCATGTCCCTTGTGGAGAATTAATAGAAATGCCTTTTCAGGAAATCAAGGAATCTTTTCAGGAAAAGCACAACCACTTTGCTGCAGGCATGTAAATTTGGCTTCATTTTCAAGAGGACTTTTGCTTAACTCCCAAGTGTTTCCTGGTACAGTCAGGTATCTTCCCAAGCCTTACTGCAGCTTTTTATAGGAAGTATCTCCAAACACATTTCATGAAGAAGCCCTTATAATAATTTTACAGATAGGGAAACTGAGGCACATGTACTCGCAACAGTAAACCCCCAGACATCAAACCACAGGCTTTTTTTCTTTCAATGTTTCCCCTTTGTGGGAAACATGAACATTCATATACGAGCAGTCCCTCATTCCTGAGGCATTTCACATGCTCCTCCTCTCCAGTGTCAGTTTAGCAGCTTGTGCACACACTGTGTGCTGCATCCTGGCACAAACCAAGGACCCCAGACCACAGTTTCAGAAAGTGAGGCATTGCTCATCACAGCTTTTAAAGCAGACACTGGCTGACCTCTGCAGCAGCACTGAAATATTTTTCTCCTCTGTTATACTTGCTGCACAATTTATCTTTTCTTTCACCATTTCTTTTAAGTCCTGCTAAGCCTAGTGGAGAGGGTTTGCAGTTTATACCGCACTACACTGATCCTCCTGCTTGTTTTTTTGTAGCATATGGCCATTGAGGTTATAGCCTCTCCTTCACTTCCGTGTCTAGACTGATTACCTTAATTTTTTTTAATACCAAAATCTATATGACACTTCCCTCTGCAGGCATCTCCTCTGTCTGAACTCTGATTGCATCTCCACCTTTTTTCCCTTAACTACTCTGGATGGCCACAACACACAAGTGCAATGCCTGTATCACCACCAGGAGGTTCAGATGCAAGGAGGAAAAAATTAGTGCTTGTGCTCAGATTTTTGTTGGCTACTACCAATTTACTATCAATAACATTGCCTGTTAACTGCTAATAATTAGCTAATGCTAAACCTTAGCAATAACAGCAGTCTTGTCTTCTTTTACCCCCACTCTGTATCTTGTCACCAAACAAACACCCACACAATTTTCCATTTCCTTTCCTGTTCTAGGCAATTTTCCTCGTGGTTTCTGCATAAATCATTCATGGCAGGTCTTACTGCTGTGGCAGGCCCTTGGTTTCCTCACAGACCAGGCAGTCCTCCTTGGAGAAAACCCATGTCTACACAGAAAGGAGAAGGACCACAGCCCCATTTGTTCAAAATATTTTGACTATGAGCATTCCCTAAGAAATCAACCTTTCCAACTGAAGTGCTGAGTTTCACTTTGAACTGTTCAGTTTTGTTTTAGATGCTACCAAGCACCCTGTTATTTTTTGCTAACAAGTTTACACCATTCTCATGATCAGCCCCAAACCACTGTCACCTGAGCCACCTTTGTGACACCACTGTGTGCCAACCACTTACCTCAGACCTTGAGCTGGAGATGGCTCCCACAATGAAAAGGAACTCACTCCTGAGTACTATTTTTTAACAAAAGTAGCAGAATTAAACAGTTACGACCTGATCCTCAGGTAACACAAATCAGATCAGATACATCAAAGAAAAATCTATTTATACCAGCTGTGGTTCTTTTAACATTATTTCAAAGCATTTTTATCATCTGCTACTTGCTTCACCAGGGGCAGAAGGCAGAAAATTTACCAAAAGCCAAGGGAAAGAGACAGTAATAGAGATCTTAGTGATGATTGCAGCATAAATACAATGACGACAGAGACTAAATGAATCACATTGTTAAACCTAACTGGGCTGCAGGACTGCCCCAGAAGGGCAAACAAATAAGAAAAAAACCTCAAAGTGACTCATGTGAGCCCCACGGCCACTAAAGCAGTGCAGCTGATGTGGTGCTGCTCCAAGTGCCGCACCACCGGGATGCCGAGGGCCAGGCCAGCCTCTGCTGGCACCACGCTGGCACAGAGCGCCGTGTCCTTGTGCCTGTCCCGTGTCCCTGGGACTGAGCTGCCCTTCCGGGGCTGGACGAGCTGCAGATGCCCAGAAGGGAGAGCGGAACAAGGGCCACGTTGTTCCCCGCGCACCGCCTGGGCTGCCAGAGTTCACAGCGCTGCTTCTCCCCAAAACGTTTTCACAGGAGGCGCCTACCATCACTCATTCTGACATGCCAAAAAAATAATAGTGGAAGTACAAGGGGAGGGGAGAGGGAGAGTGTCCAGCAATGACATGGGCATGGAGGCATGTAGGGAATGAGGAGGAGGGAAGCAGCCCATGGCCCATGAATCTCACTGGCTGGACCGTGACCTTTTGTGTGCTGCCCACCGCTGAAGGATTCTGACGTGCAAAGTCCTCCTCTCTGCTCTGCGGGGACAACAGCTGCTCAGGAGTTATTAAAACAGGGCCTGATCACAAGTCAGAATGAATAAAACCACTTGGAAAAAAAGAGACAAAAGGTACGAAAACTTTACATAAGCAAAGGATGCAGGTCAAAAATCTCCTGAAGGGATGGGTGTTTTGGGGCACATCTATTTTTGTCTTCCCAGGTGCCACTGCTGCAGAGGAGGGCTGTTAACATCATTTTCAATGCTCACACCAAGTCCTGGAGAGAGCAACAGCTCTTGGTTGGATGGATATCAGTCTGTAAAAAAGAGTACCATGAGAATTTCATCGTCACTTTATAGGACATCATTTCTGATCGGAGAAAGAGCTGAGGCAGTGGCTTTCCCCTTGTCTTTGCCACCATCACCACCAACTGTTTTCACCTGTGCCTTGAAAAATGTGAAACTTTGAGACCACTGGACCATAAAGTCAATGATGTTCTTTCTCTTCCTAAATAATTAAACACTTTTGGTGCCAAACTGAAGGGACTCCAGCAAGAGAAACTTTAGCTTCTTGTGCAAACTATAACTTACCTATAGCTTACACACACACATGAAAACAGACTGATGGTCACAGGATATATACAGCTCTAGTCTGAAAGGTAACATTTTCATTTCAGGGCAAAACACAAGTGTCCTGGATGCTCAATTTCATTTACACAGGAGGGAAGTTCTCCACAGACACATACATCCAGCTGATGGCTTCTTGTAAGAAGAAGCCAAGCTTCAAAATGGAAAGGGCTGAGTACACACATAACAAACAGATGGGCAAATTTTACAGAATTTTCAGCTTAGACATTATTTTTTAAATGTGATGGGATCACTGAGACATGATATAGTCATTGTCACACCATGAATTCTTTGCTTGCCACAGATCAGGAGCTGTAAATAAACTCCCAAGGTAACCGATACCCTCGCGTGGGCTTTAATCTATCAAATATGGTAATTGTTAGCACAATCTAACAACTTGCTGGCTTGCAAATTAATCACTCAGTCTTAGCAGCAAGGTGCATCTTGCATCAAGCAAATGCCTGGCACATGAAGTGTGGCTAATAAGATGTCACTAATTTAAGAGTCTCACAACATCCCCCTTCAGGAGATAATTGCTCACACCGAGGGCCTCGATCCCTAAAAGGCTGCAGAGAACCACGCTCAGCACCACTCACCAAATGCCCCCTACTGCTGGAGGGAAGTGGGAGCAGCTCACCTCTGGCTGGAGAGCCAAGGAGGACACCACAGGTAAGAAAAAAACACTATGGGATTGCAATTTACCAATATATACACAACCTATTGGACCAAAAGTTTTTGTCTATGTGATGCCATCTCTGACCCAGACACACATACCTGATTATTCACAGATTTTTAGTAATTTTGAGTTAATAAATGTGAACACTATAGGCTCAAAACCCTTAGGTTCCTTCCTCCTAGCAGTACCTTATCCTCTTAGCTGTCCAAACCTACTCAAGCATCAAAGTCTTTTTTTGTGCAAAGTCCTCTTAGTCCCCTAACCAGTGTCCAGCTAGACCCACGAGCCTTCACTCCCTTCTTCAGCCAGTCACCCACCTGCTCTTCAAGGAGGTTGTCAAGCTCCCATGGTCTTCAGCCTCAGGGCTTTCCCCCTGAGCTTTACCCGTATTGTTGATCAAATTGACTCTCCCCTTCTTGCCACCCTTCTCAGACATAAATTGGTTTTTATGACACCAGATTTCAAGCAGGGAGCTCATCCTCTTGGTTGAAGGGTGAAGAACTTATCTGGGCTCTAGGGCACTGCCGTGGCACAAATGCTGACAAGAGGGTTGATGCCTTTTCTACAGAATACCTCCAGAGTCTGCAGTGGTTTCCAAAACAGGAGGGTAAGAAATTCCAAGGAAACACAGGAGTCAACTCATTACAAAACATTCAGATTAGGTCCAGATAAGACTTCAGCCCTTTCCAGAAGTGTTGGAATCCAGAAGCCTGGGAGTTTTGAACTTTCTGTGCTCTCTGGCACTGACCCCCTGCAGAACACTGCTTGTGACCTGAGCCCTTGGAAAAGGCTTCCAAATTTGAGTGATGCAGTTAAAGTCACAGATGTATGGTTAAATAGAAGTGTGTAATTTAACATGGTGAAGGGTTTTGAATTTGGGGTTTTTAGAATATAGTAATAGGTGTGGGACAAGATGGAGGTTGTTGGGTGTTGTTTCTTTTTCTGTCTTCTGCTTCCTCCTTCTTCATGGTTTCAGGTAGCAGTTTTTGGTTGGATATTTGGTGCTGCACTGCAGGTCACAGGAGTTTGGGTCAAAAGTATAAATAGTATATATGTTAGCTTTTAATTGGACTGTTTAGCTTTAAAAGACCTTGTAACTAGCTAGTTCATTTTGCTTGCTTTTAGCTGGTAGCCGGAAGTGTTGCTGAACTGCCTGTACTTTAGATAAGATTTAATAAACAACCAAGTCCAAATGAGAAATTCATCTCTTTTGTGTTTTAATCCTGACTCTGACTGAAGGCAGAAGAAAATTAAGACAAGCCACTAATTAAGTGCTGCAGTTAACCCATTACACAGAAGAAAACTGGGAAGGAAAGGAATTTACTGTCTGTCTCCAAAATTGGTCAGTAAACGCATGTGTTGATTTGGCACAGCCTGGCTTTTGGTAGTGGGGGAAGGTCACAAAAGTGGCTTCTGTGAGAAGCTGCTGGAAGCTTCCACCATGTCCAACAGAGCCAATCCCTGACAACCCTGAACATGCACATGCTGCTGGCCCAGTTAGAAAAGTTGATGAGATCAATCTGTTGGCACTATAGGATCCTGCAGGAATCCTTGAATTGGTGGAAGTTGTTGGCAATGGTACTCATGAGCAGCAGTTTTTCTTCTAGTCAGAGGAGAGAAGGAAGAGAGGATATGTGAGGGAAACAACAGGGCAGCACCAAGGTCAGCAGGAAAAGAAGAGGAGGAAGGTGCTCCAAGTGCCAGAGCTAAGATTCCTCTGCAGGCCATGGTAAGGACCATGGTGAAGCAGAGCTGTCACCCTGTCATGCATGAAGTCCATGGGGGATGCAGAGATCCACTCACAGCCCGAGGGAGAAGTGCTCACACTGGGCATGTGAATGCCAGAGAGCTGTGATGCAGTGGGAGACCCAAATGGAGAGAGGGTCCCTGCTTCCAGAGACAGAGTCCCTGCTTCCAGAGACAGAGAGGGCCCTTGCTTTCCAACTAGCAGCCTGTCCTTGGAGGACTGCACCCCAGAGACAAGTCACCCACGCCACAGCAGTTTTGGGAAGACTGTCCATGGAGGGATTCACGTTGCAGCAGTTTTGGCAGGACTGCTGCTCGTGAGATTGGAGTCATGCTGGAGAAGTTCATGGAGAACTGTCTCCTGTACCAAGGACCCCACAGCACATGAAAGATTTCTCTCCCTGAAGGAACAGAGGATCTCGAGTGACAAACTGACCAAAACCTCCATGGCCTGTCTCCCTGGGAAAAGAGGAAAGAGGAAGGGCTGGTGGGAAGGGTGTTTTAAAGACTTCTTTTACTTCTCATTATCCCCCTCTGCTTTACTATATATTAATAATAAATTTACCCTGGATTTGAACCTGTTTTGCTCTTAGAGTGTTTTCTTCCAGTACTTATCTCAACTCATGAGCCCTTCATTATTTTTCCCCCTCCTCTGCCCAACTGTTGCAGGAAAGGGTGAGCAAATGGCTTTTGTGGGTGTTTGGCAAATGTCAAACCACATCAATGCTCCATCTCAGCTGATGGGGCAATCAATTGCCTATTTACACAAGTTAATTCTGGTAACAAAATCAGGCATGAATCCCCCTAAAATCAAAAAGATGGTGCACCTAATTCAGGGATGTGACACCAGACTAAGCAGACCAAGTCCCCTGATGCACAATATGAATTTGTGACCAGTTCAGAGATCCCATCTGCCAAGCATTTTTATCTCTGAAGTTAGTAAACAGCACAGACACTCACTGCATCTCCATTGCTTCTTATAAACTAGACTTGAAAACCACCAAGGCTACCAAAAGGCTCACCAAGGTAAGATATAAAACGAGTCCCTTCTCTAATTTACTATGCCCAACAACAGAAGAAACCTAATTCTCCTAATTCTTTGAATCTTTGTGAACACAGGCATCCAAACCCAGCCAGGTAGATGGCACATTCCTTGTACCCTCAGGTCATACAAGTGATGAGCAGCTGATGAACAGCTTTGAAAGAAGTTTGCTGCACATACAAAACAAAATCTAAGGAAACAAGAGAAAGGTCATCCAAGGCTATGGTCAGTACCCAAAACATTCCCCCCACAGCAGCTTGAGCACTTCTGGTAACTGTACTGGAGACCAAGCTACACAGTATTAACTAGTCCCTTTACATCACTTTTTTCTCTTTTCTATGGAAGCCATCAAAATACCTACTTTGAGCACAACAGCAAATCACTGCCAATCTTGTGAGACTGAGCTTCTTCTAAATTGGGAACTGTGACAGGAGAGTAGCACAGCACTGAGGCTTACCTAAGGAAATGAGTCACTTCAATTAAAGCAGCAGCTTAGAATTCAACAGAATAAATTGATGTCAACTAATTGACACTTATGATCCTTATTATCAGTGATTTTATAGAATTGTAGTCTAGATATCACTGTATGAACATATAGTTAATTATCTGATGTACAGGATCAAACCCACCTATACTTCCTCCTGCCAGTATATGACTGCCTGCTTAAGAAAGGAATAGTTGACTGATTAATCAATTCTAAGTTCAAGAGACCAGCACATTATCAGAAGGGCTGACACTGTATTGAGTGAGTTGGCACTTGCATTTTTAATTTGGTATTCCATTTCTTAGTTAAACTCCATTGCCTACCTTATTCATATACGCCTTTTATCTTCCTGGAAAGCAGGAGGAACCCCTCCAGTAAGATCTATCCTTAGAATGCAATCACTTTTTCTTCACATCCTTCTTTCTAACACCACCATGGCTCAAACCTCCCTTCCTGCTGCACCTGCTGTGCAGGAACACAAAAAAATGTGTACAACTGTTCAGCACATGCTCTCCTTGCAAGGTAAAAAGTGGGAATAAAACCTGGTTGCTCCCATATGACAAATTTGCTTTTCTATTTCCAGCCCCAATGATACAAGAGGAGCACAAGGGTTTTTTCCATACAGCTCCAAGTCTTATGGCTCAGCATGGCAGCACAGTAAATAAGCTTAGAAATTGCAATGCCTGGGTAAAAACAGCCAGACAAAATCTGCTTCAAGTCCTCCCTCCTACAGATGCACAAAATCACACAGGGCTCCCCTGCACACCCTTCTGCAGATATGTGAGTAAATGAATGAGTTCCACCCTCACCAGTTTAAAAACTTCACACTCGTGTGTCTTCCCCAGGATTCAAGTTTTACAGGCTCTGGGAACAAGGGAAAAGTGTCAGCACAGTTTACAAACCAGAGGATGATAGTCAGACCACAGGCACTCGGCTTTATGTCCTAAGGGGTGGAGCAGCTGGGAAATGAGCCCCACACCAGTGACACATCACACTGGAGGCAGCACAACGTGCCCTGTAAGAGGCCACTTCCAGACGGTGACAAAGTGGCTGAGACAGTGCACAGCTCTCCCCCAGCACTGCTGCAGCCCCTCCTTGGCACTGACAGCACCAGGCAGCCTGCCACCACCTCTTACCTGACCTCCTGCCTCCCCAAACGCTGCTCCAGGTAAATCTGACAAAGGAAAATGCTGGAGTTTCTCTGAGGATAGGATGCCACCAAGCCAGTGACCTTTCCAGAAGCACAGAGGAAAAAGCACGTCCCTCTCCCACTTGGAGCCAAATCCCATAAAGCTTTTCAGACATGCTTAAGCTCATCTTTCCACATTAAAACACCTTTGATGAACTTTAAGCACCATCCTATGTACCATAGAAGTTTCCTCAGGTGCCTCTGGAGAGCCTGGTCCTTGCCTGCTTGCTGGGCTGGTCTGGCAGTAAAAGAACAATGCTTCTCCCCAGAAGGATTGTCACAGTTGAACCAGTTGAACCATTCAAAACAGTCTAAACACAGCAAATCAAATGCACTCAGATCAAAATTGTTGCCAAAATGAACTCCCTAAATCCCATTTTGATCCTTTCGGCCACCTTTTAGCATGAGTGCTCCACACTGGCTACTCTGCAACATCCTGCATCCCAATCCCATGGACCATGATGCAGAGTCCAGCCACTGGAGAGGGCAGGACCCTCAGTGAAGATGCCCCAACATGTGTTTCCCACAGGCACGTGCTCAGCCCTGAAATCCATGTGGGCACACCACTTCCATAAGACAAAGCAACATGCAGTCACTAATTGCTCTAATTCATTACTGTTAACTCACGATGTCATTTAAGCCCAGGTTAGCAGCTAGATTGCTAAATAAGCTTTAACCATAACAGTCCTCAAAGAACAAAAGGCAAGCAGAGAGGAGCCATTTTGCCTTCATCTGTCTTCTCTCGGATGGTTCCCCCATTCATCACTTGGATAGCGATTTAGCTCTTCTCATTCCTGCTCCTACAGACTGATGATGGTTGTTACACTTTTTATTTACTTTTTCCTCTAACTATGCACAGAGTTAGGGCTGTAATAACTCCTGTTCTTTTATAAAAGTTCTCATTAATAAGGGAAGTACAGAAAATCATATACAATGCCACACAGTCTGTACAGAGACATGCCCCTGGATAATGAATAAACAAGATTTTAAAACAAAATGTAAGCACTCAAATACTCCAAGTCCTGTTTACAAAATTGCATTCTACTCTCATGGCATTTAAATTAACTTATTAAATACACACCTCAAACCAAGTAATTCTAAGTTAGAATTGCAGTTGTTTGCTCAAATATATAGAGCATGAAGCTCCAAAAAACACATTAAATGTATAATCTGGACCACAGGCTACACTGACCATCATCCCTCCTCATGTCACTGCATTCACCTGGTTACTCCTGGTAACCTCTGGGTGACCATTTCAGGATCTTAAAATGTTTTATTTCATTTTCATGTAAAAAGAAAGATACAAAGAAACCTGATGAAAAGTGTGCAGGGGCCAGGAAAAGGAATTAACAGTTTTTTTAAGCTAAGGCAGTGTGAAAACTCAGCTGTTAGGAGAAAAAAAACCCAAAAACACAACAGCAGTTTTCTTCCAGAGTACTTTGACGTAAACTAAACATATTTTAGTGGAAAGTTATTAATGTGAAAAAGTTCTAGCTATAACAGATATAACTGGCCTAAATGAATGAACAGGGAAATCAGAATTTAAATTCAGATCTTTGACACTAATTTATTCAAAGACACAAAAATACAGGAGCTGAATGCTCACCATCTTTAGCATCCAACCTACCACCTCTCATCAAAAAGCATTTCATCTGTCAAAAAAAAAAAAAAAAAAAAAAGAAAAAATACTCTATAGGCTGAAAACTGCTGACTTAGATTTGTTCAGCAAATGTCCAATTATTATTACATGAAACTCCACATGGAAGTTAAAAATAGTCTAATAAAAAAGCTAATGAAAATTGAGCATTTTACAAGAAAGTTACCTAAGCATAAAGTCAGCTGGATATTACACTGGTATTCCAATCCAGGGGTACCAGCAAGGGAAAAGCTGGCATTCACACAGGAGCTCTCAGACATGGAGGAAGAGAATAAGCCAAAACCCTCCAGAAGTCCATTCTCATCATGCTAACTTTAGTTTTTTTCCCTAAACATGCATTTTAACACAACACCAAGCTTTCCCTACAGTATTTGAAAAGAGTTTCCTGTGCATCACTTTGCAATGGAACTTTTGCAAATTCATTTTTGGGAGAGGAAATAGAGGTCTGTGGGGTGGGAGAGGAGGAAATGGGAGCACAAGGTGCAGCCCCCTCCCCTGCAGCTCCAAATTGCTGAGGATTGGAAATGCACACCAAGACACAGGGTTCAGCCTCCCTGCATCCTCCTGTCCTGCACAGATGAAAGGGGTAGCAAACTGTGACATTGCTTACTGTGCATGACTTATTTAATTTTGATTTTTCCCTCAATTATAAGGTTAATGAAAGCCTCTGCTGCACTTCAATGCAGACAGATTTCAGTGTTCCTCTCTTCACCGATTTCAGCCATGAAGCCACACTAATTACTCTGACAGGATAACAGGAGGGAAAAAGAAAGGGATACAGGCAAACACACACATATTCCTAGTGAGCTGTCATGGGTAAAAGAGGGCTTCAGCCCCTCAGCCCTGCCAGAGCTACTGGCACAACAAAGGAGCTGCTGGCCAAGCAGCACAGAGCAAAAACTGGATGCAGAGAGCAGAATGGGGAGAGAGGAAAAAAAGGAAGAAAGAAAAGGAAGTAACACTCATTCTTGGGTTGTGAGGTCCTCACTATGCAAAGAAAAGTGCTATTGAGAGAAAGTGCAGGGGACCAAAATGCTGGGAGGCAAACAAGCAAACACACGGCAGCGCCCGCTGAGAAGGGCCTGGGACCCCTGCAAACACAGGAATCAATCAGCAAGCCAGATGCTGGGAGAGGCAGCTATTTCAAATTAATGAAATAACCACTTCCTTGCTCTATATTCTGCTGCTAGCAGCCTGCAGGTGCACACCACCTCCGAGCACCTCGCACGGCACAGCCGCGCTGCAGCCCCTGCAAGATGGATGGTGCACCCAGTTTTTCTGGGCACGCTGTAATGTTCAGGCAGGCACCACAATTACACCTACTCTGCTGTTAGAAGAGGAGAGAAAATTGAATTGAGAGAGAGAACGCTTCAGCTGGGCAGGAAGGAATGTCGGCAGGGCAGCCCTGGCTGCAGCCAGCTCCAGCTGAGCGCCCTATGAGAGGATTTACCTCTCACTGGCTCCAGATAGAAACCTGTCCTTGCCACAGTCCTGCGAAATTGCCAACTCTAAACACTGCAATTTACCCCAGGCACTGACAATAGCCACCAGCTATGTCCCCTGCCAGCAGGAAGAATCACCAGTAACTCACTCTCCTCAATCCTCAGCGCTCGCATTTAGAGCCCCACCAACACAGGTGAAAACATCTCATGCTCTGGGGTGCTGTGTTCCCTGAAGGTTTCCCCACAGCACTGAGCACCAGGATGGGATCTGCATGCATCAGGAGCTCTCAAACAGTTAAATAAAAAATCATTTCACTAGCTTTATACATTTTTTTTTCCCTATTGGATAAAACACTGAGAAATGTGAGCCACACACACACCACCGTGCATTTTTTTCCTGGGTCCAGCTCCCAGTGAATCAAAGGTATTTTACTCAAGTAAGTAAAAACATTTACATTTTACAGAATTTTACTCAGGTAAGGACAACAAGCCTCATAGCTTAGACCACATTTGTAGTGAGTACCACTTAGGTTATGAAGAGTTTCACCCATAAATCTGGATACACTTTGCACACACAAGGAAACCTCATTTTTATCACTTCCCAGTTTGGCAAAAATCATGAGGGAAAATGCAGGGAGGGATTGTAGTTTGGGAGAGGGGAAACCCCTCAACAGGGGCCAAGAAATCAGACAAAATTCTAACCAGGTCTCTCCCATCTTGGCACACTCTCACTGGAGCCTCACCACTCCCTAAACCCCACACTTGCATCACTTTGGAAATGCATTTGGTATGCCCCCCACAAAATATTCAGTATTTTTCTCCCTGTTCCTGAAATCCTGTTATCTTGACAAATAACAATTAGCCCTTTCAGCACCAAGAAATAAAATCTATTTTCTGGCTCTCCTGTTAATTACACTTTAAAGATACATAGACTGTAGTCATGGGAATAAAGAAAGTGGGGGAAGGGGATGGGGAGTGGAAGCTTTGTAACAATATCTACACTTTGACAACCTAAGAGACACAAACTAAATTATTTTGTGTCTTTCCCAGCAAATTTTCTTCAATTAGCTTCATCACTGAGTTCAAAAGGTGATTACTTGAGACCTATTCTAGCCTGTGGAACTGCAGTCCATCAATGATGTATGCAAAGACATGGGGAAATCTGTATTAAAGCTCAGCTGCCTTGGCTAAATATTGAAAGAAGAGAAGTGGGGAGGTGGGGAAAGGAGGAAGGCACTTGGCATTCAGATCTTCTCCATGGTGGAACAATTAATTTTCCACTCTGTGATGAGATGACCGACACAGTGGTGCAGCACATGCATGAATACTTGTCCATCAGCACCAAAAACCTCAGGCAGGAGTGCACCAGGACAGGTCCTCAATGATACTCTTGAGTAATGCCTGAAAGTCCCTGAGTGGACACCCTGCACACAAAAGCTGATCCTTTTAGCCACGTTTTAAAATCACTACTCTTCTTTTCAGACTAATGGCTTTTTTCCCCCTTGCTCTTAGTGCTTTATTTTCATTGTTTTGTCACACTGTTAAACAACTTCTTGACCTTCTCCCTTTGTACATCCATCTTGATGGGAGGGGAGCATACACTTCTGGGTGCTTTTCAACAAATCAGTCACTTGGGATGCTCAGGGCACTCCATCCTGGGCTGAGGAGCAGAAGGACAACAGATATAAATGTAAAACAAACTTAGGAGGGATGCTCCTGACCCTTTTGCTGACCCCTTGCAGGAGGCTGGCTCTGCCTGCCCATACAGCCCCAGAGCCAGCCAGGCACTGAGCATGGTGCTCACCGAGGGGGCTCTGACACTCTGCTGGCATTGGACAGATTTCCAGGTACTCGGGAATCAGAGAGCTTTCAAGGGCTCATTTGGTGTGAAATCTCAGCCCTGATTTTGCAGACTTCCAAAGAACTCTTGCCTAGAAGTGGAGAGATGTATTTATCTGTCAGCAAGGACGGCTCAAGCAGAACAGGAATGACAACAAAGAAAAGCAAAAAAGAAACACAAGACAAAACAAACAAAAACCCCACTCCAAACAAACCAGGCTTCATGGACTGACTCCCAAGTAATGTACAGGGTGCCTGTACATTGTGGTTTCCCACTGTATTCCCCCAACACCTTCCAGAGTTTTTTGAGCAACCGAGTACAGACCTTCGGCCACATTCAGATCTGCTGCAAAACATTCTCAGGCACAAGAGCCCCAGCTGCCAAGAGCTGCTGTCCCAGAGCAGCACTCCAAGCCCAGCCTGATTCCCATCTGGAGCCTCACACCAGCCCCTCCTCAGCTCAAAGCCACAGGGGTTTTATGGGTTTCTTTAGGCGGGACTAGCAAGGCAGCTCCTTTCCCCTTCCAGTGGCTTTGCTCTGTTCCTGACTTGCCCGTGTGGTGCCTATGCTTTTCAAGATGTCCTTGCAGTTACACCTGGAAAGGAACAGCAGTGCACACCACCCACTGAGAGCCCAAACAAACCAGCCCCATCCACTTCAGGAAGGGGGGCTGTGTTTCCCACTGGCACTGGGATTATCCATAAATGTTCCCAAGTATGGGATCACACCCTGGGGAAGCTGTTTCACCATCCAGGCAGGACGTGGCAGCAAGGGATGCCCTACACATCCCCCTTCTGACAGGGCAGCACAGCCTCTCCTGTGCTATGCACATCACCCTGGAGCAGGAGCCCTGAGCCTTGGACAATCTGCACAACACAGCCACTTAAAAACAGTAATTAAAATTAAACAATCCGAAAGAACCAATACTAGCAGACATGAGCTGTCCTTTCATTGCCTCTCAATTTTCTCACAAGAATGCACAGTAAGCACATATGAATAATATACCAATTGCATTTCACATCATCTCCCACCCAGAATCCTAGTATGAACTGCAGGACTTTTGCTCCAACAAATTATTTAAAATCTGAATAGCTCATCACAAACAGCAGTCTGACTCAACAGCAGATGCACTTTTCATTTAATCAGTTCTGTTATAGTATGTGCAATGTTAAAAGCAACAGATAATTACATAAATGAGAGTAATACCACACTAGGTAAAAAGGTGCCACTTACTGTATCACTAATTAAAATGATGTTTCCAGTATCCTTGTTTAACAGATATCTTTGCCTTTGTAGTTTCTGCCTTTTATGGCAGCTTGTTTCTACTTTCTTTGTTCAAATGTAAGAAATTCAGCACCATATAATCAGAGGGGGAAAAAAGCTTGGAAAATACACCTGCTTACAAGTATTTGACTCTACTATCTGCTCCCTTTTCTTTCCCCTGGAAGGTTTGTGCTTACATAAATTGGGATAAGCACATGTAATTTTCATTGCAAAAAATATGCCTTACCTCATGGCTACAAAAAAAAACCCAAAAATCACCAAGGTAAAAGATGTGTCAGGATTCTTACCATGGCAAATCTAGCATTTGTAATCCACGCTGCATCCAAAATATCCCCTCTAATTACATCTGCCTTTCTTTACAGCATGGCCACTTTGGTTACTGAACTAGCACTGCACTTTTGAGCTGGTGCACACTCAGGAGCTTTCCTGAAGGAACTGGCCCACTTAATCCAGAAGTTTTCCTTCACACTTGCATTTTATAAACTGGACAAAAACATTAAGCAGAACTGGAAAGCAAGTAGCAGAAGGTCTTTGAAAGTCACCTCAAAGCCACCAGCAATAGCAATCTACTGAACAGGCACCTGTGAAAAAATGCAGAAGGAGGAAAGCTTAGGAAAAGGGGAAGAAGCAGATGAGATACAATCCACTGAGTGAAGTTGGTACTACCTGAATACATTTCAGTGATCATCTTGCCAGTTAGTAACTTAAAGTTTGATATTTCTAAACTGTATTCTAAATTCTAATTGTATTTCCAAAAAAAAATCCCTCTCATCTGAGAAATGCAAGCTGGTATGAGTAAAACCATATATGCCCTGGTAGCAGGCAGGGTACTTATGCTACCACCTAAATGCTTGGGAGTGAAATGGAAATGGAAGCAGACTTGGGGACAGTTTTTTCTAAAGTGCAGCAGAGGGACAAATCCACGTGATGTAATCATGCATGGTGAAGGCCACATTAGGTCAGAGGCAAAGGAGAAGTATCTGCACCTTAAACATCCCTTAGGATCTGCTAAGACACAGTGTCCCAACAAAGGGGATGGCCACCACCATGTCTGCATGGTAACAATTTCCTTTTTGCAGAGCCTTCACTGCTGAGAGTTGCAGGAGAAAGCACCTCATGAAGGGTGAAGATGCCATGAAAGAAGTCACACCACATTGAGTTGGTAAATTCAGGGAGTGACTTCCATCCTGGGGACCCAAGACATAAATATACACAAGCTATGAAGTAAAAGACAATTTTCTCCCCCATCTTTAAGGCTATACTGGGTTGTGCCAGACACATCTTGTTTGTCCACATGGGAATTTCGGAATGTGCAGTGTGCATTGCTGAGAGCTTCCCAGTGACCCCAAGGAAGTGTCTGGATGCTGCACCCACACCAGTGCTGGGGCACACATCAGGCACCAGCTGCACACAGCCAGCAAGAACTCTCCTCAATCCCTGGAGCAGCACCTTCACAATGTACCCATATGTATTTGCGTTAGAAACAAAAGAAAACAAGCAAAAAAAAAAAAAAACAAAAACAAAAAAAACACCCCCAACCAATAGGGAAATATAAATATATATGTGTGTGTGTGTAAATGCAGGAAAAACTGAGTAGAGAAAACAGGGGTAACAGGGGACCCCTGTGCTGTCACCAGGGCCCAGGCAGGAGCACAGACAAGAGCTGAGAGATTCAGAAATGAGATATTTCAGCTGCCCATATGTGCAGCATGTCACGCTGCACAGAAAAAGAACATTCACAGCCAAGGATCTGGAGAGAAATACCAGTGCAGTTAAGCATGCAAATATTTTGCTGTTGACAAAGGAAGTAATAGGGTACTTTTTCGCTGGTTTTTTTCCTTGTGCCTCCCTTTAAAAGACATCAAAAGCAATACCACAAGCCTCACCATCACCCTCACATTTGACACTGTAAAACTGCAATCATACACAAATGCATGCATGTGCACTCCCAACATACTTTCCCCCTATTCAAAAATGAAGTGCCACTTTTAAATATTTCCACTTTACTTGCTTTGAATTGCCGGAGATCAAATGAGTCAATTAAGTGCTGTGTCTTTTCTGTGCGGAGGAAAGATGAAGGTAATTTGCTGCTCAGTGCATCTGTTTCCTCATCAGCACAGTAAGGACCAGGCTAATTAGGGGAGGAAAACAATATGGTCATATGCATAGGCCAGATTGCCTGTCACTCAGCTATTCAGCAGCCAGGCTGTGCTGTGAGGACAGCAAACACATGAGGAGTCTTCGTCTCCTTCCTCACCATGCCTTGGGAAAAAAAACACAAAACCTACTTTAAGCACTCAGATGGTTACCTGAGTATTTTTGGTTTTTAAATTATATGTTTGGAAAACAACCGAAAATTTTAAGAAGCAGTACACCCTCAAAAACCATCTAAAACTCTGTTGTTGCTACTCCCTTTGCTCTCCAACACAGAAAGTTCCTAAATATTTTCATTCCTTTTTAGCTTCAATAGATTCAATTAGCCATACGACTTCATTCCCAAAGTCCTCTAATTCTGAAACATTGCAGAATCACGGACCCCAACTCAACAATCATGTGGGGAGTACCCTGACTCTGCTTTAAATCACCAATTCTAAATCTCATGTCAAAAGTTATTTTCTTGGCAAACTGAAAGCATGCAAGTGCATGAGAAAAACAACTTTAAGGAGAGAAGGTAGAAATAAGTAATTCCAAGTCACTCACACGCAGTCCCACTGCAGCATTTCTGTTTATTAGGAGGAGATATGGAATATCAGAGGAAGTTCATTTATTCACTGGCCTGTATTATCAAGCAGTAGCAGACATTACATTTACCACATCCAAGCTTTATTTGCTGCTACAAAATGAAATGGTAGAGGGTACAGAAAACAAGTTAACTCAGATTGAGCATAGCATGAAGGCAATCAACCTAGGCAAGGGCTTTCACATGTCCCTGTCAGGCACAGACCGAGTGCCCCATGCTGCAAATACAGCTTCTTGGTCGGTTTTTTTTTGGAAAAAAAAAAATTATTTACTTTAATGGAGTATTCCCAGCAGATCTCTGGTTTTACACTGATCAGAAACACACCAATAAAGTCTGCTCCTCAAACAGGGAATAATTTAGCAGACAGCACTAAAAAAAACCCAAAAAAACAACACAAATAAACAACTAAAAATTAAATCCAACCAAAAAAAGCCTCCAGGAAATTTAGAATAGATGCTGAATGGGATCCAATCTCCTTTGCACAGCAGGGAGGACAGGTTCACTCACAAGCCATCTAAAAATACTGCCAGGGAGCATCTTAGTGCCTCAACCCAAAATGAGACAACTTTCATCCCAGTTTTTGGCATACATCCCACACATGGCTTTGACCCAAAGGCTTTGCTTAAAGCAAAGGAGCTCTTTGCTCCCATTCAGAGGGCTGCAAAGTTTGAGATTAGTCACCAATTCATCTAGATCCATAAACAGACATCTAAAATCATGGATCAGACTGCAGAGCTCCCTCTGAACTTCAAATCTTTACCCGTGCATCCCTACCAGACCTCACAGAAATTGCATTTCTTCCTTACTAACCCTTCACATCATTATTTACAGAAAGATCACAACAAATTCAACCCCTCCAACAGGTGAATGTTATCTGATGATACATGTCAAGGGACAGGGGACAGTATTTGAGAGCAGCTATAATTACACACAGTATTAGTCAGTATGCCACATAATTCCTTTAACCACAGCTCATCCCACAAAAGTGAGGGCTGAAACTACAATTCATATCTTTCCACTTCTTGAAACCACTTAAATTGTTCTAAGAGTGTCTAAGTCTTAAAACTTGTCTACATGGCATAAGAAAAATTAGCCAACTATGCAGCAAGTGCTGGTGGCTGGAATGGCAAACCAGGCTGTCAAGGAAGCAGGCACCCTAAATCCCAGGGAGAGGTGTTGAGTGGTGGATCTGGGGGCTGGCATGGTTAAAAATACTTCCTCACAGTAATTATAACAGACCACAAGCACCCAGACTGAGCCAAACTAGCCACAAAGTCACCACACTGTAGTTTGGCTAGAAAAAAATAGAAGAAAATCACCTCTGCAGTAAGTAAGAAAAAAAAAAAGCAGCTCCAAGTTGGCAATTACATTACAAGTTGGCTATTACATCTGAAAAAACAGAGATGGGCACAGGGCTTCATTTTGGCCAATTAAACTGAGGGGTCTAAAAGTCTTGAGTGAAAACCTTGGAAATTTCAGCAATGATGTGGATTAATAAAACAAAACAAAACAAACCCCACTGTGAATAGCAGTCAACCAAAAGGAAAGTTTGAGTTTTAAGAGACACCTTAAGTCCAGACAATGCTGAAAGCATTTAAATTCTGGCAGCTTCAGAAGCAAGTGCCAGCATGAATTTAGATCCCTGGATACATTCAAAGTCTCTCAGTTGCAGTTTCACTAGAATATAATGAAAGCATACACCATCAAATCATTATAAATAAAGTTTTTTTGAGCTCAGTGGAAGACAGTACTGATGGATTCATGATCTGTGCTGCTGTAATAGAGCTAGCAATAATTTTGATGTATTGATTTATTTTTTATTCAAAAAAGTAGATTTCTGTAAGGAATGCCTGCTCAGGAACTTCAGCCAAACTGAGCACTGTATGTTGCTGACATTGTCACTATGCTTTAAGTCAATTAGTGAGACTGGAGCCAGATGGTTGAAAACAACCAAAATTACACAGTACATTCTGTTTATTAGTTAGGATTATTATTCAGGCCATAATTGCTTTTAACAGATTATTTATCATTATTAAGATTATAATGATATGCAAGAAAATTACAAAGTTAAGAAAAACATGATTTTTCAATCGCATCTGTGCCCCACTCTGTACAAAACTTTTCTTAAATATCTGGACTAAAGCATTTTTTTAAAAAACCCACTTACCTAAAAAGAAACCCATTTCCTTAGCCAGACACACCTATTTTGGGACATGACCAGAGACTGTAGAGAGATGCCAGCAATGGGAAGTTTCCCAAAGCTGGTTTTTGCATTGCTGCTCACCTGAGCTGCTGGGAGCCTCTCCCAAGGATTTTCAACTATTCCAAGACTGGACCCTCCCTGCCACCTTCATTTTTTTTGTTTTGTTTGCTTTTTTTTGGTTTTTTTTTTTCAATAAAACCCATTTGAAAAGGACAGCTTGAAGTGCTACCTCTAAAAGAATCATTCCTCCTGAGCTCCAGGCAAATGAGAAAAAGGCAAGTACACCTATCAGAGCTTACCCTGGAGGAGAAGAGCACAGGGAAAACTCAGCAATGTACAACAACCTCATGTAAATAAAAGTCCTACTCCTCTGATGCTGGGAATATTAAGCTAAAGAAAAAATCTGTGCAAACAGGTCTCTACCTCTGCCACAAATTTTGAATTCCTAACTGAAATCAAGAATTCAAGTTGTGAGCATCCAACCTCCTAAGCCTCTAACTTAATACATACACAGTATATTCTCTGAAGATTTATCTTTATATCCTGCATTGGGGGCAGTTAGGTATGGCAGTCCACCAAAGCCCCAAAATGCTGTCTGCCACACTGCAGCTGCCCTTCAGCTTTGAAACACAGTCCCTTTGCTAGAAAACCCAAGTGTTTTGACACACTGTAATGTTCACACTCAGCCAACCTGTAGGTTTTTCAGAAGCACCACTCTTCTCCCTCCTATTCATACAGACAAATCAGCATCTCATCCCACTGACCCATGGTATTCTCAATGCTTTTGGTGGCTGCCAGGCTGGGTTTTGAGAACTTCCTCTTAAAGGAAGAGGGGGAAAAAATGACACTAGTAATATGCATAAAGTGTCCTCTAAAGTGGACAAAATATGAGGCACCATTAAGAAAAAGTGCACCAGACAAGAAAAGCATCATCCTTCCTCACCCTGATCCTGGCCATTAAGCTTTGGACAGAACAGTGAGGAATGGAGGGAAGGAGCAGACTGGCTAATCAACAAGTACATCATGCAGATACCCATTAAGACCATATTACATTTTCCAAAATCCATACACTTCCTATATTACTTTATCTCCCCCCACACCTAGCTCCTCACTGCCCTCCACTTCTAATAGCAGGAATGACCTTGGCACAATGCATTTTCTTACAATTATTAGTTGGCTGGTGTTAATGGCCCTTGGCTACACCTTGGGCCATCAACACCTCCCAGACAGTCATTAATCCCAAGGAAATACCCTGCACCTCAATCATTATTACTTAATTATCTCCACACATAATCTGCAGAGCTGTAACACCACACCAAAGGACTGACTGCAGAGTTACGACTGAGAAAAAGAACTTTCGAGTCAAAAGACTAAAGACACTGCAACAAAACCCAATTAAAGGCATTTTAACCTGCTAATAAATTAAAGGTAATTATTTTGGGTCTGAACCAGCTACTCAAGTAAGCAAAGCAACTGTTTTGAGTAGAGAGTTTGAGTGGCTCCCCATTACACGCTATAAAGGCTCAAACCCAAATCTGCACTTCAGCAACAAAGTGCTGCTTTTTAATAAAGCAATGCACCAAGTAACAGGATTTGCTCAGCTGGACAAGACTTCGAAGAAGTGCACACTCAAGGGCTGCACACACCAACAAACAGAATCTGTGACACTTGCAACAACATCCTGTCAATGAGGGCTGTCCCAAGCAGTGCTGCATCCTCCTACACAAGCAGCCTGTGCTGCTAGAGCTCCTCCTTCCATTTGGTTGCTCCTCTCACATATTCCTGCCATCTTCAGGGCAGATTAGATACCCTCTGCAGAGCCAAATATGATTAACTGTGTTCTTACATTATCAGAGTCACCCAAAGTGAAGACAGACCTCATATTTCATGATGCTGCATTAATGTCTCCATCCCAAAGGACACCAAACTTCATCACAGGCTAATTCAAGCCCAAAGCCTCTTTCATTTCCTTCCCTGCTCCTTGAGGACAATGAGGAAGCAGGTTTGGGTAGCAGCAGAGCAGAGGGAAGATGAATGGTCTCGTCAAAATAAAATACAATAAAAGCCTGATCCACAGAGGAAGATAAGCTTGAGGAAACAATTCAGATGAAGAGGAGACCTGATGATTTAAACGCGAGACTCAAAGGGAAAATGATGTTGATAATTATGAGAAAAATATCTTTTCATTGCCTGGACTGTTATTAGGTGGGATAGGAAACAAGATGACAATCAGGGACTTCATAAATCGGTCAGCACGGCATGCTGCTGCTCCTTGGCATTAAGCAAACATCTGCCCTCACCTGCACCAGCACGGGGAGACAGCAGGCTCCTGCAGGCTGCTCGGGGCTGCCTTTCCTCTGGCTTGTCTCCTTCAACCAGTGAACTCTGCTGAGCTAAAAATAAGCACACAGCCTGCAGACAGCATCTTCCAGACCTCACCTTTCCTCCCCAGTGCTACAGCCACCCGTGTGCCACAACCTGACAAACAGGCATTTCAAAGCTACCTATCAATGCTCACAGTAGCAGAAAAAAAGACTTGTGCATCACACTGCCCTGTTGTGCACCTCCTCCTCTTTTCCATCATGTGGCTTTTCAGTTTGGGTTTGGATTCATGCATTTTTCCTAATGAGGATTTGCCCATGCCACTGAGTTCTCCACTTCTTCCCCTAGGCTGGTGACCCACCTGCCCTAATAGGTGAATAATTGAAAGGAAAACCACTCCAGGTCACTGGCAAGCTCTCCTAATTGAAAACCAGGGAGGAAATCATTTGGCCCAGGGAAAAGCCCAATTCATATGCCATAGTATGGACCACCATCTGTTTGCTAAATTAACAGCAGTGAAATATCAGCATAGAAATGACTGACACCAATTAGTTTTTAAGGAGTTTGCCTTCACACAGAGGACACTTCACCACCTCACTGAAGCTCCCTCTGCGATGAGTGGCAATTTCTGTTCAAAAGGGGTAAGACATAGATGCAGCCAAACTTTCTTGAGCATAAAACCAGTGATGGTTTTTCCCAGCATACTCAATTTAACGGAACCAGCATCCTCAGTTTTCACTGCCTCAAGCAAGCATTCACCCTTCTTGCAGGGGCACTCAGATCCTCCTCTCCAAGATGATGTTCAGCCTCACATATGACAAAGGCAGCCCCATACCTGGGGTAGCTTCTTAATTCACTGTGATTAACCAAATTTAGGTGGAGTAAGGAACTGTCACAAGCTCTGCCTGGCTCATCTAGAACAGGGGACAGAAATACCACCCCTGCTTTATGTCAGATCAGAAGGCTGCATCACCTGCTTCCCTTGGCAGTTCCCACTCAAGCCAAATCCTCCTCATCTGGGTAGAAACTTGGCCACTTCAGCAGCCTCACCTTCTCACACCTCTAGAAGCAAACACACAAGGAGCACCTGAAGTCAGGACCACCTTGGGCATGCACATCACTGCCCAGCAGAAAACTGCAGCAAACACTGCTCACCACACCACAGAGATAACACAGCAGCTCAGCTCCTCATCTCCACCTTCATGAGACTTACCCTCATATAACCATCATGCCAACTGTCTCCCTAATGCTCTCACCTCAAACTAAAATCCAGGTGCCTCTGTGCACAGCCACATGGGGTCCTGGGATCCAAAATATCTTTTTATAAGAAGAAAACAGAGAAAGGAGTGGGAACCAGGGCAGGAAAGAAGTGGCTGGCACAGGGGTATGCCAGTAAACCTAGGACCAGCCTAGAGCATCACTGCAAAGCCCTCTTGAGTTTCCCTTTCTAGAGCCACAGTGAGAAAATACAGCTGAGGAGTGGAGCCCTTCTTCCTGCACACACTGAGTAGAAGGAACACCACAGTAAATTAAAACAAGGATGCTACTCAAGCAAGGAATCTAATTTTGCTAACTAAAATTGTTACAACGGCTGTAAAACAAAACAACATTAAAGCATGCAATACATTTACCATTTACAACTTCTCATTGTATAGAAAAGGTCTTCTTTCTCCAGCACAGCTTATTTACCTAGGGGTAGGAAAACCTATAAATACACTTCTATTTCTCCTAGATTTGTATTTTTCCCATGAATGCACAGCCTCTGTAGCATGCCCTGTACACATGGCTAGGGCTCAACACCATAAAACATCCAAAACCCAGACCCCATGACTTCCCTGCCCATACACAGCACTGGGGTGTTGTGTAGGTGCACACACATGCTGTGCACTGACTGCAGAGATATCCTGCATACAGAGGACACGGGAAATTGCAGACACATTGTGCTGTACATTCTCTAAACCCAAGCAAAGCTGTGCCACTGAAGCAGCAGTCAGAGGCTCCTCTGTATGCCCAAAGCTCCTATTTGCACTCATCAGTGAGCTGCAGGAGATCACAACGCTGTCTGTAGCCCTGCTAGCTCACACAACCACACATCTGCAACCTCACAGGGCCTTTGAACCCCCAGCAAGTGCACTTTTAGGAACTTAAGAGTCACATTTTAATTCTTCACTTTGACACATGATAATGTTAGCAATTAGTACTGTGAGCAAACTGCTTCCCTCTCTCTTTGATGTTTGTTATTTTTACACTGATTGTTTTGCTGAGAGAGGAATTTCGATTTCACATTATTCTTCAGGGAGAACGGAGAAATACTTAATGTAAAATTAAAAAAAAAAATTTAAAAACCATCCATGAAGCCTAATGTGATACTGAGGGTTATAGCTGAATGCCTTTGCATCACATATTACCATTACAAGGGTCACTTAAGCATCTCAAACATTCACTTCCCCACCCACCCCTTTTGCAAGAGATCTATTTTTATTTTCGCTTAAGCATCAGAACAAGTAATGGGGAAAAGTTTGAGGAGAGGCTGTACAAAGTTCCTGAGGCAGAGCTCATTAGTGACTCACCACGGTAATTAACAGCTAAGCTGACCCCGACAGGAGTCAAAATGCATTTTTGTCACGGAACTGGAGCGCGTCTCCAGAAACCCCATCCCGGCAGTTCAAAACACACACACAGGTGGCACCCTCAAAAACCACAACTAAGCATTAGGGGACTTCATTCGTGTCAGGACATAACTACACAACAACAAACAACGAAAATAATATCTGTGTGATGCCTTGATGTATTTCCCTCAGATATTTTTCAGGTGTCAGCTGTAATAAATGAAGCATTTACTGGGTGCAGACGACACTTTAAACAAATCAGTGCAAGTCCCTAAAGGAAACAAGCAGCAGCATATTCGGTAGTATTTCATCATTTCGGAGCTGGCAGAACGAAGCTGACAAGTACACAAGATAAATACTTTGTTCTGTCACGCTGTGTCATGTTGGAGAAAACATAAAGTGTTATATGACCTTTGGAGGCACAGCCCGTGGAAGCTTTCCCTCTCGCTTCCACGCCGCTGCTTGCAGCAGGGAAAAGAAGATAAAATAGGAACACCCCTCCAAGAGGCTGCCCTGCAGCACCTGCAACTCAAGGGATTTCACAGCCACCTTCTTGGCAGAAGTTATGTTGCCAAAGCGTTAAGAGGGAAGAACTGCTGGAGCGGGAAGCAGCGCCACTGCACCTCCTGGGGCTCTGCAAAAACAACAGTAAGGTGCTCCTCACAGAGGGAAAAGAAATAAGATGGTGCAAGTTAAGTATCATGGATCGTTGTTTTCCACCAACAGAAAAAGTGTTCAGCTTATTTCCTTCTGAACAAAAGAAAATGCACCCTTTTGCTCTTGTAGGATTTAAAAGCAGAAACTGGGCTGAGCAGAAACCAGCCCCGCTGCTCCCAGTGGAGGAGCATGGCCGTGGCACAGCAGCTCAACCCAAGGGTGATGCCTCTGCTCAAAAACCACTTTATTTATCCAGACAAAACCATGCTGGGGCATTACTCCTTCAGCAGGATGCAATGGACCATGGCAGCCCCAGCACCAGCTCAACTCAACCTGCATATTCCCCCTGAGCTGTAAGCAGAGCAAGGTGAGAGATCTGTGATGACACAGCGAAGCCTCAACCCTGCACTGACACCCACAAAGGCTCTCAGTAACTCGTTCCAGCCAGGTTGAAAATCCACCTTTTAGAAATTTTAGATTTTATTTTTCTTGCTGTTCCAGGCTCTGAGTTCTAAGGCAGCTAGGGCAAGCAGTGGTGGGAGACAAAGACATGTTATCTCCATCACATTTTGACATGGCAGATTTTTACATACCGCAGCCTCACTGCAAGTATTTTGTGACTGGGGAAGGAGAACACTGAAGTGTTTGGAGTAGGTGAGAGAGTATTAATAAACACCTTTGAATCCTGAAGCACAGTGCAATGGGTATTTTTAAGCAATAAAGCCGCCTGACAGACTACACTGTCCTCCTATCTCACAAAAATATCCCTGCTATCCTCCCACCTGCCACTACTACAACTCGCTGACATTAGGACAGTGATTTTTTTTCCCCCCAAGAATTTCTATTAAGAAAGTACAAGAAAACTAATCCAATAAAATAAATATGGATGCAAAGCCACAAAATACAAACTAGAAAACTCAGCTTGGTTTCACACAAAAACTGGTTTTAGGTATTCTGTGTTAAAACCAAGAATCAAATATATAATTTTATTTAAAATAAATTGCTATGTCTTCTCAAATAACAGTAATAACTAACTGCAGAAATTGTATAAATCACAAGTGTGACAGTGTTTGACATATTTCCCCTCCCCTTTCTCCCATGAAAGACAGCAAGCAACAGACCATCCTCATTATTTACACTGTCACTTCCATGTAAAACCCACAGTTACAGAATCTCCAAAATAAATTATATTTATTTACATCAACTTCCTGGCTTTCATGCTGTATCTAATTACTGTGAAAGAGACAAATAGACAATTAAGCTATTTGCAGCTAAAGTAGACTGGAATTACCAGTGTAAAAAGATAGGTAGTGGAAAGCTGGCTCTGTTGTATACACAGTAAAAAGCAGTAATACTAAAAGTGGATAAGGTAAAAAGCACATCTGTAATTACTAACGATATGCCTAACATTTTAGTGTCACATTATTATGAATTAATTTGACATTCATTATGGTTGCTCTGATCATAATGAATCCATTTGCCAATTGCTTTGCCTTCAGATAAGACTCCCATGGTTCCATCATAACCCAGTCATTAAACGTTAATTAACAAAAGCTTTACAATGAGACACTGGAAAGAATAGTTAGATAACAAAGTTGTTTGACCTGCTAAAAACACTGAAAAAAAAAAAAGGGCAGACAAAGAACCTCTCCTATTCATTTTTCACCAAGTTCCTTCAGAAATTAGATTTTGGATGGCTATAAATCAGGTTACATCTTAGTGCTCCAAATCCTGGCACTTCTGGGCCAAGTCCAACTGCCTAACCTGATGCTGAAGCTACCACAGGTGTAAGTAGGCAGAAAAGAAGAGTTACCCAGAGAGGCTGCCCAGCCATGAAGTCCAGAACAGAGCAGGGGGGTTCAGCACAATATGGGCAACTTCTTCCCAGGCCCAGGTGAGCCACAGAGCAATGACCACCTCACCTCCTCATGCCAAGCCAAACCTGGTCACAGACGCGGGGCAGGCAGCAGCATGCCAGTAGCACACGTGTGTTTATCCTTCTCTTCCTGCAAATTACACTGAACAATGTTTCATGTGTCACATTAACCATTAACTGCAACTGTGTGGCACTCTATGTTAAAGAAGAAAAATACTCAGTAGAAAGAAATGAGAGGCAGTCCAAGTGATAATTTATTGCAAGCATCCATTAACTAATGCTGAAATGTAACTAAATACTTTCAGAAGTACACAGGGTATCTGCAGGAATACTAAATGGCTTAATTATTTTTACTGTTTGTACACTGAATATCAAATGAATTTATAATAAAGAAACAGCTGCAAGAAAACCTTGTCTCACACAGAAATAGAAGCAGCATGACAACTGCTTTTACTGCACATCTTCCCATTTTCTAGATCTTGAAAGTACAGAAGGAAAGGGTTAAGTGTCCCACTCTTTTTATTGTTTTAAATACAAAACAAGCTCTTTTCCTCCCTGCATTTGTGTCCCAAAGCCTCTCTGGTGCAGTGCCACCAGCACGTCCTCTATCCTGCTCCCCCACTTTTCACCAGACCACCCTGTATAGCTGCTACCTCCACTGAAGTTTGGGATGGTGCCAACTCCTTCCCAGGGAGCATCTCTGCTCCTTGCCAGTGCAAAAGGATGTGGTTGGTCAGCACAGGCAAAACCCCAGCTGGAGGTTTTGTGTGGTTTTTGGGGATGTGGCACCACTACGTGTACAGGATGTACTTCACCGAGGCACACAGCCTCCAATGCAATGCACATGGATTTCTTCTGACGAGTTCACAGGGACCAGAACTCTTCCCAAAAGTGGGAAGTGAGCTTTCCTGCTGCAAGACCTGCATTTTCTTACGAGGAGCCTTGACCAGGCACACTGCTGGGGGAGATAACTGAGTGCAATTTCCCCAACACCTCCCCTGCTCAGCAAGGGGCAGGGCAATTCCTGCATTTACTGCAGGGTGACCCCAGCAGATAAAGATATTGGGCAAGTGAGGCTAAAAAACCCAAAGTAAACAAACAAAAACCACACAAATAAACTCTAACCAAACAAAACTGGTTTGTGCATTCTCTCTCCTCTGATGCTGTCTTCCTGCTGCATCCTTCCACCCTCCTCACCTTGCCATGGCAAACCACAGCTTTGCAGGCAAGAGCTCTTCTCCCACGTCTCCAGTGCAGGCCTGTGCAGCCCCACAGGGACAACAGCAGCCAACAGGCAGGCAGGCACACAGACACACTAAAAGGAACACCAGCACTGTGCTCAGCAGCAGCCTGATGCTAACAGAGGGTGACAGCTGCCATTCCCCTTTCCCAGGCAAAGCAGAGGAGGGGTTTGGCCATTCCAACCTGCTGGATCCCACAGCAAAGCCAGGCTACTACAGCAGGATGAGCCAGCTCCCATGAAAAGCTACCAGGAGAGGGGATGTGGAGTCCAGACCACAGCACCCCAAAGCCAGTGCAGTTTGCAGCTCCTAGTCCCTGGAAACTTTCTGGCTATCCCAGCACAAATACATGGAGAGTCCACACAGGCTCCTGCTGATACAAAACCTCAGCACATCATAACCCTATAAAAATAATTTTTTTTTTGTAGATGTTTTACAAACTTCAAAACTCAAGCATCCCAATGAGAGAGCAATAAAGAAAACCATCCACAGATTTAACAGCAACAGTTACAAACAGAAAGATGTACATAAGTACATTTCCTTCAGTCTGCTTTCAACCAGTACTCTCAAAGGCCTTTTACATTTTCCCCTTTTATTTAGCACATGCTCTTATTTGCAACAAAACCTCCAAATTAGCTTAACACCACCATAAATTCTGACAAATCCACGAGATGAAAAAATAACCAATTGCAGACTACACTGCACCTCATTATTGTGTAAGCCCTTCTTTCTTCCCTCCCCACCCTCTGTTAAAGTATTTCAGCCTTCCAAACCCCTGTCTTTTGCCAATTAAGAGCTTGGCTAACTGCACTTCCAGGCAGCAGGAACAAGACACAGGCTGTCATACTTCATGCACTCTGGGCTGCACAGTTTGCAGTAACACAGGCAATGCAACCCCAAAACTTTGGTGTCTCACTGGTACACTGCTTCCTGCGAGTACCAGAGCAACTGCAAGCCAAGGTCAATCCTTTTCTTTAATTCCCTTCTTTCTCACTTGATTTTTTCTTTTTTTCCCCATGGCATGGGAAGAGAGCTAAGCTGTTTCTGCATGGATGCAAGGTGAATGAGGCTGTCACTTCTCATTGCAGTGCTATTTATTACAGGTAGCTGACATAATACAGCTTCCCCCAATGCAAAAAAAAACCCAAAAAAAACCAGGCAGAACTTCTTGAGCATTGTCTCACTCACTTCTTGGAAAGGAACATGTGAAGTTTCATTTATTTATACAGTGATCTTACAATGGAGATGCATCAGCTTGTTTCCAGAGGCTTCCAGCTGAAAAAGGCAAGTTTCCTTGTTAGTAGGAGGTTTAAAGAATCCACACACACAATAGAAGAAGAGAAGAACACGTCAGGAAAAGAAACTGTAAGATTAATAAGACACACTGATGAAGAAAGGAAAAATTATACTGAAATGAAGGGTGGGGAGAACAGAGGGAATATTGTTGACTCACTCCTGCATAAGCCAGATTCACAGTAACGGGAGGAAACAAGGTAATAAGAATTGAGCTCCACATCCCTGGCTGGTGAAAATCTTGCTGCAGCAGAAGACCCATTCCCAAAAGAACATCTGGTTTAAGAGCTGGTTCTGGCCTCTCATCGGCAGTTCCTCCCAATTTAATTCATAGTTTCAGATGAAAAGATTTTATAGATCTCTGTTCTGTCTTGAGATGAGCTTGCCTAGAGCTCCATGCAATAAATTGATGATGAATCAATTTTCCTGCGCTGTGCTTTGTAGTCTGCTTTTTTTCATACAGCTCTCAGAGCTGTGTATAAAATACCTCATTCCTTACTTGTTTTTTAAAGATAGGCTAATGTCTCTAAAGATCAAGAATATCCACAGTCTATTTTTAGATTGCTCACAGTAAGCCAAAACTGCCCTAATAAAAACATCTTTTAATTCACCTGCAATATTTTATTACGTGGCTAGATTAGGAGAGAAACCAGTCGGTACTGGAGGCTGTGGAAGTTGCAGTGCTGACTCAGGAGGAGGCAGAGTGACCCAAACATGACTGTAAAAAGGCTCTGTAAGCTCCCTGTGGGACTGGCTTTTTTGTGGGACCCACAGTGGGTCGAGCCTCCCAACCCACAGACCCCACAGTGCTTTAAGTCACACAGCTCCAGTACAAGACTGGGAAAAGAGCAGGTCTGGGATCCTCCTGGATAACACACTTTAACCCTTTCATCTGCCTCTTCCCTCTCAGCACCTGTGACAAGACACAGCAGTTGCTATGGAGCAAGGAGAGCTATTAGCTCCTCTGTACTAATGTAATATAATTAGTATTATAATTTCCACAGTGCATTTTTTTATCCCTTCTAATCCCAGAATGCTTTATGGGTTTATACTCTTACTCAGAAGGCTGTCCATCTCGTGAAGCTGAACTGGCACCATGGACTAGAAATCCATGGCTTTGGAGAGCTCACAAGTCTTCAAGATCCCATTTCCAACATCAGAAAAGAGAGCAGGTCATCACCAATGGCCACAAAAACTTTTCTAGCAACATCTGAATGCTCTGGGAAGTCCAGCAAGGCCAATCCCACACTCAACATCACGGAGGCAGCAGTTCCTGCCCACAAACCCCCTATCCAGCTCCCACCCTCCCCAAAGGCTGAGGGGTCCTACACAGAAGAATTAAGAAAATGCAATCACCCACGTTGGAATTTGAAAAGACTGCCCGTGCATCCCACAAAAAGTCAGAGGACTTTCAATTTACCAAAGCTGCCAGGACAGAGCTCAAAGAGCCTCCTGTGCTCTGACACTATTCCCACTCCTGGCTGCCTTTCTCAAACACCACACAGGGCAACACTCCACCTGAGTTTTTGGCTGCAGTTCAACTCCTGTGCTTTTCTGACACATCTCCCCCACCCTCTGTGCGTGTGTAACCCTCATCAAAGCTACTGGGAAGGTGCAAGGAAGAGTTTTGCAACCTCTGTTTTAATAGCATGTAAGACACAAAAGATTTTAGTTTTGCATACAGCAACCTGTAACTGTTCTTTCTCCCCATAACCTCCCACAAACACCAGCCAAAGTTAATTAAATGCTACACAGATAAAAATAAAATTAAAACATAATGCTGATAATTTTGGAGTTTTGGGCTTGGATTTTTGCACCATTTTTACAGCATTCATGCTAATGCAGCGTGGAGAGGAAAAGCAGCTTGTTAGCTTTTGCTCTCTCTTGCAGCTCAATTGCCGAGGCTACCCAATACAATACATCTGTACTCTTATTTGCTCTCCTTTCTACCCTGTCTCAAGCTGTGAAATTAATATGCACAGAGGACATAAACCTCTAGCTCAGGAATAAAAAGTGACCTTAATATGCTCCTGCTTAATCCTTCCCAGGCTCAGCGTACCATCGCTTTGGGAAGACAACCAGCACGAAACCAAGGTGCCACCTCGCCCTTCAGTGAGAGCATCCTCCCCACACGGGCACTGGGGGAGTCCTTGCACAAAATCCCTCCTTGGGAGGGAGCAGCACAGCAGCAGAGGTACCATGCAGGCCAGAAGCAGCACATTGCATCCACACTTGGACATGGCAGCTGGGAAGCACCGATCTGATGTGCTGTAACCACTCAAGCCTGCTGATTCTCAGGGAAAAGCTGCAGGATTTGGCTCCAAGGGCCAGCTGAGAAAGTGCTTCTGCTTCTCAAACCACCACCACAGGCTCACCCCACAACACCACTGCCATGGAAGCTGCAAGGAAAAACTCTATCCAAAGCATTCAAAATAAGAGAGATATTTAATTTATAATGCCCCCTTGCACTCCCCACTGCCCAGCTCAGGTCTGAAGGCTTTGCCTAGCCTGTGGTTTCAGCTGTTCAGAGTTTCAAAACTCTAAGGTCCCACACAACAACTACTGAAGGTTTCTGCCAAATGCAATTTTTCACTGAGCCCTAAAATGTGCACAGTCATATGACACCATGGGTGGCAGCAAGGCACCCTGCTCTATGAGAACAACTCGAACAACAATATTTCCTGTATCCCAGTCTGGAGAGAAGCACATACCTGTCTCTAAAGGCACAAACAACTACTCCTCCCTCAGAAACAGAAACATATTGATAACAAATCACCACCAACTCACTCTGGAGGTTGAAGCCTACACACATAGAGCCAGTTTCACAAATATTCTGGATTTTCAGGAAAAATAATTAATGTTCAAACACATGGAGTGCAAACAGAGACAAAAAGCCTTGCCTATGCAAGCACCCAGGGACCGTGCCACAGGAACAAGTGCTTGCACTAACTGCAAAGTGATGACTATTTCTACAGATTCCTCAGTTGTTACTTTGAACTCTTCCACTGAAGTGTTTTGACAGCAGACAAAAAAGCAGGGGGGAGCAGCGGGGGGAAAAGTACAGTAATTTCATGATAAGCCGCACCATTTTGACTAAAATTTTGGTCCGAACCCAAAGTGCAGCTTATAATCAGGTGCGGCTTATATATGGACAAAGAACAAAAAGTTGCCGTTTTAGTTTGGAGGACAGGTGTCTGCTGAGAAAGGCAGGAACTTCTCTTTGAAATGGAGAATGTAAACCCCCTCCCTCCAAATTATTATAATTTTGAAATCAAGGGGCTTTCAGGCAAAGATATGGGAATTAGGAATAACAGTTCTTTTCTAGGGAAATTAAAATAGAAATACAGTACTACAAAGAAACAAACTCCAAACCCTGACAAAGTCAGAGTACAACCTGACACCCTCTCAGGCAGGGTGTTGGCAGCAGTCCCATTAAATGGTGGCTGCATCCTCCTGCAGTGACAGATGTGATTCAGTTGGAGCAGTGCTCCTGTACAAGGTGCAGTTTCCCTCTGGAGCTCCAGTGGTGATGTGGAGAAATCCGGTTTTCCTCTGGAGTCCAGTGGAGAAAGGGGCTCCCTTAGTGTCCCAAATCCTCTGTTTTTATCTTGGTAAGAAATGTTGGGCTCTTCCCCCTGGCTGGAGCAACTCCCAATGGGATGCAGTAATTTTATCAGTCCCACAGTGGGACTCAATGGCCATTAGCAGAAAATGACTGGCTGGAGGAAGGATGGGTTGTGAAAAGATAAAGAACAATGCCCTGCCTGGTTTCAATGGATGGCCCATTAGCAGAATATCTCCCATGGAGATAAGGATCACTGCCCCCACCCTCAACAGATGGTGATAGAACAGATACCTTTTATCACACTCTGTATTGTAACACAAGACAGTTGCCAACACCGGCTTATAATCAGGTGTGGCTTATAATCGTGAAATTACTGTAACTCTGTGTGTATTTTCACATACACTTCAAAAATATAAAAATCAAACTGTTCTCTTTTGCCACTGTGGAAGCATCATGTTAAATGTCATCAAAACAGTTAATTCCAGAGCAATTTGCTTGTGCACATGTTAGCAGCTCTTAAATGAGACACATGCATGGGTGTAATACACATTGCCCTCACAATCTTTTCAACAGTCATCACAGATCACATCAAAAGCAGAGTCCACAGGTGCTGGACTTGCTCAGAAGTTCATTTCTTACATTGAGGTGAAGACTAAACCACACCAGTCTCATGAAAGGCAGACACCAACGGAAGGGTAAGGTGTGACAACACAGCCTTCTCCAAAAAGCTGTGTTTTCTACCATGAATATTCCAAGCCCAATCAGCAAAATAGGTTAATTTTGCATGCAAATGGACAGTTACACATCTAACTGACCATTGGTGCAAGCAATTACACATGTGATTACCTGACTGCATAATTGTGTGGGCCTAATTCTGAAATTGGGTCTGACATTTTCTGTTGAATGCAAATGCTCTATTTAATAAATAGATGTTGAGTAGTTTTGAAGCCCAGTCATCCAGACCTAGTGACTCTAAACCACATATTGAAAAAAAAAATGCTGAAATGTGCATTTACACAAAAAGGGCATCATGTAACCCTGGTGTAATGCAGTGCGTGACCACCAAACTGAGCCACAAGTTTCTCTGCTGAAAGTTCTAGTCCTTTAAATTGCAACTGAAAGCCAAATATCTGCACAAACAGGCCAGGTATCTTCCTCAGAAGCACGGGAAAGTTCCTCATTGTAATTCTTTCAGTGAAAGACTTCTGGGGCTTTCTTGCGACTCAGGATGTATTCTAGGGAGGAAAATCAAAGTACAAACACATTCAAAGAAACCTATTCCTAGCAAGCTGGCCAGCAGCTCATGAATACAGTTTCATCAGACAAATCCTGAAGATAAAGCAAAATCCAGCTTTGAATTATGAGGTGATGCAGGGTTTTGTGCCACGATCCAAGCAGTTGATGTCCCAGGCCTTCGCATTGCTGACCTCTAGGGAGAGGTTTTTATCTAAATTTAGTAATTTTCAACTATTTTCAGCCAATCGTAAGGAGTATTTTTCTTTTATGGAATAATCCTAAATACTGTCAATTTTCCTGTGCATGTCAACCACAAGTCTCTATTTTACACGTCAAGCAAAAGCTCTTTAAGATTAGCTGTCAGAGCCTGCGAGTTTTGGCCAAATATCAATTTTCTGTGTGGATGACGCATTAAATTTAAGATGCTTGTTGCTACTGGGGGCAAAGCAAAATAGCAATTACCAAGCTATTTCTGACCTACAAATCCATAAGTAATCATATTGCTGGAAACCCACACTTGGTGGGAAAGAAATTAAGAAGAGTGTTAAAAACAAAAAGACTACCACTGAAGTAATCCCTGCCCCCTCCCTCAGGATGTGCATCAGCAGGAAGACCTGATATCACATTCTCTGAGCCACAGACATGTACAGAGATCCAGGGAAAAGCAAGTCCAATTCCCCCAGAGAACCAGGGAAAACAATCCAATTCCCCCAGAGACCCAGGGAACAGCAACTCCAATTCCCCAAGGTCTGCATTTCATCCACCACAACCATACACAGACTACAGAGGATCTGAGGCAGCCTTGGCTCCTCTCTGCCCTTCCCTGATACTCCAGAACCTGCCACTGATAATTTTCTTTATTATATCTCCACATGACACTAAAGTCTTGTGTTGTGTGGCACTCAGATATACCCTCCTTAATATTACTAAGCCAGGCTTGTGTGGTCCATGAAATGATGTTGTTGTAGCACCTCATACTGACTACTGTCAAGGAAAGCTTTATTTTACCTGCCAGAACAAGCCTCAGACTATGCCACCAAATAAACAGGGGGTTTATTCCAGATATTCCTAGAAAAACAGGCATGCTGCAGTTCACATTGGTTCTCAGGGAATTTAATCAACTGCTGGTTTAAGAAACACACATCAGATGAGCTTTGGTGATCTTCTGCAAGAGTCAGCTGGGACCCTAAGTAACCTTGGCACTCTGGCTCACATCAGCACTATCCAAATCAAGGAGCAACAAGCCGGGTAGCAGAGCATCCCTGCATCCCTCCTCCTTGCTGGCATTGCTCCAGTGCTCATCCTCCACCAGCCTGCAGCAGCACTGCCTCATAAAATACTGAAACACCATCCCTGCCCAAGGGAAACACCAGTATTAAAGCTCAGGACAAACAGAGAAAACCTGACACTGGCCCCAGAAGGCAACACAAACAAATCTAAACCTGACAGGCACTACCCAACACAAGGGCCCGGTCACCAGTGAGCCAAAAAAGATGGCACCAAATGTCAGCAGTGTCAAACACCAATGTCAGGAATGTACCAGGAGTTGATGTCATTCTGTCACATCACTGAAAAAAACAGTCAGACTAGATCTCAAAAAAAAACAAAAGGAAACAAGTGTCACAGCAATTCTCACACAGCCTGGAACAATTTGGACACTTCTAACACAGGAAAAGCCCAAGGTGCACAGTGTTGGAACAGAAGGTTTACACCCACAAGGACATGATCCATCCAGAAATCACACACACTCTATAGTCTTTATATGGAAAAAGCCACTATTTGCCATGTTTTGTCTCATTTCCATGGGCCTTCAGCAAGAGTGGGATTATTCAAATCCACAGCAACAGTCTGGGCAGGATTGTTTCCCAGTATCAAAGGACACCTACCCAGTAACTGCTGTACTGTAGCATGAGGCACAGCCCACACATTTTAATGCCAACTGGACCAAAGCTATTAAGCCTTAAAGAACCCACATTTCTATTGCCAATTCCACCAGCAATATTTGCAAGACATTGCAAAACCACAATTCAACTAGCCCCTGTATAAAATGCTACAAAGGATTTTAAAAATATGGCTTATAAAAACAATTGCTGGAATTTTCTCCCCATTTCTTAAGCTGCAGGAGTTTTGACTTCTCTCTGCATGCAGACTGAGATTCTCAGAATTCAAGATCCTGGGATTAAAATTAACACAAAGAAATTTGCAGCAAAACAGCGTGAATTTGTTTGTTTGCTAATCTTTCCAAAAACAGAAGGGAACAAAAAAAGCAATCTCCTTCTGCCCCCAATCTTTAGCTACCACAAGAAAGTAAAAGCTTCTCGAATTATTTTTATTTGCAATTTTATTAATGATTCAAGCTGAACACCAAAACCCTCAGACAGCCAGAAACATTCAGCACAGACCTGATTTTGTTTCCTTTCTAAGAAGCTGGACCAAGCCAGGGAAAATGTGAAGCATCACTACAGTTGTTGGCTGCTCCAGAAAGAACCCCCCACCTGTGCTGCAGGCACACATTACTCACACAGCAGCTGCTCGTTATATCGTGATATAATGAAGTTTCACAGTGACACATGAAGCAACACTAGAAACAAACCTAGCCCAGGACTTCAGTGGGTTATGCAGCACGAGGCTAACATAAATGCCCTACAAGTTATCACCACTATTTATAGGCTCTAATAATTCCACATTTTTCTGATACGAGCTTCCCAACACACAGCGTAGCCCCAGGTGACACCAGGTGACAGTGTGTGAGCTGGCAGCAATTTAAAACATGTTGCACAAGAGGATCCAAACATGCATGATTTTAAGAGCAGTTCAAAACTCCAGGAGACAAAGAAATACTCTTAAACTGAGAATCCAGGGAGAAACAGTGCTGGCACAGAAGTCCTCCTGTGGCTAAAGGAACAGACAAAGGAAGAGAGAAGAGTGGCAATGATTTTACATTTGTTTTGAAATTTTCCATTTTCTCTTAATGGGCTATTAATTCCCTTGTTCCCATGAGGAGGAACAACTCCCAGCTCACACCACCAAAGCCCCCTGAGGAATGGGGTGCCCACACACCTCACCAGGTCCGAGTTAGCTCATGGAAGAGGTGAAATAGCAGGGATGGAACCTCAATTTTCTAAAGAGAATTAGCTGCACGCCATTCTGTTTGCATATCGGTTTCTCCCGCTCACAATGTGCTAATTCAGGCAACAGCCACTGCGGTACAGAAGGATGGCTTTCAAATCAAACAGCCACATGCATTATTTCTGCCTCCATCCTACACAATTCCATGGCTTTTTCCATACACTCCAATGTGTATGTCCTCTGAGCATTATTAATAGCTACTGAAGAATATTATCTGCCTACCAATCACTTCAGCTTCCTACTTAATGGCAAGTACATTTTTAGAGCATCAAATATATCAACGGGGACAATGGTTGCTAAATTTGAAGTCAACAACAACAACTGGAAAACGTTAGCTACTTCATTGGTATTTTTACATGCTTGCAGAAATATCTCTTGAAATAAATGAGCCTTTTTTTATCCTTCAAAGAGATAATAAAATAATACTGAATTCTAAATACTGTCACATACCCTCAGCAAACCGCAATTTAAATTTAGATAAATACATTTTTACTGCCAAAGATAATGAGCAAAAATAACTACAATTCAACTTTGCATAGTGGATTGGATGACAAAAAGACCACCTTAAAATGACAGCCGGCTGGCAGGCACAGTGCAGCCAATGAACACTCACCAGAATACGGACAATCTTGGAAAAGGGGTTAAAGCAAAATAATTCTTAGGAGCAAATGCTTATCATTGCATCTGGCTGCGACATTAACCTTAAAAGACTACTAAAATATTCCATTAGCATACTAACCATGCTACATAAACTTTTATGTTTAAAATGTTCAATATTTCAACGTAATTTCAATTAATGGAAATTGAACATTGGGATATGTATCAAGTTAAGTGTAATGGTTTTTTCTTCCCATGCCTGCACAAAAGCAGCTCCAGCCACGGGAGCCATGTCCACAGGAGAAGGTCCTCAGCAGCTCACAGGGCTTCAAATGAGCCAAACACCGCCACAAATCTCCTCCCTGCACATCCAGCTCTGCACACCAAGGTTATTTAAGCATATGCTGAAATGCAAAGCGTGCAAGCACATCTGCAATATCTACTATGGGACTTCAGCAAGCAACAGAGAATGTTGCTTACCTGCCCCATAGAAGAGGCTTTTTTGGGAAAACAGGAGACAAAGGGATGGATGCACCATTTGGAGAGTCTCAGCAGAGACAGAAGGAGCCAAATCACAGCTGAAGTCAGTAAGACCGGCAGAGGTTTCAGAGCTTTATCCAGTGTATCATCACCAACCCGGGACACAAGAGTATCCTGCACTCACAGCAATACTACAGCCAAAACTGTGCTACTGTTTCACAGTTTTGGGCTTTCCCAACTTTTCCATAAACCAGTTTTGTTCAGAGGGGTTTTTGTCAGCTCCTTACAGCACGCAAGCTTTTTTATTCAACCTCCCTCTACACGATCCATTTCCTGCATGAATCACAGTCGGGAGGGGTGAGAAAAAGAGAGGTCAGGTATCACAACTCTATTTAAGAGACATTTATTAGGCAGTTTAGTCAAGCAGCTGCAGGCAAAGGGTCACATAATGCCTTGCAGTGCCACTGTAGCCTGTGCACATGAATTTAAAGCCCATCAGCAGCATGTCCCACAGACCCCCTGCAGTTCCTCTGGGAACACAGCCTAGGAGGGAGCCCTGCCTGCCACGGGGCAGCTCAGACCCTGCTACCACAGCCAGCACTGCTCATCCCACTCCCCAGTGGGATTTTGGACAACTTCTGCAAGCTCTGTATTTCTGTAAGCTCAACAGCAGCTGGTGATGAGACACAGGAGCATGTCACCATGTGACAAGAGCCCACGTTGCACTGCTGACTTATTAGGAGATTGAGAAAGATCAAGTTATAAATGCCCATTCAGGTATTGTACATGTAGCTGCACAGACATTGGGAGAGAAAGGAGCTGAACATGAGTGTAATCTTAGAAGTCACTAAAAAAGACTTTACAGGAACACCATACAACGAGTGGTAATTTTTTTATAGTTCAAAAAGAACTGTATCTGCTGAAAGTCTGAGGCTTACTTTGCCTTTTATTTACTTGATTCTCCTACCTCCTCCTTTGTCAGGAGCTAGAGTTTATAGGCTTTGGGCATGGAAACAAAAAGCAGTTACCACCAGAAAATAAAAATATTTTTTGGTACTCTTTGCAGTATGAATTTCTATCCCTCGTATACATTTATATTCTTGGTATTCAGCACAAGCTAATGGTGTGACCAGTACATGCTCCTGCAGTTTGAATTATTGACTTTGCTGCCCAAACATCAGCCAACATCAGACCCTCACGAATCACTGAGGCACGAGCAAATATTCATCTGCCCTGGACTTTGCACACCCTTTATTCAAAGTGGGAAGAAGGACAAGTTTCCCTGGCAGGCTGGGAAAAAAAAGATGAAAATAAGGAGATATATATAGCAGCAGCTGTTCAAAGACTTCAGGAGGCTTGGCATGTGCCCATATGCCCAGCAGAGGTAGCGGACAGTAGAAATGAGACCATTTATCACGTGGACACACACAGCTCATCACAAGGGAGCTGCCACCGAGCACTGCTTAAACTGCTCCTCCAAAACAAGAAGTTGCTAAACAAACATTAACTAAAGTTGCTGAAATGATGAATCTTTCTGGCAGATTGCAGTACTCCCATGGGATAACTCAGCTTTGGCTACGTGGGCACACATAAAAATCCACCAGCAGCCTGCACTTGTTTGCAAAAGCAAAACCTTTAAGTCAGTAAAAATCAGAGCCTGTTGCACACTCCGAGGACTTGTCAGCACACAAGTGATTCACGGCAAACAGCTCGGCTGCACTCACCTCATCCTGCCTTCACTCCTGCCACAGTAAAATCCAAATCCCAGGGACAAGCCCTCTCTGCTTTCCCAGCAAAATTGCCTCAGTGCATTGAGAGTGTGTAGAGCCCACAGGGGCAGACCTGGCTTGGCTGTTTCCACGGAGCTGCCATTGCTTGCCCGTGGTTTTAAGAGCATAAATGCCTGGTTGCACAGCGCTGAACCCCAATCTGCACAGGCAGGACACAAAGTTCAGAAGCTTCCAGGGAACCATCCTATTGCCCCACACCAACCACCACGTACTGGTTCACCCTTACCGTCCTGAGAAAATCAGGAGAGGGGTTGCTGTTGTGCAAAAAAGGAAAAAAAGAAATGAAACCTACGGGCTACATCATCTTTTTGAGCAAGTATACGTACTGTAAAAGGACCTTGCGATCTAAGCCCGTGCTGCTGAGCGACCATGTATCTTCTATTTTCTTTCCTAGTTTATCACATCAGTTCCTACACTATTAGGACAAAGCACTTGATTCCCAGTTTGAACTCGTTCACCTTCAGCATCCAGTCATCAGTCTGGTACCGACTTATTGTTTATATTAACGAGTCCTTCAGAACAAGTCACCTGAGCTCCTCTGGTCACTTATATTAAGCACTTCAGTGTTCAGGTCACTCTCCCCGTGTGCTCTTACGCCTCCCCTGTCACACATGCAGGGGGCATGAGAGGTGAGGACAGGACTCCAGGGACAGCTGATTCCCTGCTAAGCTTTCCCCACCTGGATAGCCACTCCTCAGCCTGGGAAAGGGGTGTGGAGGAGACCCGAGCAGGAGGACCAGAGCCTGGGAAATCACAGCCCCAGCTCCGGGTGGTTTGTCCTCACGCCGGGAGCTCCTGGGGGCTGCTGCCACCTAGAGATGCTCAGAGAGCCAGGCTGCGGGCTGGCCACCCCGCACAGCCCACCACCACCACCACCACCGCACGGGAAATGCTCAGCACCCACCCAGCAGCTCCCCAGCTCTGGCCAGTCACTCACAGAAAGGTGCTTCTCCAAAAAGCTTTGGAAGATGTGCACGCTCTGGATCACAGGCTGCGCTTCCAGACACTGGCCGAGTCAACATGCTGTGGTTTGATTAAATTTAAATAAAAAACAAAACGACAGAAAAAACCCAACCAAACTAAAATCCCCTGAAAACGAGAATAAAACATTTAATTCCATGAAGGTGTGTGGCTAATGGCCTGCTAGAAAACTGAGGGTACATTTCACAGCAGCTTGGCATTACGGTCAGGAGTGCAATGCAGCACTCGGGGTCAGCTGGGAGCACCCACAGGGTGCTGGGCCCTTTGCTGCCATGGACCAAACGTGCCTTTCTCTGCTACCCATCCCACTTCCCTACCGTGCAGCTCAGGAGAAAGGCTTCCCCCTTCATGCGCTGCTACTGCCAAGTCTCATTTGCTTTACTCATAAGGCATGTATTTCAGGTCCTTATTATTACTGTTTTCATGTTAATTACAAGCACAGCTCCTAGTGCCAAATTCCATACACATAAACATCAATTACCATCTCTTTTTTTAAAGGCAAAGTCACAACTCAGTCACTGGGGCACTCGGCAGCGCCGGTCCCAGCAGGGCAGATGCAGGCACAGAGCCTGTGTGGTGCAGCCCCGTGCTGGAGCTGTCCCCAAGAGCCAGAACCAGTCTCCTCTGCCCTGGTTACCATGCAGAGATGTCCCACAGACACCTCAAGGGCTGTGTGACACCCAGGAGGGTGCTGAGCCCACAGCAGCACCCGCTCCCCTTCGGTAAAAAGGGTCCAGATGGAATAACCCCGGTGCAGGGGCCAGGCCCTCTGATGGCAGAGACAGGCTGAAACTCCCAGTCAATATTTATCGTGCCTTTGGAAAGGCACTCGGAGCTCAGCCTAATTTTAACCATGAAATAGATAGACATCGTGGCAGAATAAACGGGAGAGGTGCCAAGGAGGGCTGGAGCAAAGGAGAGGAGCTGCATCTCTCTGAAGGCGTGTGGCATGTCCTATCCAACATGGCCCAGAAAGGAGTAAAGGCATGAAATTAAAGACTGCCCTGAACATGCTTCTCACTAGGAAATTTGAAAAAAAAAATCGAAAAAGAAAAAGGAAATAAAAAAAGAAAACTGCAAAAATATTTGAAGTACAATTATTCTCAGAAAAGCTGAATACTTCAAACAGGACTAAGTTAATTTGGCTGTAATTATTTAACAACTCACCAACCCCACGTATCAGAAAATGGAGTTAATTTATCAGCTATTTTCAAGCAGAACAAAGACTCGCCAGCTTCCAGGTAACAGCCCAAGCTGTTTGGCTCACGTGACCCCGACTGAGCTGTGCACTGCAAACATTATATGCCCAAGCACGGAGACAGAAGAAATCAGAAAACCCCAACGTGTTTACATATTTACACACAGGATAACCAAATCAAAAGTTTGGCCAACAGCTTGCTTGCACGAACAACGGCATCACCTTCTCTCTCCATGCATCAGAAATGAGGGTGGCAGCCAGAGCCCCATCCTACTGCCCCCAAAAAGCCAAGAGAGCCCAAATTCTGGGGGGTCCTAAATATTTGCAAATCATGGCTCTCTGTCCAGCCTGCCTTGCTATTCCAGCAAGCACCAAGTAGCAAGACTCAATCATTACTAGCTGCCCACAGCAGTAAGCCCCTCCAAATAGGAAATGTCACTCCAACCCTTCTATTTTAATAAACGGATTTTCTGTTTTGCACAGTGCAAGGTACAAAGGCTTTTCAGCAGCACAGATCCAGGAGGCTTCCCCAGAGACGACAGGAAGGCAGGCGAGCAACCCTGGACCGATGCTTTTTATTTTCACTGGGGTATAAATCCAGCAGTGGAGAGCCTTTGATCGTCCACGCCAACAGCCCGGTCCGAGCGGTGGGAAGGATTGCTGGAGAGCACGGGAGCATCCCAGTGGGGACGGCTGCTGCCCAAAAGCGGGGCAGGCTACGGGAGAAGTGTGAGACAGAAAAGTATCAAGTGAGGCGAACGGGCTGCGTGTAAACAGGGAGGCAGGCAACAAGGTAGCGTGAAGCAGCGCCTGCGAAACGAGGAGTGCCCTTCTTCTTCAGCGCGGATTTACCCATTCAAACCGCAGCAAGAGAATCTATAAAAGAAAGCAGCAGCCCAGCATTTCACCCCTCCCGATTTCGAGGGGTAAGGAAACAATCACACGGCGGAGAAGTAAAGTGTGCCTCAAGATCAAAAACCGCCTTCAAAGCAGGCAAAGCCAGGACACGCTCCTTTCGCTTCTCACCGAACGTATCCTTCTTTCTCTCTGTTACATAAAGCCCCAAAATATAAACTAAATTGTGAGAACGAGGAGCTGTTGCACCAATACCGCCCAAACAGCATAAATTTTGCATCACCGTGGAGGGAAGGGAGGAAAAAAAAAAAAAAGAAAAAAAAAGCGAAGTTACAAACACTGAAGAAATTTCTTTTTAATGTTTTATTCACAGCAAAGGGACGATGCAGCGGGGGACGATCCCCGTGCCCTCCCCGGGCGACCGAGCCGGCACAGCTCGTACTACGGCGGCAGAAAGCGCTGCTCGGATGCCAACAGCAAAACAAAATTCCAGCCAACGCCGCGAGTTTCCCTCCAGAAAGTTAAAAATTCCGGGCAGACCCTGCCGGAGGAAAAAAACGCCTTTTCCAGCGCTAACTTCCAAGCCGCCCTCCCTCCCCCGTGCGCAGACAGCTCGGCGCGGTGTTTGCGCGGCGGGGCCGGGACGCGCACACGGACGCACAGGTGCAGGGGCACGGCCGCGGAGCCGAGCCGGGCAGCGCGGCCCCGTCGGGGCGGCAGCGGCACCTGCGGGGACACGCACGGCTCCGGCCGGGGCTCGGGCGGCAAGGGCGGCCCCGCGGGCACACGGAGCGACCGCCGGCTCCGCTCCGCTTCCCGCGGGGGGTTGTCGCCCTCTGGCCGCCGCCGCTCCGCGGGACCCGCACGAACTCCCCCGCGCCGGGCGCTGGGACGCGGAGAAGTTGTCGGGAAGGCGCCGCTCCGGCCGCTCACCCACCTGCCTGCGCCGCCGCAGCGGCCCGCGGGGCCCCGGCCGCCGCCGCCAGCACGCAGCAGCTCCACCACAGCAGCCCCCCGGCCGCCGCCGGCATCGCGCCGCCGCCGCTGCCTCAGCGCCGCCGCTGCCTGGCCGCCGCCATCCCCCGCGCAGCCTCCGCGCTGCCGCCGCCGGCTCCCAAAAGTTGCCGCCGCCGAGCCGCCGCCCCCAGCGCCGCCCCTCCGCGGGCGCGCCGCGGCGCCGACGGGGCGGCCGCGCCGCTGCCGGGCCGCGGGGCGCTGCGCCGCCAGCACGCGCAGAGCGGAGCGGCGGGAGTGCGGCGAGGAAGAGGAGGAGGAGGAAGGAGTGAGGGGGGCGAGGGAGGAGGAGCGGCGGGACGGAGCGAGGGGGCGGGCGGGGGCCGGCGCCGTGCGGGACCGCCCCGCGCCCCCCCTCCCCACACGGGTGCTCCGCACCTGCGGAGCCGCTCCCGCGCGTCCCGCCCCGCCCAGGCCGACGGACAGGTGCGCGTCCCCGCGGCCCTGCGTGAGGGGAGGCTCCGGGAGCACCGGCGGGCCCCGCGGAACTCTGCCGTGCCAGGGCCACACGGACACCTCCCGACACGGCCCCCCGGAACAGCAGCGGCCCCAGTGCGGGCTGAGCCCGGCCCTGAAGTGTGAAGAGCATCGCGGGCAGCGCGGAGCGTGTCCCGGCTCCTCTCCGCTCCCATGCCCCTGATCCCGACAAGCACGGGGCGTATCACTCTCCTCCCAAAACACTCTGAATTCTCGTACCCCTTAACGCAAAGACAAGCACCCTGCCTGCACTCTCAGCACCAAGGTGAGTTTAGGGCTTCCCAGTGCTCAGCCCAGGTAGCTGGGAAGGTTTAGGGTTAGGGTTAGGGAAACTGGAAGGGCTGGGAAGGAGTGAGAGGGATTTTAAAGGGCAGCAGGGCAGGCTGGCAGCACCTCGGAGATCACTTCAGTGTGGTGGTGGGTGCACTTGGCACTGAAACAGCTGATGAGAGCCGCCTTTTCCAGCCTGCCTGCATCTCTGTGGGGCACAGGTGTAATGGCACCTCCCACCAGTGCATTCCCCATCCTGATGTTGCCTGCCAGCCTGGTGGCACCTCCTGGATGCTCTCAGGTGGGGACAGCTGCAGTGCCAGGCTCCTGCGAGCATCAGCCCAGCATCCCCCTCACTAGCACCAAGCCCAGCACAAAGGTGAAATGCTGACACTGATGTCCTCCCTAACAGGTCCAGGGGACCGGCATCGCATCAAGACTGGACTCAGCAAGACAGCAACTGAAAATCTCAACATCTCATCACAGGTGGGAGACAGCAGCTGCCATATATTGCTCTTGATGAGTTTATTGGCACCCTCAGCCGTAACTGAACACTGCAAGTGCACAGGAGAGAACACCTTCAGTTCTTCACTTCATGTCCCCAAATGTGTCCCCTAGATTTTGAAGCCTGCTCACCCCAGTCAAGCCCGTCTGGATCTCATGAACGTGAAGGAATTCTCCTTATGCTTTTCCAACTGGTCTGTGCAGTACTTCTTGGAGTGACTTCCCAGTGATACTAACAGCTTTCCCTGGCACCCCCGAGCAGTGTAAGTGGAAGACCACAGGAGCAAGTGCCTTCCCTCTAACCAGCTCCAAATGGAATGGTTTTCCCATAGGAATGAACCTCAGAGGAATAACCTCAGTCCCTCCAGCCAAACTGCCTGCTTTCCAGAGAAGCCAGAGGCTTGCATGCCTTTGAAAACTTTGAAAAAAAGAAAAAAAAAAAATCCCCAAATCAAGATAGTATTTCGAGTCGGGTTATGGTTCTTTTGCCAAAGAGCTGGAAGTTTAGCTGGAACAAATTAGCCAGGCTTTGCAGAAAGGAGGCTGTAAAGAAGGAGGTGTCATTGCCCTCGGTGCTGCATCCCTGCCTACATCAGCAGTGGCAAAGGGGCAGTTCACTGGCAGGCAAAGGCAGGTGAAAGAAAAGGCAGCCGGGAAGCAGAGCCCTGACATACAGAGCCTCTTCCTTAGCGTTTTCCCTGAGAACACCACCCGGGTGAGGCCAGCAGCAGAGGCTGGGAGCCAGCCCGTGCCCTTGCTGAGCAGATTAGCAGCAGTGCTGATCAGCCCTCCTTGCCACCCCCAGGAAAGAAGCGTGATCCCTGCCTAGCGCAGAAATGGATCCAACAGGAGGCTGTGAGGTGAAACTCGCTCAAATATTGAACTAGAAAAATTTTGCTCGATCTGCCTCTCGGTAAACAGTGACTAATTGCTCTGGCTGGAGCTGCCGTACCTTCTAAATTGGAAGGTGCAGATGGAGCAAGGATAGCAAAGGCTCCTTACCTGACGCTGGCTGTACATTAATCACAAATGTTTGCTATGCAAATCTTGTCATACAAAACAATTATTGCTGTTCCCGTACTGACCTCATGTTTATTTATTACATGAGCTCTTTATTTGAACCTTGTCTGGTCTCTCTTCCCATATGAGCGTATTAGTATGTGGCTTCCAAAGGCACCCAGCTGAGAAATTGTAGATTTATTTGTGGCGTGGAGGGATGGCACACGACACGCTGACTGCAATGCAGAGCTGAGAGGCTCAGCTCTTACACCAGTGGCTCTTCATGCAAAATACTCTCACCCCGAGGTCTCTTGCTGGGATGAAGGACACTTTCTAACAGCGCAGGGCCGCGACTCCGGGTTTGCTCTGACACTGCAGTATTAACCGATGGTTAATGGAGACTGTCAGCCCGAGGAGCCGCGCCATAAAACTCTGCTTGGGCTTCTTTAGGGCCCGCTCAGTAAAATTTTACACAGTGCTTTGTCCTTGGCTTTGTCACCTTTGCCTGCCTCCAGAATGATGAGTTGCGAATAGATTTAACTGTTCCGCCGAGTAAGTTGTGTGTGTGTGTTTTTGAGCGCACTGGTGTTTGGGTTGCTGGAGTGATGGGTGTCTTTAAGCACCAAATATTCTCTTGCCAGAGTTGCTTTCTCCATGTGATTTAATGTTGGGCAACACTGGCATCCGGTGGGCAGAGGGCTTCCTCCTTAACAGCTTGCGGCAGCTCAATCCCTTGATTTTGTCCTATGGCTTCTCGAGATGATCATTAAATGCAATTTCTACATTAATCTAGGTTTTGTTTTCCCCCTGCCTTCAGTTCAGCTGCACAGCAGGCAGAGCAATGTATTAACTTTTTATGGTTTTCTTTTAAGCACTCTTTGCTCTACAGTGTAGGGTCTTCTGAAGTCAGCTGCCCCTCCGTGCTGATCAGTTTTGTTGTGCAGGGACTCTGCCTGCCTTACACCACAGGCAAGGCTCTGTTCCTCCCTTGAGGATGACAGGAAGGGTCTCCATGGTTCCTGCTTCAAACCAAACCCTGACCTGTGGACCCCGTCCTTTCCCACAACCATTATTGGTGCTTTTTACTGGGGGAAACTGTAGAAAAGCCCTCAGAGCCTGAATGAAATCAAATTCCTCTTACACCCCTCAGCCTTCCCTGCCTCTCTCTTGCTGCTCTTTCTTCTGCTCTCACCTCTGCTTTCAGCTCTTCCCAATGTAGAATCATTTTCTGATGCAATTAACACTTCTCATCACTTCCAAATCATTATTAAAGCCAGTAATTAACAGCAGGCCTGACAATGAACCGAGCAATGCCATCCTGTGTACTTTTGCCCCTCTCCAGCATCACCCCTTCCTTAGGATCTCGGCTGGCTTTCCATTCATTTGACAACTTGCATGCCCCGGTCAATTTGAAATATTCCTGCCCCCCAGTATTTCTCTTTTATGGTGCAGCTGTAGCTTTTGCTAATTGTTCATGAAATGACTTTCCTTTTTTTTTTTTTTTTCTAAAGCAATATTTTTCTTGAGAAGCTGAATTTAAAAGGGGCCATAAATGACTAATCGTAATTAATAAAAATGAAGAAATAATTGGGCAATGTCTTTAAATGTATATGCCTGGAGTCAAACTCCTAAATTCCTGTTTCTATTAGATCAGCTTGGGGTTTTTATTCTCCCCTGAAGGAGCAGCAAGCCCCAAGACTGTCAGGGAATACTCCAAGTGATGGAACAACTCTCCAACAAGCCCAGAAAGCTGAGGGCTGGGAGAATGTGGTGGACCATGCCAGCAGCACATGGCTTACTGCTGCCCTCCTCCCTTGCTGACAGAAAAACTGGCTGTGCCAGGGCAAGAGGAGCTCTGGGCACCCGGTGGACGACTTGATCCTCTTGAAAAACACCACCTTTAACCTGTGGAGAGCCCTGCCACTTCCACAAGACTGTTAGAAAGGGATTAGACATTTAAGGGCGAGACAGTTACATTTAAAAAAAAAAAGCAGCAATAAAAGGCTTTTGTGGTTCAGAGCGTAAATCAGCTTTTTACTGCTTCCCCTTGCAGGGAGCACAGCCGTAAGTGTCTAACTCAGGGATTTTTATATCTGCCTGTGAAATATCTGGGGGACAGCAGTGCCAGGGAGCAGGCACAGGACCCTGGGCCTGAGTCAGCACTGCCCAGCCAAGGATGCTGCAGCATCCTGGTGGCTTTGGGAGGGAGGCTGAGTGTGATGGCACGGAGCCAGGGACGTGATCCTGTCGTGCAAAGCAGGACTTGGAGTGCACAGAGATGGTTTTGAGGGCCACTTCACCCCTGCTCCCCTCTCCTGATGATAATTAACTGCTGGTGGTTTTCCTTTGCCAGTGTAGACCAGCAGAAGCTCAGATCCACCTCCCCAGCTCATTAAAAGGTCATGTTTTACAAAGTAGCACAGCCACCCTAACCAAATGAGCGCCTGGCTAATTGCCTGCAGTATGAAATTAGGTTTGTGGTTTCTGTGGGATCAAGTGTGGTTTCCTCCTCTCCTCCCCAACCTCCTTGGTTGTGTTCCCAGTCGCTGATGAGCATTTGATATGCAGAAAATACTGCACTTTGCAGCCAGAAACATGCATTCCAAATCCCAGGCTTTGCCTGCGCCCGGGATGGTGCAGAGGCAGGAGGGCTGGAGGAGCTGCAATGTGGCAGAGCAGAAAGTGCCCGTGGGGCTGAGCCTTGGCAGGCAGTTTGAGAGCTGTCAGGCAGCAAAGCTTTGAATGCCCTGCACGTCGGGCATTAGGTCAACACGTCACTTTGTTTCCACTGCTCCTTGCAATGCCAAGGGGCACAGAGTTGGCCAAGCTGGGATGCGAAGAACCGGCTCTGGGTCCCTCCTGCTTGCTGGACCAGAGAAGCGTATATGCAGCACAGTGGCAAATTGTTTAGCTGAAAGCATGGGAGAACTTGTGCCTTGCACTGCAGCATCTTATGTCATTTAACAAAGCAGGCGTGTGTCAGCTGTGGTGACAGAGATGCTCCTTGTCAGCCGTGCTGAACGAGAAGCCCTGCTCCATTAGGCAGCACGTGCCAGAGTGCACAGAGCTGGAAGCAGGCATCTCTGCACAGAGTGGGCAACCCTGAAACAAATACAAACACTGGGTGTGAGAGAAATATTCACTTAGGTGTCCTCTTGCCTGCCAGCACAGCCCCACTCACAGGTGACGAGCAGCCAAGAGCCCATGCAAGAAGAAAGCTTGCACAAGAAGATGACTTCTCACCTGCAGACTGCTGAGACCCTTGGAAATACCTCCCAGCCAACCTCAAACTGATGTCAAGACAATCGTGGGGTTTTCTTTATAGGTGCAGGCTTTTCAGTTCACAGCTGGAGAAGCTCTATACGTGCACAGCCAGGTGAGCAGCGCTTTGTGGTGAACACCTGTGGGGAGAAAGAGTGGCATGGAGCTATCCCCACCTCCTCCACCTCCTGCAGGGATCCTCTGGCCGAGATCTCTAGCTCCACGTTTTGAGCAGTGGGACCTACAATGGGAGCAGTGTGGAGCTCAGCTGTGTTTGCAGGACTTCAGAGATGATATCATAACCCCGGAGGCAGAGCAGAGTGGAGCTCCAGGCAGGCAGGGAGATGTGAGCTCAGCCATTCACCAGGGACAGTAAATCAACACTGGGCCCATTGTGGGGTGGTGCAATGCACTAGTTTGTCTTTTTTTTGCGTGTGTGTGAGGAAGGTTCAGAATAATTGTTTGAGGAGTAACAAAAATTCCCCTGAAGCACAAAGAAGAATACTCTGGGAACCTGAAAGAAGCCACCCAATTAGATAATTGAAAAAATGTCTTATAAAGACAAAATTTCAGCAGCAGCCAATACAATACAGGCATCATAATTGTATTTTCTGGAACTAAAGACTGATCTCAAGAAAACATTTCAGACTGTACTTGGGTTTTAGTGGTATTTAAATCTCATTCATAGCAAAAATATTTAAGTACACCCTCAGTTATTAAGAGTCCTAAAATAGGTCTATGTTGTCCACTCTGAATTAGAGTATCATACTGGTTTTTGGGCCTTTTTTTGGTCCTCCTGTATATATCAAACTCCTTGGCAGCCTGCTTTTCCAAGGGCCTCACTTACATTTCACAAAATCATAGAACAGTTTAGGGTGGATTTAAAGGTCCTTTCAAACCCCGTGCAATGAGCAAGGACACTTTCAAGTAGATCAGGTTGCTCAGAAGCCCATCCAACCTGACCCTGAATGTTTCCAGGGCTGGGGCATGCCTCACCCCCCTGGGAAATCTGTGCCAGTGCCTCATTCAGCCCACTAGAAGATGCAGCATTTTTCCCATCACCCACATGCAAAAATCATGGGTGTTTTTGTTTCCTTCCCAGCTCAGATGTGACATCCAAATACAGCATTCTCTTCCCTAGTGCTCTCTCACTCGTCCTCCTTTCCCACCTCTCCCCAACCTTCTCTGTGATCCTGGTGGTGTGTCTCACATCTGAAGCCAAGCTCCTCTCAGCTCAATGATCTCCTGCCATATTTCATGTCTTCTTTCTTTTTAAAAATAGAGGAACATCCTCCCAAGTGGCATTGAGCAAAAAGCAGTAAAGAAAACAGAGAGGTTATCCACTTGATACTGAGGAGTTTCTGATTCTTTCTTCTTGTTGTTGATCATACTTGGTGCTGGCTTCTCAAGCCATACAGTACAAGCACATCAACATACTAATAAAATGTTTGCATTTGCTGATGGTTAACTCAGTTTTGTGCCATGACAGAAGGCAATTCAAGCCATGGTTCAGCATTATGCTAAAAGCTGATTTATCTCCCACATGGCCAAAGCACCCCACTCTTTACAACACGTTCAAGGTTGCATCTGAAGAATTTTAAGGGGGACTAAAGGATATCCACCCATTTTTCAAAGCACATTTGAAGCTCCCAGTCATAATTATTTAGGAAACAGTTTCTGAAACCATTTTTTTTCCCTAAAAAGTCTTCCCATGAAAAATTCATTTACACAGCACAAACTGTGTCTATAAATAATAGACACTCCAGCTCACCTGCCTCTTTACATTTCTATAGGCAATGCAAGCTCTACTTATAACAAAATAGAGCAAATTAACGCTGCTGTGTTATCAGCACACATCCCCCATCTGGCACAATTTGCCGGATGGTCCCGTTCGCCTGATAATTCATTGTTTCTATAGCAATCCTGACAAGAAGAGTTTCCCATTGTGCTCAAGGAAAAGGGCACTCCCAAGACCACAGTAGCTTTATTAGCTCTAAATACCTTACAAATAGAGTCTGGTTATCAAAATTGGTTTCCAAAAGTCACCATTATTTCAAGCTTTGCTGTTAACACGCCCAGGACAAGATGTTGTCGCTCACAGGGGACCAGCCCATTTTCTTAGAAGCTCGTAGTGGGTTGATTTGTAGGAACCGCAGCAGTCAGATCCGCCGAGTTGTTTCCATGTGAAATAGAACTATTATTCTAAATTTCCCATGTAAATGCAGGAGCCGTGGAGCTGCCAAGGTGAGCAGAAGCACTCAATAACTTAATAAAGAGGATTTTAGAACCCAACTTGTTATAAACTTAGGGATTGAACTCACTTGTCCTCATGGAAGTGGCAAAAACAGGAGTGATGGGGCTGAGGTGGTACTGGGGGTGTGCTTGCCAGGTGCTGCTTTTCCATGCAGGATACCCCCTCCTCACCTCTCCACTAGAAAAAGAAACTTTCAGCTAGTACTATATAAATCTTGTTAGTTAGGTTTAAAATCGATTTTCATAATTGTTTTTGATCTCTGTTACTGCTTTTCTGAATATTTGGCAATCAGGAAAATAAAGAGGGCTCCTTCAAATTATGACAAAGGTCCCACCTCCCTGACAACACTGAATGAGAAAAGAGATTTGGCATGAACAATCACAGGAATTAATTCTGCTGCATTTTGGACTTTATTCGATGTGCAGAGGGTCTGGCATGTTCCTCACAAAGATGTCATGTGATAGCTCTTATCACTGCAAAAGGGCAAAGGAAGGTGTAGGAGAAATCACAGCACCTTCACATTTCTCCACAATTTCCCAGCTCATATAAGTACTTGCAGAAGGGAATAAAAGGATTTGTTTTATTTAATTTTTCTCCCTCCAGTTTTTTTCCTATCATGCCTAGTGTAGAAATTTTTCTCAGTAAATTGAGATAAAAATAAAAGGTACTAGTAGCTTGTATTATCTTGATAGACTAAAACTGATTCAAATTCAGAAATGATCCCTTTTTTAGGTAAAAGTAACAGTGCTATTGGAAAAAAAAAAAAAAAAAAAAAAACTACCCCCAAACACCCTATCCTAATTTGGAGTGACTGTCATACAGAGGGAAAGCTCTCCTTTTTTGAACCCACAAGCCTTCCAGTTCTCCCACACCACCTTAAATTCCTAACCACAGAATGGTTTGGGGTGGAAGGGACCTGAAGGATCCCAACCCCATCAACACAGACACCTTCCACCAGATGAGTTTGCCCAAAGCCCCACCCACCATGGTCTGCTTTGACCACACGAGAGGAGACTTGAATCAGACCTTGTCCCCTTATCCAACCACTTACTGGCTTCAGCACAGTTTTCCAAGCTTTTTTTTCCCAAACATTTGAGTGGTTTCCCTCTTCTACCATAAAAACCTGCCACAAAGTCCATCCATCCTTATGAACAGGAATGGTTGCAAGCTTCCCTCCTGAGGTTTAAATTAAGACTTAATGAAGACTCAGAATTTAAGATTAAATGTTCAGCCCCTGGCTAATTATGTTTGTACAGTTCAATTTCCTTGGCAAGCACTTGAGATAAAAAACAAAACAAAACAAAACAAGCCCCAAACAATATTTACACATTCGAGAACACAGCAAACCCTTCCTTGAAAAGGCACAAGAAATCCCTGTAGAGCTCTGGTACACTTTCAGCCAGCCTCCTGTCCAATTTCCTGGGGAAAAAGAAACAAAAACAAAATGCAAGTTCACGACCTTGCGATTTTAAAAAGTGAAATATCTTAAATATTTGCATTTGTCTGTTCTGGCTGTGCAGTGTGCATTAGAACTACATATGCAATTAGCTTCTATTCCACACCTCTGCATGGGTGAAGAGCTGAAGTACAGATCCCCTTTGCAGCTATTATACATCACTTTTCAAGAATTGCCTTTAAAGTATTACATTAGGCTGCTGTTTACCTTCCACTTAGGTCTTTCATTATAAACCCAGCCATTGGTTGGATCAAGTTCTCATTTCTATAATATTTTTTTCTCCCTGTAGCAATGCCTTGTAAACAGCATCCTTATGTATGACTATGAATGAGATGGAAAAGCCAGGGAATATCTTGTGGTATGAGGAAAAAAATTGCTGTGGTTACAGCCTTATAAAATGCACTTGATAAATTTGAATAATCTGAATTTTTATTGCAACAGTTTTTAAAATAAAGAGGTACCATTTCCTTTTTTTTTTTTAATTTTAAATAATGCACCAAAATCTTAATAAACAATTTAGTCTGAACCACAGGGAGAAATGAAAGACTCTTCTATGTAGTGACTCACTGGATTATTGAAAACAACTACGTGGCTGCAACTGCTTTGCCTTCCTGATATATCTTTCCCCTCTGTTTTTAATAATGAGATCACTGTAGAGCTTTGATGAAAAATGGAATTTCCTTCTTTTCCAATGGACAGAAGTATTTATGTGGGTTGGGGAAACGCATCTAAAATCACATAGCTGAAGTCTACCAGGCACAGATTTTTACATACAAGAGTTGCAGAAATCTGTCTGCCCATCTTAATTCTCTCAATTTATCCCCTTGTGTGTTTTTTCCTTCTGTGGATCAGACAATCAATTTTCCCTCCCTTTTTATGAATAAGCCTCTCTCAGAAATGAGACACATGGCTTTAACTTCTGGGGGAAGCGTTGCCACCGCTGCTCACAAAAGGGATGTGAACTGACGGCTGCTCTGCTCTGGAACATTAAGCAGATTACACTCCCACTGCAAAGTGCCTTTGTCAACATTAAACCGACTTGTTAATAGCCCGCTGGGGGTTTTTGTTTGTTTGTTTTCCTTTTCAAGTGTATCTACAGTTAACTGCAAGGAAAAAACCCAAACAGCAGAACAGTGCTGTCCCTCCTAAACGGTGGCACCTCTCAGGTAGATGCTCTGAGCTCTTCTCTCTCCATAGGTATGAAGCAGAAGCGTGGCTGTCTTAACCCATCTCCAACACCATTACTGACAGTAGATGATGTTTTTAAAAATGAACGATTTGCTGTGGGATTCAGGAGGAGATTGTGTGTTTTGGTACTGCTTGACATGCTGACAAGCAGGTGAAAAATGTTGTCCTGTAAACACAATCTCTGTTGATTGAGAGATGTCTTATGGAAAGGTATTAGTCACTGTAAACCCCAGAATACTCAAAAAAGAGGGATTTCAATAAAAAGAGAGAGCCACTAAACTAACTCATCCTCTCTTCACAGGCTCAGGTGTAAAGAGAGATGCTACCTATGCACTTCTGTTGAACTCCACACTTAACAAACCACAAGCACAGTAGCACAGATATCATCACCAATTAACCTGGAAAACCTGTCCAGCCTGAGCACTTTCCCTCTAAACCTCCAGTTTAGCATCCCTGACAGAGAGAGATACTCCCTCCATTGTGCAATTTGGGGTGGAATTTTTTTTTTTTTTTTTTACTATGCAGAACAGGTGAACCACTTTCTTCCTCTTAGGTATTTACTAGACTTTTTAAAGATCAAAGCAACCAAGCAACCAGGTAAAACAAACTGCACCTGCCAGCCAGTTGAACAACTGAAAAATTCAGTACTGGAAGGGACTTTCCTCAGAACAGCCTCCTGATCTTCACAAAGCATTCATGTTAGTCTTGCTAATGACCTCTCCAAGGCTTGGGGAGCCATCGAGGGAAAGTGATGATACAAATGTCCCCATCTTTGTAAATTAAATATATCAGACAACACAGGGCTGACAATGGTTGGTTTTCTGGCTTCCACAAGTCTCCTCCTCTTTTGGGGGAAGCTGAGGGTGCAGAGGGAGCAGAGCCTGCAATGGATCCATCAGCTCAAAAGCAGGATTCAGTCCTGGAGGTAATCTTTATCCTCTCAAAACTTTAACCAAAGGGAAAAGTAAGCACCTTGTATTGGTCGTTGGCTTTGCTCAGCATTACAAATATCACAGAAAGAGTGGCCCTCAGCAGGGTTTGCTTTAGATCAGGAATAACTCCTGTTCCAGCTATTGCTGGGGCTGTTTAGTCCTTCAGGTTTTTGATGTATTGAGGAAAGCCTCGACAACGCAGACAACTACAGTGAAATAAGAGTCTGGCTCAAACTTTAATGACCCATTGATTCTAAGCGAGACAGAGCAATGATCATACTGTCTGCCTTAGCAAGACCTCTCCTTTCACCCCCACCTCGGTAGGCATCCCTTCAATAACTGCTAGGGGCAAATCTGGTCCCTCAAAATTTTCTTCTTTCCTTCCCCCCACCCCCCAACTCCTATCCTTGTCATACGGTGTAGGAATCAACAACAAGCCTGTGGCTTTGCTAGCATAGCAGAAGAAAAATCAATCTCTTTGTTGACCTGGTGACAGAAAGGTGGAGTACCTGAAGCTCTGCTTTCCCATCTCCAGATGCCACTTGCACTGATAGGCAAATTTTCACAGAAGAAAGATAGTAATCTGCAAGTGCTCTGCTGTAGTGTGGATTCATCTGTCCAGTAGCAGCAGATAAAGGTGAAGGCAGCTCACTACCACACTCAGTCAGGTGCAATAGTTTGCATCTAGAAAAAGATTTGGGGTTTGGGAAAGAAAAGAATATAATCTGCAACCACAAAAAAAAAAAAAGAGGTAAAACCAAGCAGTATAGGGAAAAAGGGACAGTTTTACACTGTGCAAAGCAGAATAATCCGGCACATTTTTACCTGTTTAGATTGCTGTCATCAATAGGGCTATTTATTCTAGGGCTTGATAGCCAGAGGGTCACCTCAGGGAGCCCATGATGCTGAGGTTTGGCTGGGAGACAGCTCAGGAACACGTGGGGTGTGGTGGGGCATCGCAGAAATCTTGGCTGTGCCAGCTGCACACCTGTGATTCCAGGGATGTTCAGCTGACAGAAAGTCACCTTCCAGCGCTGGGGTGCTTCATAAACTGCTGGAGAACACCAGGAAACACCTCAAAAGAAAAGGAGAAACTAGGGGGAAAAATAAAAGAAAAGAGAATGGGGGAAAGGGGGTTTTGTTGCGGGTAACCCCCTTTGCTAAATACCGAGGCTTGACGATCCCAAAACGCCGCGCAGACGCTCCGGAGCGCTGCCCCGTGCGGCCGCGGCTGCCGCGGTCCAACACCGCCCTCTCACGGCCCCGCTGCTGCCAAAACCCAGCGTCTGCAGCCAGCTCTGCCCAAAAACCATGGGGTTCCCCCTGCCACAGCTCTGACATCGCTGGGCACGCACGCTGCTCGCCCAGCACGGGGCACAGCGCTGGCACCCGCAGCCCGGCTGGAACTGGGTGGGATTGCTGCCCTGCGGCCACTGAGCACCGACACACGGGGACACGGAACAGAGGGGGAGATGATTGCAGCCCTGGCTGCACCCTGAGTCCCTCAGCTGAGTGATGCCACCCACACGAGCATCCCAGAAGGGCACATCACCACGTCAGCTGCTGGTGACACCTGGCGCTCTCCTTGTCGCACAAACTGGAAAGGGATGGTTTTCCTTCTTAACAGGAAAAAAATTCTGTGGAGTTGGCTCCAAGCCCAGGTAAAGCAGATAGCTGCCCAGAGCAGGTGTCCTCGACAGATGACAAGGCAGCAGGTTTGCTGCTGCAGACAATTGGAATAGCTGAGCTGGGTGCTGCCCCAAGACCCTTGAGGATGGCTCAGGGTATGCAGCAGACACAGCTGGGATGGAAGGAAATAAAGAATGGTCTCCCTGTCCCTTCAGTCTGGCACTAAGAAGGGATGAGAGGTCCCCAGGGCATTTCTCATCCCTCTTCCCTAGGAGCTGACATGCCCTCTGGCCCAGGCATATCAACTGTGCCTGTACCAAGTGAGGCATTTTCAGTTTACACATGCTGGACATCTACCTCTTGCATCTTTTTGCAGGAAGCTGTGCCTGCTGAGCTCCAGTCCTGCAGCTCTCCTCCCAATAGCAATTCCTGGATTCACACACTCTGGTACCTCAAGCATTTTTATCTGCCCTCCTTACCACCTCCCCACCACAAGGAAAAAAAAAAAAAAAAAAAAAAGAAGAAAAAAAGGCAAGATGCTGCCAAAAAATGAACAAATGGACAATGCATCCAGTTCTGTTGCAGAGCTGGTACAAATGTGAGCTACACTTCCATTCTGACAGCCTAACAGTAACCAAGAAAGTTTCAGTCTATCCCCTCCAGTTTTCTCCTGATCTCCATCTCACTGAACAACTTTGACCCTTGAACATTTAACTTCCTCTTGCAGACTTGTGGCCTCCAATCCTGTTCCTTTTCTCCTCAGCTGCCATCACTGTCCTGCTCCTCAGTGGTTCTGACTGGATGGGGCTTAAACCATGTCTCAACTGAGCATCACCAGTGAGCTGAGGACCAAGGCTTGGCAAAGCCGGAAAAATTACCAGCATGGGTTTGCTAAGAGACCAAAGTCTGGTAAGAAAAATAAATGCTAAGTGAAGAAATCAAAAGGTGATACTGCACCACTCGGGATTTTGTTCAATATTAGCTCCAATGCTACTGTGTAATGTGCTGGCAGGGGCAAGTTAATAGATAATGGGCCAAAGTTTGTGCAATAAATAGTCCCTTACTGAATATATCCTTCTCAGATTAATCACTGGCACAATCTGATGACATAGTCTCAAACCAAGAGGCTTGAAATGGTTTTGCAGAGGCAGCCAGTCTTGATCTCTGCTGGCTGCAGAGTCTTCCTGCTCTTGTTTCTTCCAATAAAACCTATTTTGTGGGTGCAATTATTCAGTGGCTGGGGTTAGCCCAATGCTCTGAAGGATGAAGGTAAAATAATCGACTATATTCATCTTGGCACTTCTTCTGCATGCTCTGGGATTATAATTACAAGATAAAATATTATTGCAGGAGGCTGGTATTTAACAAGGTTTCAGCCAAGGGGACAGGACTTTAAATGCATTGGGTCTGTTGGGGAGCCCCAGATAAGATACCAGGCTTACAGTAGTTGATGTTGTAACCTCTGCCAAAATGTGCCACATCCCTGGCTGTCAATGTCATTCCCAGCACCACAGGGTTTTCCCCTCTCCCACAGGCTGGAAAGAAACTGGCCCTTATCCCCTTCCTTACTCTATCCTCCCTCAAAAGGTCTGATCCAGACCCCACAGGTGCTGCTGATCAGAGTGCTCACAGTGGGAATATGGACACTTACCTGCAGCCTGGGTTGCAGCTAGCCTGGGATGAGCCTGTACATCTTACTGCAGAGGGCAGTTTTTGGGCACCAAATTCCCTTTTGCCTTCAAGAATGGGAGTTTGAAGAGCAGCACCCCAAAAGATGGTTTTTCTCTTTGGTGTGACATGTAGGCACTGCAGATCCCTGAAATGAGCCCCCCTTCATCAGTCACACTGCCCCAAATCATCCCCCAGCCTGAATTCACCTGCCTACCCCACTGCTCACCTTCTGAGCTCAGTACTGCCCTTGGCCTCCTGCTAAAACACAGCCAGGAAGGGTTCCTGTGGCTTCCAGACTAATTACACAGAGATGAGAGGTGGGTGGTTCAGTGCCAGGTTCCACAGGGACTGGCAGAACAAATGTCAGCACACAGCCATAAGGCCAGCATGGAAATGAAGAGTATGCATGGGGGCAGGAGAAAGTCTACAGATGCAATCTCTGCACTCATCGTGGGCATCATCTGTCCCTCCATGTAGTATTGAATCAGACCTAAAGGAAAAAAGATAAAATTGCTAGTTTTGGTGAAAACTGCAGGTCTCCAAAACAGCTCCAGGTCAGGAGAAGGGAGTTTTGCAAACTGTTAGGATTTTCAGCAAAGGCCTTGCCCCAGTCTTGCTGCATGGCAGCAGGAAAGCAGCCTGGGGGAGATGGTAATGCAGGACTTTCCCACTAGCAGGGAAATTCACTGCTCTCCTGGGAGATCTCCCATGGGGAAAGGAAGGGTTAGAAATGCTTTAGAAGTACAAAAAGGGATTATAAAGTCCAATCCCCGCACTTTACATTAAGTGGCTCTTCAATTTATACTCATTGCCTACTCTTTGTAAAATTCTTGGCATTCCCAACGTTTTCCTTTTTCTACAGCTCCAGTTAAAGCCCATAAAAAGTTCAGAGGCATTTCTAACCCTAGAGATTCCAGACCACGCTGTCTCAGTGACACCAATCAAGCTCTACGCTCCAAGGTTTCCTCAGCAGCTCCCTCCTGGCACACAAATCCGAGTCTTCAGTTAACCCAGAGAAAGGTCAGCCAAGCCATCAAACGTTTCAAAGCACAATTAAGACCCCAAATGAGCGGAGTTAAAGTTTAATGCTGAAACTTCACTGCCAGTTGATGCTCAGTGATTACAAGGGTCACTTGAAATACCATCAGCAGAGCCACCACTGTGTGTTAGGAACCTGTCCCTGCTGATGGGAATTAGTGAACCCTTTGGCAAGGCAAACAGCCTTGCTGGACTATGATTGCTGCCACTAAAATTATTTAAAAACCAAAAAAATTTTAAAAATCAATTCAGGCTGTAGCTGACAGAGAGAGAAGCTGCTTTGGGTCTAAAAATCTGAAGAATTTAAAGGTGATGTCTTTGAATTTCCTTAAAAGAATTCAGCTCCCATACAAGTGTGGTTGAGCAGAAAAAGTCAGAAATTACTTCTCCATCCCAAGACTATAGAATAATCAAAAGCCCAAAGGGACAAAAAAAGGTCACAACATAAGCTTATTAAATATACCAAATAATTTCTTTCATTAGAAAGGTGAAATTTTATACATGAAATTCTATTTCCCTATGTTATGAAATTTTTGCAACATCCCATATTCAAGGTTAAAACAAAAGGAAGCATGAAGTCAAAACTAAATTACAGAAAGCTCAAGTCAAGCTTTTCAACATCAGAGTGAACAGGTAATAAATAAAAATTTGCATCTGATCTGTAAATCACATCTACATTCCTTCATTGTGTCGGATTTGAATAAAGCCCATCTTTTTCAACAGCAAAACATTTCCTGTAAACCTGCTCACTGCCATCCTACTTTGACCAGGCTAGGCTTTATTCCAGCAGAATGACACTGAACACTGTGGTATGAGAAAGGGTGGGAAAGCAAAGGATGGAGGGAGACTTTAAATCAGGGACTATCAGTTTGAAAAAGGAAGGGCAAAACGAGCTTCAGGCTTTTCTGTCCTGTCTAAAGAAATGGCATAAGGAAAATCACCAGCAGCTGTGCAAAAAAAAACCCAAAAAAAACCCAAAACACCCCAAACAAAAAAAAAACCAAACAAAAACAAACCAACACTAAAGAGCCAATAGTGAAGCCAAAAGAAAATAAATTTGAACTTTGCTAACACTGTTCCTATTGATGGGAAATGGGTAAAATGCCTATGCAGACAATTGAGTTTTGCCCCTTTTTGGCAAGACAAAAATCTGGCCGATTTATTTCACGTCCTCACACATGTATTTAAAAAAAAATATATAACTCTCAGCTCAAATGCCACCATGATATATTAGCTATCTACTTTCATTCTATTCATCTTCCTATTTGGTGCAGGATATGAATGTGTAATCGAAGTCATAACAAAGGTTTCTGTGTGGCAGTAAGAGGTGTCATTATCAGACATTACATGGCAGTTTATAATGCCAGTGGAATAATTTTGCATCAATGTTACAACGAAATTCTTGATAGAGAAAGATGTTATGGGAAGTAATTACTTCTCTCCCCCCACTAGCTATTAAACTTTAATAGCTCAGATATGATTTCAGGTTTCCTAAAAGACAGGTTGGCATAGAACTTTATTCTGTAATTCCTATATTTTAGCAGCCAGAATAAAACAAATGTACCTAGAACATACCTACTCTTTTATTTTAGACAACAAGAGATTTAAAAAAAAATTGTTTATTGATAGATTGAAAGAAATACTGAGTTTAGATCCCAGATACCAAATCTCATCAGCCTGTCTACTGGCTAATCCCATAAATATAGTTATTTAGACTAAAAACTGCAAATGACATATTACAGCAGAGATAGGAAGATAAATCTACGAGATACTTAATGGATTATATAAAAATGAGCAAGAAACGCCCTATAATTATTCCACACTGTTGAGCTGGTTTCTTAGCTGATTTAAAGGCTTAACTACCTCCTCTGGAGAAACAAGAGGAGCTAGCTATTGGTGTATATACCAACAGTATATTGTTTTTTGTTTGTTTTGGTTTTTTGTATGTTTTAATAGCCCACTCACTGTGGCTCCCAGCCCGTGCTATGGGCTTGCATTTCTGCTTCTGTTGTCCCATCAGCACAGTATGGCAGGAGTAAAGTGAAGGATCTCTGTAGTGTTGCATCTGTGAAGTCTGATAAACCTTTTTTTTAGGAAAGCATCTACCCCAAACGACTTGGCTTCATTCATTTTTGTACCTGAAAACACCAGAGTCACCTGCAGAAGTAACACAAGTTAATATTTGCCTCGTTGTTTTCTGCACATGGAAATTCCTGACAGATACAGTAATTTCACGAATACAAGCTGCACCAATTTGACCAAAATTTTGGTGGAAACCCGGAAGTGCGGCTAATATTCCGGGGCGGCTAATACATTAACAAAATTCTAAAAGCTGCCAACACGGAAGTGAGAGCCCGCAGCAGCCCCAAGCCAAGCTGGAGCCCGGCCGGCCCCGGCAGAGGTGGGAAAGCCTGGCAGAGGCGGGGCCAGCAGTGTGGGGGGCGGGCGGCAGAGCCTGAGCCAGCAGGGCGGGGCAGGGGGGCGGCAGAGCCCGGGCCAGCAGGGCGGGGGAGCCCGGGAGAACTGGGGCTAGCAGTGCAGGGGAGCATGGCAGAAGCAGGAAGGCCGGCGGGTGGGGCTGCCTGGCAGCGGGGGAAGCCCAGCAGAATCGGGGCCAGCAGCGTGGGGGAGCCCGGCGGTGCGGGGGCCTGCAGTGCCGGCCAGGGCGAGGAAACGCGGCGGCGGCGCAGACGGGAGGGGGCGGCTGGCGAGCCTGGCAGCGGCGGCAGCTGCCCTGCCGGCGGGGCGAGCGAACGCGGCGCGGCCGGCGAGCGAATGCGGCGCGGCTGGCGAGCCCGGCGGCGGCAGCCCTGCCAGCCGGGCTAGCGAACGCGGCAGTGGGGCGGTGCTGACAGGAGAGGGGGGCCAGCGAGCCCGGCGGCGGCGGCAGCACCACCCGGCCAGCCCCGCCGAGCCGTGGCGCTGAGCTGGGCCACCCGGCCCCGTCGGCAACCATGAGCGGGCCGAGCCTTCCTGGCCCCGCCCCGAGCCAGTAAAGCCCGCTATGCCGCGATCCTGTTACTAATTGGCCAATTTGTGAAAGCTGCGCACGGATTCTCGCGACGAACGAAAGTGCGGCTAATATTCGGGGTGCGGCTTATCTATTGACAAAGACAGCAACATTGTCGAGGCACCGGGGGTGCGGCTTATAATCCGTGCGGCTTGTATTCGTGAAACTACTGTATTTTTGTTTGTTTTTGGTTTTTTCTCCCCTTTGTTTAAAGACATTTAAGCTGGTACATTATCAGTCTGAATGTGAATTTCAAATGCTTTCTTTATATTCTGGGGTAGAATGATGTATTTTCAACTGGTCCAGTCACCAAAGGCTGACCTACAGAAATGAACCCTGCAGCACCCACTGCATTTTTACTCCCCCTTGGTGCCCCTAGCTGTGCACTACTCATCCTGCAGGATGACTGAAAAAAAAAATTATTTAGCATTTAAAAAAAGGGGACTGGGGTTAAGGGCATGAGGGGGCAGTGATAGCAAAGCAAACCAGAGCTTTCCTCTGTCATTTTCATAATGGTCTTGAAATTACTACTACAAATAATAATAATTTTAAATGCCAGTTAAAAATCAGTAGGCAGTCCTGGTTTAAGAGGATAACAAAAAGAAGCATAAGAAATGGGAAAGTAACAAGTTTTTAAAATCCACTTGGCAACAACAGTGTTTTAAACAGACTTTGCAAGACTCCTTTCTTTGTAGTGGGGAAAACGACCAAATCCAGGGGGATAACCATGTTTAAGGGGGTTAATTTTTTTGTTGTGGTTTGGGGTTTTTGGTTGGATTTTTGTTTAGTTGGTTGGGGGGGTTTTTTGTGTTGAAGTGCAGCCTAAAGAATGAAGCCAGAGAGCAGAGTCCTATTGCCAGGAATTTCTAATTCCTTTTTATCCTTAGCCACTGTGGGTCTTAGATTCCTTGAAAGCATTTGCTGGAAGTCATCATTAAAACAGATCATCATAAACAGAGGAAGTAAGTAATTCTAAGGACCTGCATAATGATAAATACATAAAATGTTGAGTAACTTACTTTGCAGCTCTGCTGGCAGCAGGAATCCATCAGCTGGAAACTGAGAAAGGGAAACCTCTGATGGCTCACCAGGGAAAGCTGCCTCTGGACCACCAGCATGAGACTGCTACAAAAAAGACAAAAAGCCTCCAAAAGGGATCAGGAGACCATTTTTTCAGGGGAGATGGGGAAGCACTGGAAGTCGTGGTGAGTTGTTTCTGTCAGGTGTTTAGCTCAACTTCTCCTTCTGTCTCCTGGAGAAAGGTGTGATTAGCAAGGGCATGACAGCATGCCAGTCTGGATGGCCCCAAATATGTCAAGTTTGAACTTAGAAACATTAATATAATACCCATAACATATTGCAGTCCATAATATTAGTGAGCAGTTAAACCCAGCCCAGGAGGCCCCAAAGCTGGAGAGACTCAGAGCATGTTTGGCTGCTTTGTTCTAGGCACTAGATGTCAGTGTTTTACCTACATTTACACAAATTTCCAGTCACTGGGAATGCAGAAGTAACAATAAATAAATACATAAATTAATAAACAAACAACACAAAGCATCTGCAGTACCAAAGCCTCACCCAAACATCAGCAAACCTCTCCTTCTCTCAGGTGCCCAATTTCCCTTCTCCCCAGTTTGTTTGTGCCTAGAAACATTAGTATAAAGAACTGAGTCAAGCACATGCATAATACCAAAAGTACCTGTCAATATTATCAATAGTGTTGAGTTATATATACACATTATATATATATGTTTTATACAATATAAAATATTCCTGTGTTTGCTAAGAGCTGCTAACAGACCTGGCTAAGAAGTTACAATATACAGAAGGAAACACACCCACTTATTTGAAACCTCTTTTTCTACACAGTGTAACATTAATTTCATCCTGAAAAAGAGATTGGAAAAATGGTTTTTTGGCTATCAGAAAGAGCTTCATAATTTTGTCAGAAGCAATTTTACTGAGTTCTTAAACTGCTTTCAAATTCAGGTGACAAAATGGGATCAAACATATTTACAACATGAACTAAAGGCAGTATCTTCAACATTTGGTTCATGCCCTCTTTCCTTTAGGTTTGAATTAGAAAAATCAAAAATGTCTCAAATCAAGCTATTAAGAAAAATTGTACCTGGGGTTGTTGTATTCCATTGTCATCTCAATATCAGATTAACAGTATGCTACACAGTTCAAAATATAGTCCTACCCCTACTCCTTGTGCACACAGACTGCACAGAGCACTTCTAAAAAAAATCATTTACATTAGGACAGATACAGTTTAAATTAGCCCATGCAAACTGCTGAGATAGCAATAACTGCAGGAACTGGGAGCTCCCCTTGCCTTCCATGTGATGTGTCACATTTCTGCTTCTCTCCCCAAATCCTCTTTGCTCCCCTTCTTTTCCCAACACAGGGCAGGAGGAGAGCATCCTCCAACTCCCTCTTTAACCACTACAGGTGCTCCATGCTGGACAACCTCAGCATGTTTTCCTTTGCTCTTCAGAGCACTCATACATCAGAAAAAGTGAAGCAACTAGAACAACCAACAAACACAGTGAAATATGAACACCACCTGCAAACTTTAAGGCTAAATTTTTTATGTTATCTTTACTCCATCAGTTTATGTCTATGCTCTCACTTTGCATATGTTACTTGAATGAGAAATTATGCTCCACAAAATAAAAAGATCCCCCATTTTTTCCCTCCAGCCTACCTATGCATAACAATCAATAAAGAATTCCAAGTATGAGGTGGTAGCTGTGCTCAACAGCAGCCTTTGCTACAGAAAGGTCAGTATTAATCTTGTTACATCATTGTTCATAAATGAGGTGTTGCAAAGGTCACACAGATTCCAAGCAAGTCTGGAAAACTAGAAAACTTGACTAAAAGGGAGGGGATACACTCCTATTTGAAATAAAATCTAAGGCTAAGCTGGCCCCTAGAAGAATAAATCAAGGACCTTTGCACTTCACACAAATATTTGAAGCCAAATACAGTCCCACATTTATGACTTATTTTTAGACAAACCCTGGGCAAAATGAAAAAAAAAAACAAAACACCAAAACCCCAAAATATTTTCTGGTCTATTTCCTGAAGAATAAGAAGAAAAAACCAAACCAAAACCAAAATTAAACTCTCAGTGACCATCAAATGATCCATCCTATCCCATATGCTGAAAAGCCATTAGTGTTGCCTCAGCCTGAAGAATCTGTGTGTTGAATGAGTGTGATATGAATGAATCAAAGCAAATCTAATCACTGTGGGCTACATTACATCCCAACATGTGCTGAGCAAGATTGGCATCTGCTATTCACAATTAGCAGGGAGATTTTCAGGGGGGAAGGCATCTGTCAGGCAAACCCAGGACCAACAGGATGGAACAGGGTGTGGATGAAACAGGAATTTCCTTCCTTTTTGACATGAAGCACAGCTTTTTATTTCAAAAGCTTTTCACACACTGGTTTCTCCAGAGAAAGAGATGAAAGCACAGTGGATCACTGCTTTCAGGGTCCCACAGCAGTGACTGGAGATCTCTCCCAGATGTCTTGTTCTGCTGTTTTAACAGAGGATCACTGTTAATATAGGTTTGAGGGAAAGATAATACAAATTGACATTTCAACTGTTGATTGGCTGGAAGCAATAAATCATACAATGAACCATAGAACAACTTTAAAGCACACAACAAAACATCAATTTGTTGTGGTGAAATCCAGTCTCTGTTGAAAAGCCCAGTCAGCTTACTGGGAGAGAAAGGAGAGCCAGCAGACAGACACTGCAAGAGTTCAACAATCCACAGCAAGTTTATTTTTAAACTGTGTCAGGAGCACTTGTCAGCACCTGGTGTGTGGTTTGCCATGGCCACAGCTCCTGATGACATCAAAAAATGTCCCATCAGAACCAAGTGGTGCTGAAGGAAAACTCTGACTGTGGCAGCCTTTCACTGCAAAGCAGAAGCACCCAAACCTGTCAGGTCTTGTGAACGAGACACCAGCCATGAGCTTTTGGTTTGCAGCTATTGCTGCCAGGCAGAGCAGAATGGATCTGTGTACTCAAACTTTTCCTTATAATCAGTCTAGTTTGGACAGGGTACAACTGATCCAGAGCCCTCAGACATCCCACTGTTGTCTAAAGACATTGTTCTCCTTGTTTGGAGACCACAAAAGTATAGGGAAATAGGATCTGGCAGTACCTCCACATCAGAGGCAGACAGAAATCAGTACTGCCTGTGCAATCCAAGGTAAAACTACACATAGATCAGCCCCAGGGTTTTTCTCTCTCTCATTAAAGTGTTGTTCATGATTCAACTACAGTCCCCAACAAATAGAAAATATTTTCCTTCTTTCCTGGTCCCAGGAAACCAATGACAGAACAACTACTGAGTCTCAAAAGGCTAATTCTCAACCACTCCATATACAAAGCCATTAACAGGTGTCATTTCAGCCCACTGACATGTATTTGCTAGTGTTATACATTTATATTTTAGCTTCAAAATTCTTTCTATCACATTCAACAGCATCTCTCTGTGTGGCAGAACTTCAGAAAGGGATCACCTGCCACTGAGCCACACCTAAATAGCACTGGATGAGCAGCCAATTTTTAATCTCCACAGTAGCAAAAGAAATAAATCTTCTAATCATTAAACTTTTCTGCAGAAGAACCTCCCACCAATGACACAGAGAATGCAGCAGAGGTAAAGGATGCTGAGCCAGGAATAGCTGGTGTGGGCTTAAAATGGGGTGGGGTTGGGACAGTTCACAAGTCTGAGGTAAAAGTCAGTATTTATAACATCTTTTATTTGCATTATATTCAAACACAAATTGACTGCAAGAGACTGAGATTCTGTCTACTACCAGACCTTCAAACATTCATGTGATCATCCAAATTTTAAGACTTACTGAACATAAATAATTTTATGCTGAAGCAGTTCTGTGTTTGAGCAAATTTTCAACCATCTGTTCAGGATTTGGAGCAATATCCTTGTCCCATGCTCACACCTGTATGCCCAAAGCATCCCTCCCTAGGAAGGATTAAAACCAGCTCCTTAGAGCATCATATTGCCATCCATCAAATCACTCCCAACTATCATCTGTCAGCTCTAAGAGAGCCATGGAGTTTCTCATTTCCTACATCACTGGCAAACGAATTCAGCATGTTCCAGGTTCTCCATCTGGATCTGTAGTTCTTCTGAGGAGCAGGGAGCAGTCTTTGGTGCCTTTTGGTGTCTGGGGCAAGTAATTTGCTAACAGCCCTAAGAGCAGCACATCAGCATCCCACACTGAAGGCAAAGGTTTTGGGTTTCTGACAGGGTTTGTCAGGTTGTGTTGTGAACTACAATTAACTTTGAAGAAAACAGAATGGATAATTTCATGCCCCGTTAAACTCATCATTTCTTTCTGCATTTCTGGACTTGGACAGCATTGTTCCTATCCCTGCTCAGCCTTCCACAGCCTTGCACCCATTACTGTAGGGCAGAGTTAATTAAACACAAACGTTCTCCTCATCAAAGACTGACTAAGGTGTGTCAAATCCTGTCTCCTCAGATGCCATAAAGGGACCATTAAATGATCTAAACACTTCCAGAAAGTGTTGCAACACACCACAAATCACAGCAGCGTGAACAGGCACTGATTGTGCCCATATCCACAAGCTCCCAGTCCCCCTGGGAGCCTCACTGGTGCGTGTCTGTAAAATCTGGTTTGGGCTAGGTGCCCTCAACAGCATCAGGTCACACCACACTATTTCTGCCTACCTTTGAGGCTGGCAGGAGAGAAGGCTGCATCCCCATAGCTTAGGATTTTTTAGCAGATAAGGAGATGTTTCCTCTTCCACAGCTGCACCTTCTGAGCAGGCTGCCAGGAAAAGCAAGTCCATATCAGCTCATCCACTTCTGCTGAAGGGGCCCCTGTGGGAGGGTGAAAATCCAAGAGCTGATGGACAGACATTTCAGAGGATCATGTACAAACCAAAGACAGAAATCCTTATGTCACAGCCATGGAAATGTCCCCCAGCTTAAAACTCACACAGACAACCAAGAATAAACAACCCCACCTGCTCCTTTTATCCACACATGATGCTTCCCGTCAGGTAATTTTGAAATCACTTTCACTTGCAACCAGCTCACAGTCAGGAGTCCTGGCCTTCCCTCCTTTCCTACCAGAGGTCTCTCATCATCTTAGAATCACCTAAATGATTGGTGGAGACCCTTGAGTCCAGCTCTGCCAGGTCCACCACTCAATGTCTTCAAGTGCCACATCCACACATCTTGTTGCATGGCATATCAGTAAGGACCATGTGAATCCTCCTGAAGCATCACTGGGCTCCTTGTTTCACCCTGGGGAGAATGACACTTCAGGAGATTTAATGGAGATTTAACAGAAAGTACCTCTGGTAGTGCAGGAAAAATGCTACTAGAAGAGAAGGCCAAGAGAAGAAACTCTTGGGAATGTCATCCACTGAAATAGCAGAGTTGATGGGACGCAAACCCCTTCTTCAGCATGAGGAGTTGCAGTGGGAAGGCTGTCAGCCCTGCTTTGGATTCCCAGCAGTTTTTCAAGGAGCTCAGAAGCACTCCTGGCAGGAGGATGTGCTTTTTACAAATACCTGGAAGGGAAGGCAGCTGTAACCCATCTAAATCACTTAAGCAGCTCTCAGCCTCCTTAGTGGGGATCCAGGGCTGATTTTCCAGCAGGTGACTGCACCTGAGAAACTTCTCAATACTTACAGGGAAATGGCACAGGAAATTCAGGGTCTCATTGCCAGGAAAATGAACCCATCCCTTCTGTTTGCCAGAAAAATGCACAGTGAAAGGTGTTATCCATAAACCTTGTGCATTGCTGCTGAGTCAGTAAATGCCAGGAAATGCTACCAGCCTTTGGTCCTGAGCACATGTTTGGACCCAAAATTAGGCACAAATCCCCTCCGGTCCCAGTTTACACTCAGCTCCCTTGGAAAACAGAGTAAAATTTCTGAAGTGGGTTTACAGTTTCACCCACAGTTGCCCCTTTCACTTCATACAAACACTTTAAAATATATTTCTGAGCATGTTTGTAAGAACAAACACTACATGTCCTGAGAGCAAAACCAGTTCCAAGGGTTTTCTGATTGATAATGATGGCAACAGCTCCCCTGACTAAAAGCAGTTGCTGGTTTTTTGCTACTTCATGCCAACCTTGATCTTCTTTTACCCCTTGTGTAAAGGGGCATGTTAAATGTGTGTTCACAGGCTTGGGAACAACATCATGGTGTTTTCTCCTGCCACTTATCATTGAGCTATATTTTAGTTGAAAATATTAATCAAAAAAGTGCATCCTCACTGTAGTCATGTATTTTCACACCTGAACAGCAGCTATCAATTCTGAAAGTTGTTTCAAGTCTCCTTTTCATTTCCAGGGTGATTTTCTAGTTCTTCCAGGATGTCTTTCCCACTCTCCTGGAGCTACACATGTAACCTTGCCTTTCTCATCTCCCTTGGTTCAACCAGAATTTCATGTCCAAACCTTGACAGTCAAATTGAAAACCTTGTGTCCTCTTTCCACTCCCAAAGTCAACATGGCCCATGAAACCTCACAGAAGGAGCAACTGGGAATAAAATTCTCCTTTGAGGACCCCTTCCTTCTGTCTGAATTGGATAACCTATTTTGTCAGCATTTGAGAACAAATACTTTTCCCTCCAAGAGCATGGACACTCTTTGTAGGTAACAAATATATGGACCTGTGGCTGGCAGGCAAACATATAAATGACCACACAAATGTAGCAGCATCCCATACATCCCTTGTAATAGGGGCTCTCAAAAAGACTTTGTTTTTTACATCATTTCCCACCATCAGACATAAGAGTCATTCCTGATGCTGTTTTTAGTAAACTAGTCTGTGTTTGGAGGTAATTTTCCCCTTAAATATTTCTGGGTGTTTGATAACCAGCACAGTCCCCACAAACTGAGCATTTGTCATCCTTCACCAGAGAAGGTCATTTATGACCATTTTAGCACCTCTCTCATGAAGAAATGATGGTCCTTATAGAAGTTCAGTAAATAAGTTTGCATCAAGTGTCCAAGACAATTTGTTCCAGAATATTGGTTTCATGTGGGGTCACAGGAAAGGAATGACACCTGGTTGGACTTAGGAGCATGCTGAGGTGCCAAGGAGCAGGACAAGCCTGTGAGAAACCAGGTCCTCCTGGATCCATGGCAGGCAGAGCCATCGAGTTCATCTGCTAGGGTCTTTGTCACACCACCAGGAATCATGCCTTGGAATACGTTCTGTTCTCTCTAAGCACTGCAGCTGACAAGAACAGGAATTCAGGAATTCGGCATTACCTGGTTTGTAGCAAGGAAATGGGGCATGGCTGGATTGGGTCCATGGCTGTACTTCCAGCCAAAGCATGCCACACTCTTAGAGGAGAATTTCTTGCTTCACATCACTAGGTTGTCAAAAAGCACTAGAAAGGCTCCCAAAAATGTTTGCTGAGACCTCTACAAACCTCTGTCCCTCAGGATCAGAGCTTCTCTCTTGGGCCATTACGTGGCACTAACTCCTAGGAATGTGATTTCTCATTGCTCCCCAGACCTTTCCAGATGGAGGTTGGAAATATCTGTAGCAGAACTGTCACAGAAGGCACAGCTGCTGGGTACCAGGGGGTGTGGATCTGCCCCAGCCCAGATGGATGGACATGGGGTACAGCACATTCTGCTCTGGCTTCTTATCGTAAAGATCATTTAAACCTCTGCAGAGCTCCTGCCATTGTGCTTCAGCCAGTCACAGTAAGTGGGAAAAGCTCCTAAATTATAGCTTGGCTGCCTCAGAATGATGGCACAACCCACCTTGATTTACAGCTCTGGAGCAAATCTGAAAGGTTTGATATTCTTGCAGTCCTTCAAACCTCACCATTAGACTCTCCATCCTATTTATCCTCCAAGTTTGTCTAGCAACTGCAAGAAGTACTTGGACTATTTCTGAGCATTATTTCATGTGGTGCAAGAGAAATTGGCCCTCTAGCTATAATCAGATTACTTCTTGCCAAGGACCCTATGTAAAACCTCTATGGCACTTGCTGTTATTCCTACAAAATGCCCATTTTACTTCTTTTCCTGCATCCAAAAAACTGGATCATTTTAAATATCCATGTTTAACTTGTATATATTTTTTTTTCAGGATTTTAATAGGATTTGTCATCATCTGTAAAGCACCATGAAATGTAATATTTTCCCCAGAAGAGGGTGTGAAATTTTTCTACCTTATCAGAAATTTGTGTGTACAACTTGCTCCTTGGATTAAGTGTTTGGCTCACTGACTACCTTCTTCTGACACTAAGTGTGTCCAATTGGCATGTTAAGAAATACATGGTTCTTTTTTTTCTTTTTCTAATGGTAGTCGTGGCCTCAGAAGGGATACATGACATTTTATTGTGTATGCATATGTTTATACTTAATTGCTGGAGCTTGAGGAAGAACATTATGTCTAATTCCCTGCCTGAGTGCCTTTATTGCACTTGAGGCACAAGCACACAGCTACAGTACTGAGACATCTAGAAGCCTTGCACACAGTTCAAGATCCTGAACATGTACAAACCAGGGGGAGAAATGGTCTCTGATCAAGGATTTCGTGAACAAAGGAAAAATAAGGACAGTGACTGGCACAGACTAGGAGTTCCACATCAGCATCTGTGACCAGGAGCAATGTCAGAGCACCAGTGATCTGTAAATAGCAGATTTCCTCTATCCAGAAGATCTCCAAATAAATGGATTAAATAGAATAAATCCAAAATAATGGATTACTTCTAGGTTTGGGGCTTGTTCTGAAAGAGCAACTTCCAGGGAAAAAAAAAAAAAAGAAAGAAAAAAAATGAGGAGAGGAAAAAAAACAAAACCAAATTGTGTTCTAATGATTGCCCCAGACTATAATTTAGTCTTGTGCCTGCAAGTTTCAGGTTTTGTTCAGGTGCATAATGGTGTGGTGGAATGCTTCCCAGCAGTCCCCCAAAACATTTTCTGTAATAACAGAGAGATCATTTATTGGAGAGAATGAGCAGATTCTTGCATAAGCCTCTTTTGTATGAGAAGTTTCAAGGATATGAAAGCAGCAATTATTCTCACCTTGGCTAATGCAATTAAGAAATTCTGAAGTACTGAGAAAACTGTGGAGCAATTAGACTTTGAACACCACCTAGCTATGAATTGTCATTTTCTAGCAAGCTATAGTTAGATCAAATGAAACTGGGGAGGAGGGGGATGATCTGAATGCAGAGGCAGTGGGGCAGAGTTTTCCCTGCAGTTTGTTACAGGATCCAAACTATGTCAACCATGACCATGAGTTATAAGCACTTGGCCAGTTTTTAGAGCACTAATCAGGTATTTTTTGCTAACTTAGGCAGAAACATTACATTATTTTAGTGATAACTGCAGGACTAATTCTACTCCCAGTCCAAAGTTAAAATATGTTAGGTAATAGGAAAAGTGCTCTTTAACTTAAATCTCTCATGCTGACTGCAGCTTTTGTGAAAGAGGAGGCTGGTTCTAACAAGAGGATCAAAATTTGAACAATTTGCCTTTGATATGAGGTAGAAGAAGTCCTTGCAGGATTACGGCAGCTTAAATGTCATCATTAAGAAACAAAGCAGTCCTTGGATAAGTGCTGCATTGACTTTAAGGCAAAGATATGGACTGCAGAAGAGCACAGGCAAAACCACCTGCCCAAAAACAGGACCCAGGAGTAGAGAGTGGAAGATCAGACCAGAGGAAGAGGAGACAATATAAAAATCACTTCTATTGACAGGAAGGAAATGACTTCTTCAAGATGCTCGTGAATGGTGGAAGTATCCAGAGGTTTAAGCTTACATCAAGAAGGAGATTGATGACAATGATGACGAGAGTGAGAAACACCAGGTGGCCGGGGAGGGTGAGGAGCCTTCTTTGGATCCATCCCTGGTAGATGTTTGATCTGACAGATTTTGCCTCAGCAGAGAGGGAGTGGGTGACCCCTGAGAAGGCTGTGATTTCAGCATCCTGTGCCTTGATACTCTGGAATACTCTGAGAATTTTGTTGTTTCTCCTGCCACTGCCCAGAGTAAATCAAACCATCTTCCCCTGAACCCACTGAGCAGGACAGGGCATTACAGGGGTGACCCAATTGTAGCCTTCCAGTACCTGGAGGGAACTTGGAAGAAAAATGGGCCTGTAGTGACGGCAAAGGGGGAATGGGTTCCAATTGAAAAAGAGTACAGAAATTTCACGATAATAAGCCGCACCTGATTATAAGCCACACATCTGGGTGTTGGCAACTGTCTTGGGTTACAGTACAGAGTGTGATAAAAGGTATCTATTCTATCACCATCTGTTGAGGGTGGGGGCAGTGATCCTTATCTCCACAGGAGATATTCTGCTAATGGGCCATCCACTGAAACCAGGCAGGGCATTGTTCTTTATCTTTTCACAACCCATCCTTCCTCCAGCCAGTCATTTTCTGCCAATGGCCCATTGAGTCCCACTGTGGGACTGACAAAATTACTGCATCCCATTGGAAGTTCCTCCAGCCAGGGGGAAGAGTCCAACATTTCTTACCAAGATAAAAACAGAGGCTTTGGGACACTAAGGGAGCCCCTTTATCCACTGGACTCCAGAGGAAAACCGGATTTCTCCACATCACCACTGGACCTCCGGAGGGAAACTGCACCTTGTACAGGAGCACTGCTCCAACTGAATCACATCTGTCACTGCAGGAGGATGCAGCCACCATGGAATGGGACTGCTGCCAACACCCTGCCTGATGGGGTGTCAGGTTGTACTCTGACTTTGTCAGGGTTTGGAGTTTGTTTCTTTGTAGTACTGTATTTCTATTTTTAATTTCCCTAGTAAAGAACTGTTATTCCTAATTCCCATATCTTTGCCTGAAAGCCGCTTGATTTCAAAATTATAATAATTTGGAGGGAGGGAGTTTACATTCTCCATTTCAAAGAGGAGTTCCTGCCTTTCTCAGCAGACACCTGTCCTCCAAACTAAATCAGCAACTTTTCATTCTTTGTCCATATATAAGCCACACCTGATTATAAGCTGCACTTTGGGTTCAGACCAAAATTTTAGTCAAAATGGTGCGGCTTATAATCGTGAAATTACTGTAAGTTTAAATTAGGTATGAGAGGAAAAACTGTTTACTGTGAGGGCAGTGAGGCACAGGCTGCCTAGGAATGCTGTGGATGTCCCATCCCTGAAAGTGTCCAAGCCCAGGTTGGTCGAGGCTTAGAGCAGTTTGGTCTTGTGGAAGGTGTCCATGCCCATGGCAGGAGGGTGAAACAAGATTATAATTAAGGTCCCTTCCAGCCCAAACCAATCTTTTTATTTCTTTGATTATGACTGGTCAGGCATTAACAGGGTTCTAACAAAGAAGATGACTTTGCAAGCATCAGGGGTCGTGGAAGTAACAGGTTCATGTTTTATTCCTGCACCCAGACCTCTCCTGCCCTGTTGTGACTCAGACTGGCTTTTACATTCACAGAATTATTTGGGTTGGAAGGGACCTTGAAGATCATTTTGTTCCAAACCCCTGCCATGGGCAGGGACACCTTTCACCAGAAGGCTCCTCCAAGCCCCATCCAACCTTCAGTGACTCCTGCAGTTGGAGCTGGGCAGCCCTGCACTCAGCAGTCAGAAGCTCAGCTCTTTCTCTTCCTACTATTAATTTTCCCATCACTTACTCCTCCTATCACGCAGCCTTCTCGGGGGATAAGGCATGAGGATAAGGCATGGGGATAAAATTCTCGCCATGCTTCAAGCCCTTTGAAAAAGAATTTATATCCACAGTGTAAAACAAACAGTATTTCAAAATAATTTTGAAAAAGCAATTCAGTGAAAATCCAGATGAGTCCTGTCTTTCAGCTGGCTTAGTTATACTTGATTGCATTTGCTGTAGTGTGGATGCAATTTCAGATTTTGCTGGGGAGGTTCACAAATACAAAGCTCCCTGAGCTGAGTTGTTCAGCACAGCCCCTGAGAGGGTACCCTGTCCAGAGGATGCTCCTGTTGGCTCAGGATAGCTGTCTCTCCACCTGCTCCAAGGTCTACCAGCATGGACGACCTGATCCTGTGCCAACCCCAAGTTTCTTTGCCATGGAAACTCCTTTTTGTGCGTGGAGAACTCGAAGTGTGGGATATCACCCCACCCAGATCCCCCACCCTGAGACCTGCTGACACTGTGCTCCTTTCCCAGCTCCCCCAAGACCTCAGTGGTAAAACAAGCTGTGAAGAACATTACTTCATCATTAGCAAGAGAGACCCAAGGGGTCTGCAAGTTTGTCCTGGATAATCTCCCTCCTTATTAACAGCAGACTGACACAGACATTGATTCACCCGTAGTTAAATGGGTAAATAGTTTAATTTACAACAAGGGATTTATCTGGGAAAGAAGGAAAATAATTTCATGCCTCATTGGTTTTCTGTGATCCCATTACACCAAGGATGATGCTTCCTTTATATCAGTCAAATATGAAGTAGGACCTGAAGAGCAGAGAAGGAATTCCTGCCTAGGGAAGGATGGAAGATCTGGCCCAAGCTTCGTTTCAGTGCTAAATATCTTCTTCCTTTTCCCAGAAATCTGAGGATGTACAGATCATAATCTCCACAGCTGACAAACCTGCAGCATCCAAGCACAAAAGGGCCCCTCAAGCACTCCTTGTTCCTGCTCCCTGAGAGTGAGGGTTCCAGACACTTCCAGGGGTCCCTCTCCACCTTCACAGAGCCACGCGTGGGCAGGCAGGAACAGAGCAGCAAGGAAGACAAAGGAAAGGCACTTCAGGAGCCTGAGGACTGCCCACCTGCTCCAGCATCAAAGGCATGCTGCAGAGGGGAGGTGTGAGAGCTTTTCACAGGAGAGGCTGTCAAGATCTTTTTATAGATGGCAGTCAGCATGGAGAGGCTCTGAGAGGGTTTGTCCTCCCGTGCAGTTGTACAAACAGCTCGGTAGTCTGTTCCAGGAGCGGCAAAATGACTGCAGTCTCCTCTTCTCTGCTTTAATGTGCTGCTGAAAGTGTTGGGGACTCACACACAGGTGAACCTGTACCTGGGGACTTACTCTGGGGAGGGTTCCTTCTGCCAACATCTTCTCATGAGGCCTGGAGGAGCCACGAGATGGGACAGAGATCAGCTGAAGGGTTCAAGCCTGCCCAGAGAATGACTGAGTGGTTTCATACACACACAAGACTTCACAAAAATCAACCAGCAGCTGCTGCACTGATGCTGTACTCAACAGACAGCCTCTCTTTGATACTAGCTGGTGTATTACATGTTCACACAGCACCATTCTGGGCATCAATTAGCAGAAAACCCAGCACCTAAAGATCTGGTTTAAGAGATTAAAAATACACACAAGGGGTTTCACACTTCAGTTATATTGTATGATGAACAATGACACCACCACCTTAAAACAGTGCACAAGTACTTCACTTGACAAGTTTTTTGAGGCATCTCCTCAACAAGCATGCCAGGGTCAGCCAAGCCCCATTTTGTTCCACAGCACTCTGTGCACTTACTCACAGCTTTACTTCTTGCTCTCCTGTCTTTGTTCATTTATTTCCCTGCTGCTATATCACACCACCAGCTGGAGGTGACCTGGAGGATGATGAACACATCTCAACTGGCTTTATTTTCCCCCAGTAATTTATGTTGGATGAATTGGAGGTCTCATGCAGGAGCAGCAGTGTCCCAGCTGCAGAGGGCAGACCTGTCCCTTCAGGCTGGGGACTGGGACACTGAAGCTGAAGGCAGGAGCTGCTCCTGAGCCCTGTCAACCCTTCAATCCAGGCTGTGTGGTTGGGATCCTAAGGAGGACAGGAATGTAATCCTGGGCTGTATCAACTACTACACCTAAGCCACAGGAATTAACTATAATTTAAGTCTCTAAAGAAGCACACAAGAGGCCAAGCCTTTCAAGAGCACCTGAGGCAGTTCTGAACAAAGTCTCATTGACTTTGGGCAGCTGTTCTGCTGCTGTGTGCTGCAGGCACCTCCAATAATCCTACCCAGAGACACAATGCAGCACGGGCCAGGCAGGAGCTGCTTTCTGCTCGTGGTTACCTTCAGCACAGCAGTTTGATGCCGCAGGAGTTCATTCAGAGGTCTTTCTTCATTTCTGACTTATCTTGGAGCATGACCTCCCTCCAGCAAGCTCTGCAAGGAAGCATCAGTGTGGGCAAAGACAAAGTTTCCAAAAGAAATTCATCCACCACTGTTCCAAAAATGTCTGATTTGGCAGGAATTCAGTATAAACATGGTCACAATTCAAACAGGGTTACAACTGAAGGGTTGTAGCCCTCAGCTACTGAAGGTTGCAAAAAGAACTGTGGGCTGGGTTGGCACCTCCCAGGGCTACACTTGGGCAGTGGTGAGGCACCAACCCAACCTGCTGCCTCTCCACGAGAAACCTTGAGTTTTCAGTCCCAGGGTGCAAGTCTGGAGAAATTTTGGTGCAGTCAAAGTGGTGAGGGGGGGTACTACTGCCCTTGTTTGGGATGAGATGCCAATCTGTACCTTCAAAATGGGTCCTCAGCTACAATGACCCTCAGATATGACAGAATATTTGCACTACCAAACTTCTTGCTAAAAGAAAATGAAACGTTGCTGGTGTACCTGATATCTGCAGATGGGTGAGGCCCAGGTTTCCACAGAGTCCTCAGGGGTACCAGTGCTTTGCAATGATGCCATAATAAAAGAAAAAAGGAAAAACGAGGCTGCAATATGCAGAACTTCCCTTTGTAGCCTTTTCACTCCCCCTCCCCATCTGCTGCTGCCAAATTCCTGCTTTGATTCCTGATCCTGTGGATAAAGCTCTTCCAGGGGAACACCTGGGGACACCAGGGGCACAAGGGGCTTGCTCCAGCTGGGCAGGGGGACAAAGGCCCTCCCAGCAGCAGCACTCAGCTCTCCTGGCAGGCACATGCAGCCGTCACTGTGCAGCACAAGATGTCGTTGCTGTGCTACTTTTGTCCCTCCTGCCCATCCCTGCTTCCCTGGCTGGGAAAAGCTTTCCCACCCAAAGCCCAGCAGCAGTGCTCCAGGTTGTGGAAAGACTGCTTGGGTGTGATTGCTGGGATGGACAGCAGTGTTTAGGGATAAAATCCCCGCCTGTCCCAGTGGGGAGGGGCACAGCAGTGCTCTTCCCAGCACCACACTGGAAATGGAGATTTTTAGAGCTGTGGTTGATTCTGTCTCTCTATCAGCTCCTGAATTTCATTGAACCAGAAGAAGAGGTACCTGCAAGGGTCAGCAGCTGGGCCAGGCCCATGGAAGAGGACAGGATTGTTAAAAGGGCTTCAGCTGAACTTAAAATCTCCTGTAGCTGCCACAGGACCTTTCACATCCCACCTCTGGAGAAAATCTCCAGTCTTGTCCCATGGTGTAAATTCAAGACATGGAAGTTCCATGTGGCAATGCCTAATGTAGCACAAGCTCTTTTGGGACTGCTGTGCCATGCTGTAAATAACCAGACACAGGCCTTCTGCATGTGTGGCACCAGCCATCCTTTCTACATCTGTTTGGTTCCAGAGGCATTTTGCACCTCCAGGACAAAAACTGCACTGCTGATAGCACTGCAGATCTGACAATAATTGAGATATCTATTGCTCAGATTCATGGGTTTTCCCTCCATGATATTCATACCTTTCAGTGTTCAATTCCTTTGCCAGAAGAAATGATAACATTATTTGCTTTTTAAAGAACTTGTGCAGCAGCTACAGTAAATCCCAGCAAGAATTTTCCCACAAAATTGATTCCATTAATGAAAATCCCATTTTTTATGTTAGGATGTAAGGTCAGGGAAATTTTCCTGCGTGGATCTAATCCACAGCCCTTCAACTCCAGCCCAAGAGCTTGACCACATGATGATGTTGGACTCATACCAATTCCCCACCAAGAAGTTTTAAACAGTTTTTTTAAAACCTAAAGGATGTGGGGTAGAGAGCCTGAGGGTTTTCATGGTGGTTGAGCCTTAAGGGCCAGCACAGGGTTTGGATAAAAAAAAAATTCAGGTACCTTGGAGTCAGGCTTTTCCTTTGACTATCTAAAACATCCTTTAGTGAACTCCCTGCCAAACTCTTAGTGGTGCCACCATTCACTTATTTGTAACTCTTGCTTATATCTGGTGAATTAAAGGGTGAAACTTCAGCATATTCACTTTTGGAAACCCAGAAGTCCTTTACACAGCAGGAGGAAGATTCGTACCCTCCTCACTCCTCTAAACCCCCATTCACAAGAAATAAGCAGCAATTCAGCATCTTTTTAAACAACCTGCCAGCATCCCAGAGGCACTTTACATGCCTGGTCCCCACCCTTGGGCACATGGCACAAAATAAAAATCCCAGCCATGGCCCAGCACAAGGAAGCCAGAGTCCCTCTCAGGTTCAGCACTGCACTGCTGGCAGCAGCAGCCACCTCTGAAAGCTTTTTTGGAAAGAAACGAGATTCCCTTACTTGCTTTGCCAGAAGCAAGAGGTTCATGGTATCAAGAACAGAAGGACCTCTGCAAAACCACCTGACACACAGAGTGACACACAGGGGACCTTGTGGCTGTCCTGGAAGCGCTTTTTATAAAAACAACCCTCATGCAGAAATATGAAATCACACCAGTGCCTGTGTGATGGTCTCCAGACCAGAGGAGAGAGTGTGTTAAAATACTGCCAGCACCGATTAAGGGGTTTCACTTTACTGGATCTGACAAACACAAATAAGCATTTGAGAGCTGAACTAGCTCACAGAGCTTTAGCCTTTGGATTACTTACTAATGAACTCCCCACAGTCCAGCCATTTAATTTCATTAAATTGCCAAGACGGTTCCAGTTAAAGGCCTGGGTCAAGTGACACACTGCTGTTTTTTCAGAGACCTCATCAGGAAAAGGCACATTCCTCTGTTTAAGCAGATACCATTTTATAAATATCTGCATTGTGCAATTAACCTAAATGAACTGCTTTTCCCCTGTGTACCACTGGAAAACCCAGCAGGAGTCACAAGCAAGGATCACGCTTTTGATTTTGGAATTTTCTGCTTCTGAGGCCAAAAGGTCCTATCAGACCCTGCTGACACAGAAGTACTCAGTTAACTCAGCCACCTTTTCCTCTCCTCTCCTCAGACACCTGGACCTCAGCTCACAGAGGTAGGATATTGTAATGGAGATTTGCACCTGGGCTCAGGAAGGGATGCTGATTGCAGCCCCCTCCCACGGCTTCAACAAGATGCTTTGGGCTCCCTGGTCCATCAGTTCAACCCTTTTGGGAGGGCTGGGATGAATGAAAATGGGAACCATGCAGGCTCCAGGGAAATACTGCCCAGGAGTTCCTGCATCCCACAACATCCCACGGTTCATGTGTGACCTGCAGCCCTCCAGCAGCCACGGAAGGGCTCGGCTTCATCCCACTGCTCATGAACCCCACTCCTTCCCGGGGCTGCTGGAGCCTCTCTGGCTGATCTCACAGCTTTGGGACTCAGCCCACAGCAATGTGCACGGTCAGCAATCCTCAGCCAGGAGCGTGGGGCCGCAGCCCAGCCAGCTGAGGGAGTGGAATTTAATTTCCAGAATGGATGTTTGTCAGCGCCACGTCCTGCCGGCACTGCAGGACACACGGAACCCAGGCAGCCCCAAATCCACTTACTCCTCACACTGCTGGTCTGTCTCTTCTCCAGCTTGAAGAATTTTCCTTCAAACAGATCCATCCCTTCCTGACCCCCTTTGGTGACCACCACGTTGCAGAGCCTTTCAGAGAGGAGGCAACCACTCAGCACAGCCCCTTTGTCCCTCGGATTCCTCTGAAGCCAGCAGCATCTTTGCTCTGCTCTTCCTACAGGGTGCCACCTCATCTTCTCAGGATGCTTGCACTGTGACAACCAGAGTGACTCCTGGAGCCTGGAGCCAGCAGGAATTGCCCTGAGAAAGGGAGCAGATCGATGGTGCAGCTCTCACCCATGCCAGGCCAGTGAAAAACAGGGTTGAGGGTATCGCTAATGGACAGTGCATAGCAGAGAGGCATTTATCCCCATGCAGTAAGGAAACTACTAAAAGACATGATTTAATAAAAGAAAAAGTACTGATGTGAATCCCCAGTTTAAAAAAAAAAATTAAAATCCTCCCCTTTTTTTCTTTCTTTTTTTTTTTTACAATTTTCATGCTGGGACCTGTAAATTTCATATAACCAGAAAGTCAAAGAAACCAACAGCAAAGCCAACACCAGGCAGACTGAAGCACTGACTCAGCCAAGCTCTCTTGCTTCACTGGATTGGATTTTGGTGAAGAACCAGGCCAATATCACTCTGAGAGAGCTCTCTGCAGGTGCTCATCATTCTCAGGGCAGTTATTGCTGTGCAGACTGCCCTGCATGGTGGAAATCAGAGAAAACAAGGGAAGGTCAATGGTAGATTGCAGTGACATTGAGTATGTTTTTCTCAAAGATGCACCCTAGCTCAGCCACAAGTTATTTGGCTCTGTGCAGGGGTCCCTGAGTAAGCTTTATGTCCTGTGTTATGGAGGGGTAGAAATGAGCTGGCCACGGGGTTCCCTTCTACCCTGACAAGACACAGGGACTGCTGCCAGCAATGGGAGGAGCTCTGTACATCCACTGTCAGGTGTCCCAGGTGTCTGTCCCTTTCAATTACAAATTCCGGGAAAAAAGGAAAATAAAAATTAAAATTAAAGAAAAATAAAAAGTCACAGCTGTTCCAGATCCGTTTGGAAAGTGAAAAATAAATAGCTTTTTAGAAATGAACAGAGGTGAGATAGAGAAGCTGATGCTGTTGCATCTTTCTTCCATTCCAAGCCCCAGCACGGGGATTGTCACTGTTGTGGAGCATTGCCAGTGATTTCAGAAAAACTCCTTGAAAAGTCGGGCTTTGGGCAAAGAGGACTGGACAAGTCCAAGCACAGGGACTGGTCTGGACTCAGTGACATCCCCAAAGCATATCTGTCAGTCCCATTGAGGGCTGTGTCTTCACTGATTCTTGTTTGCACCTTTCAATTATTCCCATGAAAGGTGTGTTTGATGTCTGAAGATGACCATTCTGCATGCATGCCATGTCTGCATTAAAAAATTACTGAAGGTCTTGTGCAAGTCACACAGAGCCTCCATATAATAAGTTTTATTCAGTCAAAGTTGGAAGGAAAACAGCGAGAAAAGAAGTTTGGAGACTGCTGGCAATAATTATTTCACCAAGGAGAGATTTCCATACAGAGATATAGCCAGGCTCTCTTAGTGCAGTTAGAGATTAATACCCTGAGAAGGATATAATAAATGATCAATGCACTTGGACTTGGCTACTTGCAGCAAAGGAAAAACTACTTACTGTTTTTTTTTTTTCCTGACTCTTCTTCTCTCTTTTTTTTTTTTTCCCTTCAAGGAAGGCACATCCAGCATTCTGTGCAGCATCCTGGTGTGCCTCTAGCCTACAAAGGGAAAAGCCTGGCTTGTCCACTCCAGCCTAACAGAGCTGTTTAACCAAGGTCTAGCAGGAATAAAGAGACCTTCCTCTGACACGTCCATACAGCAGGCAACTCCTGTCCTGGGCTAAGGAAAGTCCCTAACCTATGGTTCACTCATCTGGGGCTGGATTTACTTCATTAAAAATGGTTAATGAGATGTTAATGGTACTTAATTGTATTCACTGCACCGGTTTTGCTGAGATTTTTATTTCCCTCTCAATTCACAAAGATGGGACGAAGTGCTAATGTATTGCAAACTTATAACCTGCGGTCATGATTTTAAACACATGTAGAGGTGCTAATTGCATTCAGTTGTCACAACTGTAGATGGGAAGATCATTTTTCACACCTTATCAGCGCTGGGGAGGTGATAACTGCATTCAGAAGACACCACTGCTGTTACAAAAGGTAATTTCTTGCACTTCATCGGTGCTTAACACATGCTCAGCAATGCAACCAGCCAAAAATACCACACCATCGGAGTTAATGAGGTGCTTGCATGCTTTTTAACAAACGGGAATTGTAAAAAAAAAAAAAAAAAAATTTAAAAAATCTTTCTCCATTTCTTTTTAATAAAGAGTAACAAGTTCCTGCAGCTGCCATGCTGTTGGAGTTGGTGCTTGCTTGCCTCAATGAGATTTCTGAGCATGTTCCTGGAGATTCCTGCTGGATGGATCCCTCAGAACAGGTGAAACTGAGCTCTTGCCCATCTCAGCAAGTGCTGCTGGTAAAAAAGCTGAAGCTTTTAGCCCCATAGCTAAAGATGATTTTGAGATCCAAAGTCACCATTTCGTGCAATTTCAGTGTGTTTGGCTGTGCTATAAATGGTTCTCTTTCCTCCTCCTATGCTTCGAGGAGCCTCGAGTCTTCCCTAGATATGCCTGTGGTCTTGGATGGAAAATCCTTTTAAAATGTGCAACATGCTGAGGTTGTTAGGCTGTCCAGGGTAATGTGGGCATGCAGCAGATGTGAAGCAGGGCTGATCTGAGGTAAAAAAAAATTCTACTGAAAGGAGTTTCCCCTTTGCTTTAAATGAAGAAATATATGGTAAACCTTTCTGCTGGGACAAAACTGGGTGGTGGGGGAGCATTACAAGGCTTTTCTGGCGAAGCTAGGCAACTAAATACCTAACTTTGGGAGAAACTATTTCAAAACTAAGGAAAAAAAATGCATTTCTAATCCCCAAAATATCTGCTTTAGGTGCTTGCTTGGAATGACATGCTGAAATAATGTTGACAAGAAAAGGAGATTTTCAACTAATAGAACCATTAATATTCCTCCACATTACCTCCAGAATTCTTGAGTAAATAAAGCTAATCCAAAAGACACAAAGGTAGATCTGCAAAGCAAATTTACCCTGGCAATACCCACGTGTCACTGCTGGGGAGATGGGGGCAATCACCCCAAGCACATTACCTGCAGCTCAGCAGCACTGCCTCCAACCTATGTCTCCTATTTCCTTACATGTCTTTTATTTATTATTGAAGTGAGTCTTTCTCAACCTCTCCCTGCAGAGTTGGTCAGCTTGTGATCTCTTTCTGTGGTTTTTTTTTCTTCTTCTTTTTCTTCTTGTTGTTGTTTTCTTATTAGTAGCTCCCTCCTTTACAGAAAGAGTCACAGCTATTTGTTAACATAATAATAATAACATCACTGCTTGTACATTAAAGGCTTTTATAGCTGCCCTGCTGCAGTTACCAAGCTTGATCCCCAATTTGCACAGGCAGTGGCAGGAAATGGGATGACTTTCTTGCTCAAAGTGGCTACTTCATGCCTGTTCCTTTCCCCACCAAAGCTCCCTTTTGTCCTGTGTCCTTCCAAAAGACAAAAAAAACCCTCAGCTTTCCCAAGCTCTGGAAGAAATTATAACTTCAGGGGAAATAAGGAGAATCTTCAGAGGCTTCATTTTATCATTCTGTGTGACGAGCTCCCAGCAGAGCTGGCTGACCCCAGCAATTCTGATGTTTAGGAGCAATCCATCCCCACATTCTGCTCTCCCAAGGGTCCCCACACACCCTGGACCACTGCAGGACCACAATCAGAGCATCCCTCCTCCACATCCCTCTTTGCTTCCCAAGTCTCCAGCCCATTATGAATTACAATTCAAGGAATTATAGTACACAGCAAGAGTCCAAAGACACAGAGGTTTGAGTGCAGCCATGGGTGGGTCAGGATTGTTTTGTGATGCACAAAGCAGACAGGGGAGTTTTGCTCTAATTTTTTTTGCATAAATTAACATGATCTTAAGGCAGCATTCATTTGCATTCAATGACACACCTTCTCAGGGAAACACTCTTCATATTAAGCACGTTTTGGGTGGCAAGGCTTGACTAGCACAGTGTGCATGACTCTCAGGTTCAGATGCAGATGGAAAGATGCTGTCGTGCCGGGAACACGCCGGGAAAGGCTCGGCTGAGCCTGCCCACAGCGAGACGCGTCTTGCGGCTGCTCATTCCTGCAGCACGGCAGGAGAGAGAGATCACACTTGTGGGGAGCCCGTGAGTCATTGCTGAAGGGCTTTCCTTGGCTCCTGAAATGAAAGGTCACCCTTTCTCTGGGCAGTTTTCATCCCTGTCAGCCATAGCCTGGGAAGATGCCTCGCCTCTTCCCTTTGTGGTGCTCCCATAGGTGATCCCGCAGAGATTTCCTTCCCTGCCAGCCCTGGTATTAACCTCAGGAGAAAAGGTGTCTTCTGTGCCAGAGCCTGGGAATTACACATTCAATCCTCTCCTCTGACAGCACCTAGGCTCTGGTTTTGGGGCACTCACCCAATTTGACTGTGGTTCTTTCCCCTAGTAGGATTCTTCCCTCTTTTCTTCCTCTGTTACCTTCAGCCACAGCCACATCTTTACATCTCTTCCTTACCCATTTACAGTCTAAGCCAGAAAGCAGGATTGTTTCTGAAGCACCTGCAGGCTGTCTGGGCAGCCTGACCCCTTTAGGATAATTAGCAAGGCCACCACAGAGCCATCCATGGCAGTGACTCCATTCAGAGCCTGCCAGCCTTCCCTTAGCACCAGGAGGAACTAATAATGCAGGGGGAGCTGAGGACTCTTCCTCTGGGGGAACAAGTATAACCCAGCTGACTGCAAGATGAAAATTTACTGCAATATGAAGGGATCACCATGGAAACCTCTTTATTTTATTTCAGCCAATCTTTCTGCGCTGTCACAAGCAATATCACCTTCTCACTAGCCATAAAGAAAAGGTTCCCAGAGAGGTTTGTAATCCCTGCTGGCTGGCCAAGCCATCTGCCAGGAAGACATGTTTTCTCCAGGAAAACCATTTTTTTGGATGGTTCCTCACTAGGTGTGACTCCACCAGCAAAAGATAGGCACTGCTCAGTCCTGCATTGTTCCTCCTGCAAGGATGGCAGATTTTAACTTTGAGAATAAGAAGAGGTGTAAGCAGGAAAGCCTGCTGTGTCACTGCCACCATTTTTACCTGTGGCATTCCCCCATTTCCAAAGGAAACTTCTGTTTTGCCAGGCAACTGCCCCTGAACAGCAGCCTTTGAGGAGCTGCACATCTGGAATGACAGCTCCATCCATCAGCCACGCCCTGACTGCTGATCTGACAACCTCAGCCTGAGTAGGGAAGCAGGATAAACCCAGTACTTCTGGGAAAACCTAAAATGAAACTGAACTCCCACCAGGCGAAACTCCACTTGAATCTCCTTTGCAGGAGCCTAAGATTTGGAAAAAGAATTAAATAATCCATTTTGGAAAGAAAAATGAAATAATTCCAGCTGTGGTGACAAAGATGAGGAAGGGAACTGCTGTTTCTTGGGAGAAACTATATCTGCCCAATAACTACTTCTCAGAAAACAAACTCTGCATGACACAGGCCCTTCCCAGTCCTGTGCCTGACACAAGCAGCAGCTTCAAGCTCTGCATGTCTGAATGAGAAGAGCTTTGCTTTTGGAGGATCACCACGACCTGAATTGCAGAGGGAGATAAATAGGTCAGGCTTTTCAGACACTTAGTGTGTCACATCTGAGTTTCACTTATATCCTGTACGATGAAAATCCCAATTTGCATTTCCACTCATGGGTGAAAAGACTTAAAGACACCATGCTGGTCATCCAGAGGTTTCTAAAATGCTCAGTGGTTTGAGGAACGCTGGGACGTGGGTCTGATCCCCCCTGCAGGTGCTCAGGACACTGTCAAAGTTCACCTCCCTTCAAGTGGAGCACAAACTCTGCTGGCTGAGAAGACATCACCTATTCTCCCTCCACACCTGGACGAGCACAAGCATCTATTTGCAAATGAGCAGCCTGCCAGAGCAGCTCCCAGCCCCAAACTCTGCCAGGTGGGCAGGTAATGGGCACCTCTCCCTCACAGGGTGCCCACATTCCCCTGCTGTCCTGGCTCCTGTCTCCTGGAGCTGCAGCTGATTGCTTTAGCCACGAGGCAGCTGCACATCCCCGTGACCTGATTTGCCCCACCAAGCACAAGTGCCTCCAGCAAGCAGCTCTTTGTCAGCAGGCACAGCGCAGGAGCAGGGAGAAGGCTGAGATTAGCCAGCACCCCCCTGCCTCCTGCTGCAAAACTGCCTTGCTTCCAATTACTTCATGCCAAGAAATAGCCTCTGATACACCCGAGGAAGCAGAATCCCAGAGAGCTTGCTGGATGGCAAAGCCCTTGCATGCACTCAAAGAACAGCAGCTACTGAAAAAGCATTGCCTTGTCTTTCAGGCAGGGAAATCATATTTGCAGGCTGTACATATTCCCCAGGAAAAGAAATGGCAGGGGGATTACAGCTGCAAAATGACCCTGAGCAGGAGAAATTGATGTCCAGAGCGGTCCCATGGAGTGGCACATGCACCTTGAAAAAGGCACTAACAAAGAAACTAGCAGTGTGTTCCAATGCTTTTGAAAAACTGCACATTTTCAAAAGATATATATATTTTTTTTTTTACCCTGAACAAATAAATCACAATAGACATATTTAAACAAGCAAGCCAGCTTCAGGGTGGATGGTCTCCTAAAGGACCAGCCTCACTGGCCATGCCTGTGAAGAGGTGACCACAGCAATCCCACAGGCAGGTGGGGCAGCTGGACCCTCACACCTTGCACAGAGGCATCTTTTCAGAGGTGCAAGAGGATTTTTTCTGTTTGTATTTGCTAAATTGCAATTTGATAGCCCAACTTTTTTGTGATGGATCAGTCGTCATGGTTTTGCAAGACAGGGATGTCCACCCACTGCCTGAATAAATTTAGTTATCCTCATTCCCTACCAGCTCATCTTCAGCTCAGCTACAAGGCACAGCCTGGGCCATTTCTACACCTGCTTCCTTAAAAATCCTATTTCTCAGTACAAACACTGAAGCAAAGTGGGAATTTTCACCAGGAGCATGCCCCAGGCCCATCCTGGTTGCCACAGAGGAGGGATGGGGAGATGAATGAACAGAAAATGGTGGGATTCTCTGGAAAACATCTCAGGATTGCCACTGGTATTCCAGCACCACCTCAGTTTTAGGATTGTCACCTTCTCCTGGTGTGCCACATCTCCTTCAGGAGCTGGTTCTTCACTGAAGGCCATCTCCCAGCACAGCTCCTGGTGCAGGAGCAGCCTGTTCTCAGGCAGGGCCACTCAGTGCTCAGCAGTATAAATAACGAGATCTCAGGCTATTTTTGACACCATGTTTTTGTGAAGGAAGCCAAGGAATCATTTTTCCTGATGAGCTGCAGCTAAGTGCTTTTGAGAAAACATTACAACATCACTCACAGCAAACATCTGGTGGAAGAGTTCCTGCCTTAAGAATATGGCAGGCACAGGCTTGTTGTAAGATCAGGGGGGAAGATCTGCCCCAAAACCATTTTTCCAATAAAATAAACCTTCCAGGGATAAAAACACAAGCAAGTGGTTTTTAACAAAGAAACCCAAACAAGCCTTAACAAATCTGACATTTTCAAGAAACTGCAAATTTCCCTTGTTCTGTTTCAGAAATTTGCGGAATTTTGCATTTTGGCAAAATATGTTAAATTTTACTGCAATACCACATAGGAACTTTTACAATGCAAAATGAATACTGCAAAACATGGGCCAGTGTAACCTTTCAGGAGATTCTAACATAAATTTGGATCAATGGATCTTGGAAAATGTAAAAAGAATATTTTGACTCCCTGGTTTAATATGTGCTAAATGGTTTTCATGTAATCAATCATTTTTCTACAGAGGTTTCAGAAAGAGAAATCAGTAGAATGAAATAGAGGCAGATGATGCATTTGCTTACTACTGTACTTACACAGTGGATTTATAGTGCTGTTACCATAAGCTTATTTTGCTATAGGTTTCTTTCTGCCTTACAGTGTAGAAGTTCATTGGGAAACAACCTGAGGATAAAATCTGCAATAAAGCAATCCATAATAATAATAAAATATTCAAAAGCATGCTTTAAATTAGAAAGGATTGCATATATTCATGAGGCCTTCACACTTTTTTTTTTTAAGATGGAAAAATGGTGGAAATGTTATTTGTTAAATGTTTTATTTTAAAAATATTTGCTAAATTATGCCATCACAGTTAATCTATCATCAGCAATCTGGATCCTATAAATATTAATAATTATTCTTCAATAGGTGAATTGGTAAGTCAATAATTAATGGGAATCTTAATGTGCATGAATATTTTCATCCTTTTTGCCCATTTTTCCATCTGTCTGGGTGTCCTGCACAAAGCTCCTGCAAAGCAGGTGAGCAGGAGCCCCCAGTGCTGCATTTCCTGAGGGCAGGTGTGGAGCACAGGATCTCAAATCTGCTCCAAGACACCAACACATGGAAATGTTCAACTGTGCTCCTGACTTCAAGAGCAGCAGAGCCGCCCACGTGCCTTGGGAAGCACTCCTCCTGCCTTCAGAACAGGAAAAATTGGTGTGGAATACCATTTTTTGGGTCACAACCTCGTGCAAGAGCTTGTCCAGAAGTGCAAACACTTAGCAGCAGCATCCTTGCTTTCAGTGCTGCCTTTGCCCCTCACTTTCAGTCCCTCCCTGCCCACTGAGGGGTCACTCCTGGCACAAAGCAGCTGGAAGCTCTCCAGAGGGGTCCTGGCTGAAGTGCTTGCTGAGGGGAGCTGTCACAGAGGGCCTTCCAGTGTTTGCCCAGCTCTTTGTTTTTTTCTCTCTCGTGCATTCCAAGCATTGCAGTGCAGATCAAAGCCTCCAGATGAGTTGCTTTCCCCGAAAAGCCAACCCAACCGGTTTGGTTTCCCAGCTGAATTCATCCCAGGGACTTAAGAGGGGATTTGCAAACTATGAGGGGGAAATTTGTCAGCCTTCTCATACCCCCCTAGAATAGAAGAGGCAAGGAAGCTCGCCAAGCACATTTGGCCAGAGAGAATCTAAGAAAAGTGAACTCTGTCTCAACATTTTTCCAGTGCTGCCCTTCCCATCTCGGTGGATGCAAACCTGCAGGAGGAGCAGGTGCAGCAGTCCAGCACCTGCCAGGTGGGTCTAGACAGAGCCTGGGAAACACTGCTGTGATTTATTAAGTGAAAAAAGCAGTACCTGGTTTTCCAGTTGTCCAGTACAAAGATTATAAATTGCTGGCACCTCTCCCTCAGGACACAGTCTCCTCTCCCACACTGCCAATCAGCAGGGCAACATGGAAAGGCCAGGAACACATTTCCTGCCAAGGTCAGTCTTTTTTTCCAGAGAGACATGTGGGCTAGAGAAAAGCAAAAAGACAGGAAAGACAGAAAAGGAAGAGAAGAGGAAAATTAACAGTGTGTAGCTAGACAGCAGACACTCATTTGGAGGATATCAGAAACATTAAAGACGAGAGATGTCATCTCACCATGTTTAGCCACATGAGAGCTGCCTGCTGAGTGAAAGCCAAGCAGAGACCACTGCAGAGGGCTGGCCACAGCCAGCAACAAGTAAGAAGCCCCCCTAGGAGAACCACAGCTCCCTGTGACAATAAAGGTGAGGTAAATAGCCACTGGTCAGTGTGGTGCTAATAACAGCAGGTTTGATTTCAGTGTGGGCTGTTCAATTAGGAGTTGATGGTCTTTATGAGCTCCTTCCGACTCAAAACAGTCTGTGTTTCTGTGAAATCACCCTCAGCAGCAGCCTCTCCCTGTCTCTGCCTTGCCCACAGGAACTGAAGGACTGTGCCTAACAATTTTGTACAGCTGCCCCTCCCAACACAAGGTGAAGCCCATCTGTCAGGGGTTTGGGTGAGACAGGAGCCCTCCAGTTCGTATGCCAAGGCAATATCCAGTTATTTGTACCTGCTATCTCCCTCCCTGCTCAAGGTTGATGTGCCAGACAGACAGCCCAGGAGCTCTCCCCTTCTGGACAGAGCTTACTGGTCCCTGTCACAACACAGCTGCTGTCACCATAAGATGAGACAGACAATCAAATCTATTAGCAGGTGCTTGCTTTGCACCCAGTGGCTCATTTTTAGGCAGTACAAACCACTCCACTTGCACCATTCTAGGCTGAACCCACCAGCACAGATGTCCAGGCAGCATTTCCATTCCTGCCACCAGGTCAGGTGTTTCTCCTTGAAAGTCATCCCAAACATTTAATTGCAAGCTGACAGCTCGAAGCAAAGCTACAAGGCACACACAGGTTAAAGATGACAACAGGATTGCCCCAAGGAATGAGGAGGGAGCAGCAGCACCAGTGGGAAGGAGTGGCATGACCTGTGATGATCTGAAACTGGGTTCTAGCTAATCAGCAGGGGATGGACATTGAGGTCACTGGAGATTGGAGCTTATCCTGCCTTTAACCCTCTTGTTAAAGCCCATGTGAAGCCTGCACAACTGAAGTTGTCATCTGACAAATTTATTGAAGTGTACCCACCTCAGTCCCAATTAAATGAGCAGATGATGCATTAGTTGGATGTATACATGCAGATACAGTCCCATGTCTCTCCAGAATAAACAACATTTCCCAGTTTTAATTGTGCCCTGATGTTATAACGATCACAACTAAACTGGGTAATCATTCATTAAACATGAGCTAATTCCATGTCCTGTTATAATTATTATTGTTTCCTGAAAATATAACGTGCTGTGAAGTACAATAAGTGCAAATTGAAATATTGCTTTTCGAAGGTTATTTATTACTACCTTCAGCTGTAAACATTTATAACTGAAATTTATTAGTCCACGGCCTCTTCATATAAATATTTTATGTTCAGCCTCAGGGATATGTATCTTCTCCTTTAAATGCCTCAGTCTTGGTGTCTGCACCAGCAAAATAATCACAGGAGAGAAAGTTTGCTGTCCTGTGTTATTTGGCCACCCTGCTGACAACATAGGGCAGCATCACAAGTGCTGCACATTGCCTGCATACCTGCAGATGAGAGGCAGCAGAACACCTGTTGTTGCATTTCCCTGGTTTATAAATTCCCTGGTGCAGCACATGGAGTGTGCCTACATGCCACAGGACAGCTCAGAGTCAATGGAGATGTACAGAGAGCCATAAAGAGGTGCTTGTTCAATCCCAACCTCTAAATTACAATAAATCATTTGGGTTTCCATGGCACCCGTCCAGAAAAGTTGAGACTGAAGTGGCTGATCTGCTAACAAAAATAATGTGTTCTTTTCAATGATAAATTTTAATTTCTGCAGTGGAGGTGCTGGAAGAAGGCCAGATCCATATCAATCCTCTCAAAATGAACTAATGGTTCTTCCAAGACTCCCAGTCCCTCCTCACACTACCAGGAAAAAGCACAGATCCTTAGGGAATGCAGTAGAGCCTCTTGATGAATATAATATGTGAAGGGTGAGCCAGCACGAGTTTGCCACGGAAAAAAAAAAACCAAAAAAACCTACCCTGTCCTAAATAATCAGAATTTATTGAAACTAAGTAATGGCCGAGGGAATGCTCATGGAAACTGAGAATAAAACCCAGGGAGACCTACCTGACCCAGCTCTGCAAGTGAAACCCCCGTGCAACAAAGATGGGACTAAAAACACAAACCACGCTAAAATTACAGCGCAGGGTTTTATTTTTTTCCCCCTCTCGTTTGATTTCTGCGCAGCCATTCACGGCAGGGTTTTTAAGAGCCCTTGAGCACTCGGTGCTGCATCACTTACAGTTTGTAAGGGGTATTGATCCCTCCAGGTTTATCCTTTTAAATGGTTCCCATCAAATGCCGGGAAGTCAACCAGTTCGAGCTGTGCAGCTCAGCTGCAGAACTCGGCGTGGCACAACTGAGTTACTCAGAAAATGGGGGGGTATTTGTTTGGTTTTTTTTTTTCCCCCCCCAGAGGGAACTCGAGTGTGCCTGTAGTCATTAAAACACGATATTTGCATGCCCTTAAAAATCATTTTACAGCTGTACGAGGGTCTCCAAACATTAAACATGTTCTGTAAGTAGTTGCTAACTAGCTGGGTGTGCTGTAAAGGCAGTAGTAAGTAAAACAATAAGACAATAAATATCAGCTGTATTTCGTTGTCAGGGACACTTTTTAAGCCATGCAGCAATTCCCAGCGTTGAAAACCTCGATTTTTGCTTTTCGTGCTACATTGTGACTAGAATTACATCTAATCTCTTAGAGTTATGCTAAATACCACTCACCTGTTAATCTGATTACCCTCCCACAAAGAGTGAGCATGACTGATATTGAGCAGGTAGAAACATTTTCTGAGGCTGGAAATTCCCTTCCAAAGCTTACACATTCAGTAATGTTGTTAAAGCTGATGCCACTTGCTTTAGGTCCAGGTGACACTAAAAATCCATTTGTTGTCACTGAAGGATTGCAAGTCCTGAGGTGGTTTTTGTAGCACCAAACTTTCCCTGGATAGAAGAGATTTTCCTGGACAAACTCTTCTCACACAGCTGGAGAAATGTGTGCTTTGTAGCTGGTACAAAGGGCACCTGCAAGGAGAAGGGAGACCTGTGGAGAGCACTGGGCAGCTGTTCAGGTTAACTCTTCCTAAATTTTTCTGTTTGTGGCACAGCAGAGGTTGGAAACAGAACTTTGCCCTTCACCCCACCTCCATGCCTCTGAAATCTGCTGGCTTAAAACCAGTGATCAGAAGGAGTGGGAAGAAGAGAATAAAGAAAAGAGAGTGCAAGAGAAAATATCAGCTATAATTTTATTTATTAATTTTTTTGTTTGTTTTTCAATTTTCCATAAGTATTTCAAGATTTTTCCTTTTTATTACCACATGATGAGATGAGATCTTGGCAGGAAAAGGCACATTCCTCAGGGAGTGAAGGCTGTGCCCACTGCAGTGTTATTCTGTGGACAGGACACCCAAATTGAACAAAGCCCATTAGCAGGAGGAGCCTTTCTGCCTCCTGCACCTGCACTGAGCATCTCCTGCCATCAGAGATAGCTGGTGGTGAAAATCCCCAGCCCATGAGGGAATCCCAACCCAACTGACCAAAGCAACTCAAAAATGTGAAGCAATTTTGGCAATCCTTCTACAGACAATTTTTCTTTAAAATCATGGAATGGTTGCATTTGGAAAGGACCTTTGAGATCACCATGAGCAGTTGTTATCCCAGCACCACCCCTGGCCCCAAGTGCCACATCCTCCAAATTCCTCCATGGATGGTGACTCCACTGCCCTGGACAGCCCACTGCAGTGCTCAACAGCCCTTTGGGAGAAGAAATATTTTCTAATATATGACCCAAACCTCCCCTGGTGCAATCTGGGGCTGTGTCCTCATGTCCTGTTACTTGTCACAGCAGAGAAGGGACTGAGCCCACCTCACTGCAACCTCCTTTAGGGAATTGTAGGGAGCTGCAGATCCACCTGGAGCCCCCTTTTCTCCATGTGAACACTCCCTGCTGTCCCTGCCCTTCCTCACCTTGTGCTCCAGGCCCTTCCAAGTGGCCACCAGCTATTTCTGCTTCTTCCACTATCAAATTCTTGCCTTCCCAGCAAGGAAGAATTTGGTTCATTTTTCACTGCTGCACAGATAAAATTAGATGGATGTTTAGCAGAATCCAGGGGTGAGCTGGGGCAGGACAGCAGGATGTGACACCAAAGCACCCACTGAACGTGGCACTGGGGTGGCAAAGTGTGGCTGAAGTGTGCCAGCTCTGGTGCCAGGGTGAGCTCTGTGCTCCTGGGGTGAGGCTGCTGTGCTCCCTGTCACGGAGCTCTGCTGCTGCTAAACCCCATCTATTAATCAAAAGGGGAGCACTGAAACCAGGACGGAGACATGACTGCAGAGTGCCTGCTATCTGAGATCAATACTAATTTCACAAACCTCTCCAGGAGAGTTCTTTAATTAATTGTTGGAATTAAAATCAAAATTGACCCCTCAATTTGTTTCTGTGGCCTTTAAATGAATTTTCTTTCCTTTACAAATCATAATTTTCAGACTGGAGAACGAAACAACACTTTTTTTTTTTTTTTAATTAAGTATAAAAAATAAGGTACCCACACTCTGAATACATTCTAAACAGGACTCAGATCCAGCATCTCCCTTTAATCTAAAAGAGAGGAAACATTTTTCCAGTTCCAAGCCAATATAAGGACTTTACCCAGCTTGGCTTACATCCCACATGCTCCCACTGCTCTCCAGCTCCTCCCTGCCAGCCTTGGTCCCCAAGGCCCATTTCTCAGGCCACTTTTGAAGCGTCACCGCCGTGGCAGGGAGGAGCAGGAATGCCTGTGCACCACCCCATCCACAGCTGCCTTTGTTTTCCCTTTCTTTGCCAAAGCAGAACCTTGTCACTCATCACCAAACCAAGAATTCCCTGTCTTATGCACCTGTGTACCTGCCACAGCTTCACATTTTTACAGAATTTATCCTCAAGGCAAGCAGAGTCCAAACAGGATTCAGGGAGGTTTGCTTAATTCCACTGACCTCCCAGTTTGTGCAGGCTGCAATTTCCCAAGCTCTCAACGTGATCCACCTTTATAATTCACCCACTGCCTTTTTTCCACTTTTTTACTGTCCTACATTCCCTTATTTTGCTTTCAAAGGACTGCTGAAAATCACAAATAGGACTAAACTGTGCTGTTTTCCTCAGAGCTGGCACCCTGAGTGCACCCTTCAGTATTTTACAGCTTGGTCCTTACTTGGCTTGTTTCTCCCAGCCATCTGGGAATGCTCTCATGGTGATGCCCTGTGCTGCACACCCAAGACTGGATTAAGCCACATTATTTCCCAGCCAGAGGAATTACCTGGAGAGCCCCACTCAGCACGGCCAGGATGTTCTGTAGAGTGGTCCTGACATCAAGAGCAGCCTCTGCTGGGTCACACACTGACATGAAACTTCTGTGCTGACCTTCAGAGCCAAGTGCAGGTAGATCACAAGGTGCCCCAAAACCCTCTAAAACCCATGATGAAGGGCACATGAGCTCAATACAAAGCATTTTCCTCTGCAGGAGGGTCCCTTGGCGGAAAGATCATTGCAAATCAGTCTCTTGGATTTCAAGGATATTATTCAGAATACACTTAGTTGCACTTCCTAGCTGCAATTAAGAGAATTAGTCAGTAAACAGACATGTATTTTTCAAAACACATAAAATTTTCCAAGGCTGCAGTGGGGAGGCCAGGTGGACTCAGAAGACACCTGGAGATGTGGGCAGGTAGAACCAAGCACAAAGAAGGGCAGTGAGACTGGGAAGACATTATGTCTGCATTTTAATGGCTCACTCCCATGCAATTTTTTTTTAAACTGATAGCTCTGCAAGGCATTCACAGATGAATACCAGCTGGTGTGGTGATTTATTGCCCCTGAATTTCTCAAGTTTTTTTTTTTTTTCTTTTTTTCCTTTTCTCATCTTACCTTTTCCTTATATTTTTCCCTCTACAAAAACATTTTCCATAGAAATGCAGTTGAGAGAGGCATTTCCCTAACACGCAGTTTTTTCATAAGATAAACAGCAGCCTGTCACTGGACAAACCAACAAACAACTGATGTATGGGATCTATTTAATACCTCTGCAACTCCAGGGCCCTTCTGGTGATATAGGCTGTTCTTTTATAAAAAGAGATGCTATAGAAAAATGAATGTATGATGTTTACATTTAGGAATGTGTTTCAATGTACACATACAGGGAGAAAGAAAATAGGTTGTACAAACATCCCTAAACCTGGTCCCTCCCAGCTGTTTGAGGACTGATGTGGAAGAATGTGGAAAACTTATTTTGTAACATTGTTCATTGTGTCTTTTACTGCAATTTTAGTGTGACCTTTCTAACTTTGTTTAACACCGTATTTCCAGCTCACATCTCAGTGTATGTGATGCTCATCACCACTGCTGCCCTGCCAAGTTCTCCAAGTTCCCTTAAATTGACTTTTTCTTCTTTTTCCATCCTGAAATCATACAAAGAACAGACTAAACTATCTGTGCAATTGTTTTTAGACATCTCTCTAGACATATATTTAAACCTCCCTACACATACAAATCACCCTTTTTTCTCACTAGGAGGAGAAGTTTCTCTAGTTTAAATAAGTTTCACTGAATGGAAAGCAGACTGCAGATTGTCTGTCCTTTTACTCTTATGAAAGCATAATTAAAAGTCATGTTAAAGTTGGGAGATCAAGAGGGTTTGTGATAGATAACAAGCTAGGAGCTATCAAAGCTGTCAGGCCATTAAGAAACTAAATAATTCACACCCCAGTAATTGCTTTTATGTGCATTTTCCTATAAAATCCGGGAGACATGAGTCACAGGGCCTTACAAAAGAGCCTTGTTTATCAGCCTCCAATACACCATACTGCACTTTACTTTCAAGGAGTTTTTTGACACAGGTATCATCCTCTGAACATTTAAAGACGGTGAAAGCAGTGCTTGGTGTCCCTGCAGTGTCCCTGGCTCCTCCCATTCCTGAGGCTGGGCTGTGCCCACAGCACCCTGGGCAGCTGCAGGTTTGGTTCTGCTCCCCTGCACCACACTAGGAAATATTGGCTCTGCAAAACACCACGGGATGGTCTTTGCTCCTCCCACCCAATTCTGAGATCTCTTTGGTCTTTTTAAGCTGAGATGTGCCTGAGCTAAATAAAACATGCAGCCAAAACTTGTGGAGCAGTACAGACCCCCTCCAAACTGGTGTTTGCACAGGAACCCACAGTGATGTGTGCAGGGATCCACTGTCAGTGCTGTGTGCAGGGATCCACTGGCAGTGCTGTGTGCAGGGATCCACTGGCAGGGATGTGTGCAGGGATCCACTGTCAGTGCTGTGTGCAGGGATCCACTGGCAGTGCTGTGTGCAGGGATCCACTGGCAGGGATGTGTGCCGGGATGAACAAAGGATTAGTGCCACAGGTTCAGCAGGAGGAGCAGTGATGCCACCTGCAAAGCTGTGCTCCTTCTCCAAAACTGGCATTTTGAGAAGGGCCAGGGCAAAACAACCTTTTCCACCCAACTGCTGGCAGCATTTCTCCAGGAATGAGCTGTGGGACAGTCCCCAGTGCAGGAGAGGGCACGGGTGCCGCTGCATTTCCCAAATCACTCCGGCAGCATTCAGCCACTAGATGCCCCTGCAAGCCACGAGTCTGCTGGGCAGCAGAGACAAAGCTGAGGCAAAAGCCAAGGAAAAGATGGAGTCTGCTCTTGGCCAGGGTTTTTGGCAGCGCTGCCTCTGTAACCAGCACTGCCCTGCTGTAACAAGGCACTCAGGATGGCCCATCTGTGATGGATGCCCCAGCCCTGAGCAGCCTGGTCTAGTTGGAGATGGGATTGGACTGGATGGTCTTTAGAGGTCTGTTCAACACAAACTGATCCATGATTCCATGTGTGTGCAAAAGGACTTCAGAACCAACCCCAAACCCAAAGGCTCTCGATTGCCCCTGTGCCATAGCACAGGTGAAGATCTCCTTTTGCACTGCCCAGCTCACAGAGCACAAGAGACATGCAGGGAGATAAGAAGCCAACAAATGCTGCAAAAGGCTTCAGATATCCTTTCTTGCACCGTGTAGCACCAGCTCATTTCCACAGATGCTCTTGGTGCTGCCTGCCCAGGCAGTGGGATGTCATCACATGGGCTGATCGTTGCTCCCAGCTCAGTTTTCCTCAGGCCCCCATTTATTTTACATTCCATCCTCAGGGCAACAACAGCCCTTCAGCTCCTGCATTCATCTTTCCTCCATAAGGAATTTTCTGTCTCCACGCTACAGAGTGGAAAGAAAGAAAAAGTAAGCTTCCACCTGTGTGCACAGGTGTTTGTGGCCCTAGGTGCTGTCATTTTTAGGAGAGAGGCACTCAAGTTTGTGGCAGTGACCAAGGTCAAACCAAGAGCTGGGACAACATTTTTACAAAGATACAAACATTTCACAAAGATGTTTGGGCAGAGGGCTTGGGTTTTGTACTTTCAGTGGTGCTGTTTTCATTTTCAGTTCCTTTGCAGATCTCTGTTTCTTGCAGAGATTGTCCAAACCTTGTGGGTGGGGCAGGCAGGGTTTCTCTAGGAATTGCCCTGGGAGCTGGAGCTGGAGCTGGGCAGGAAGCTCCTCCTGTCTATTTGGGCTCTCCTGCTCTGCCCACGATGCTCCTGGTGGGATCCCCCCCTCCCACCCCATCCTTTTCCCACAGCCCCGAAGCTGGAGTGGCTCTGCCAAAACTGGGTGTCCCTGGGTGTGGCTGTGTCCTTGTCCCCAGCAGCTCGTCCCTCGCCCTCTGCTCCCCTGTGCAGCCGCTGGAGTGTCCCCAGGTGTCCCCAGGTGTCCCCAGCACGGGGGGTGACAGGGACACGCTGCTCGGACCCCGCTCTGTCCCTGCCACCACTCTGGGTCCCCATCACCCTCCTGGCTCCCTGCCCCTCTGCAGTGCAGCCTGCTGTAAATATTTGCCAAAAGGATCCTGGGTGATGGGAGCCGGAGCTCCCCGGGGCCAGTGAGGGAGCATTGGGGCAGTCCGGGAGGGATGGGCGAGCAGGAATCCGGCTCACAGAGACAATCCAGGGGGATCCCGCTCCAAGGGACACCCCAGCCCGGCTTTCCCGGACCCTGAGCAGGGCAGGAGCCCTGGGGATGCCCCTCCAAAGGGAGCCCTTCCCGCTAACCCAGCGCCGGGACAAGCCCTGCCCAGCGCATCCCCGGAGCGCGCCTGCATCCATGGGGATGGACAACACCTCTGCGAGAAGAAAGCAGAACTACGGCTGCTTCCCCCACCCTTTCCCCTTTGTTTTGCCTTTTTTTTTTTTTTTTTTTTTTTTTTTTTTTTGTAATCCCGCTGCCTGGCAGGACCTCCCCTTTCCCATCCTCGCCTTGTCCCCGGGCTGGCTGCAGGGAACAATGTGGCTTTGAGGCTCCCGGTGTGTGCAGGGGAGGGGACGGGATGCCGAGCTCTGGAGCGGCTGTAATCCCCCTTTAATTGCTGGATAAACACAACCAGCGATTTCCATGGACTGGCAGAGCTGGGCGCGTTGTTTTCTGACTGCGGGAGGAACTTCGCAACTGGGAAAAAAAGCTCATTTTCTTCTTAGACCGACTAGCTACACCCAATTATCAGCACATCAGCAGTGGTGCTGTAATTTAGAAAACTCACTTAATACCAGAAAACCACTACTGTGGCACCAAACAGATTTTAAAAATTATTTTCTTTAAAAAAATGAAATTTTAAAAAGTTGCTTTTGATCCATTTGGTCGGGTTGTTAAAAATCCCACACAAGCCAACTACTGTGAAAACTTCCTTCTTGTTGTTGGAGCAGACTGAAAATAGGAGGGTTATCCTCAGAAAGTGCTGATACGCAAATTTGGTTTTATCACAATTTCACACAGGTGAAAAACATTTTTCAGCAAAATGCCATGACTCAAAAATGTGCTACTGGGCTTCAGTGTTTGTCCCTTAAATGTTTTCCACATTTCGTGTTGCAGCTTTTTTCACCCAAATTCATAAGACCTCGAAAGTTTGACTTTCCTGGCTTAGCAGGGTCTGGGAAAGTTGGGAGCACACGCTGGGAGCTGCAGGTTGCCACAAAAGTTGGTCCTGAGAGGAGAAGGGAGCAGAAGGTACTGGAAAACCACAGTTCCCATGGGAAACACCAATGCCTTTTGCACAAAAATACTTTGGTTTTCAGCCAGAGCTATCAGCTTGGTTGTCAGTAGCCTGATACATAAATCCCAAGATCTGGGGTAGAAGGCAGATGTGCACATGGAAAAGGTAATTTCTAGTGAGCTCCCTGCCCTTCCCCTTCCCCCCAGCTTTGCACCAAAGGAAGAGAAGAAGCTACACCATAAATCTGCCCAACTGTATTTCTGGGAGAAATCCCAGCTTCATGGGGACTTTGCTTTTCACCACATCAGTCAGGACTTCTCTGACCCTTGAGAGCCCCTTCCAACACGAGATATTCTGTTTTATGACCCAGAAGGGCAGGGATGTGGCACTTTGAAAACCTACAAACGTTGTGCCCAGGGTCCCTCTAAGGCAGGATGAGAACTCTGGGATTCCTCCAGGGCTGTGGCAAGACCAGCACAAGCACACAGGGCAAGGTACAAGGTGTTCCCTCTCCGTTTGAGTTATTCCAGTCAAGTGCTCCAGGAGAAGCTGAGGGCACACCCATTTTTGTGAGTCATGGTGAGGAAAAGCCATTGCACGTCTCGTTTTTGTGATACCGAGTCAAGCTGATGCAAGGCTTGGCCCTCAGACTGTGCACTGGGTTCTGGGCAGCTGGGAAGATGGATACAGCACAGCAGGGATGGGATGTTAGTCACCAGGACAGAGAGATCAGGCTCTCCAGCAGTTAAGGATACAGCTGGTGTGTTATGAAGGGAGAAATTTGGGCTACCCTTGTAGAAAGTTTAAAAATGGTGTTATTTTCCTGTTGTTGCACCAACATTTCACTTATTCCAAAAGGTTTAAGGAGATTGCTGGGAAAAACCTTGGTGAATTCTTGTTTGTGCATGTGTCCTTCACACACACATAAAATCCATCAGGAATTCCCTATTCCTTTGGTAATTACCCACTGGGGATTCACAGGCTGGCCTTGGGAGAAGGGCTGGGACAGGCTTTGTCCTGCAGGCTACAAACAAACAGCTGCTGTGCCACAGAACTCACTGTGCTAGAAACCGAGAGCAAAAATCTATTTACTGTCATCCCTGCCTTCCATGGAAAATTGTTAAAAGTGAGAAGTGTTAAATCATTGTATGCCATTAAACCATAAGCAAGCCATAACCATTAAGCCATCAATTTGGAGTAAAGGCCTTTCCCTGAAATCCTGGAGGTGCTGCACGTGAAGGCACAGCCCTGACCACTGGCTGTGTGCTGAGGGCAGAAAGGATCCATGGGGAATTGCTGGCTGTCCTTTCCTGACCCTCAGCATGTTTGGAACCACAGGGCACAAGCTGCTCCCAAGGAAGCAGACACGATGGGACCTGGGCTGTCTGCATCTTCCACAGCCATGGAGCCTGGAAGCCCCTCTTTCCCAGCAGGTTCCTTCTTTTTTTATCTTTTATTTTTTTAATCTCCCTTTTTTTTCCTTTTTCTTCTCCATTAAACAAGCCCAAGCTTACAGAGTGTGCTTGGCTGGACTCAGACACGTTCTGTGGCTTCTGTGTGCTGTAGATTTTTCTCCTCAGCACTGCCCCTCTGTGTGCCCCCAGTACATCCCTTGGGATGGTCCAGGACTGCTCCAGGCAAATACAACTGACAGAATAATTGCTGGGGTGTTTTTTGGGTTTTTTTTGGAGAAAGGAAGTTGAGAGAGGGTTGTTTGTTGCTGGGTTTGGATGTCAGATCACTGCACTTCATATCATTGGTGCATTATCAAATTCCTTTCTTCCAGGTAACGAGGTGCAACCAAATCAGGGCTAAGAGGATTAATGAAGATGTGTGGCATCTGAGCCTGAAATAAGCCCAGGTGGGAGCAAACAAAAATTCATCATCTAACGACCAGATACCCACCGAGGGCTGACTGTTTGCAGAAGAGCAGCCAAAATGCAGTGTCAGGTGCCATCAGCAGCCCACATGAATCATCCCTGCAGCGAGGCTGTGGAACAAGGTGTTGGTTTGCTGCGTTCTTGCTTGATAAATCACAGCCTCACAAACCCAGGGAGGGCAGGAAAGTGTCAGGATATCCTGGCATAGGGATGGGGTCTGTCCTGTGGAACATGTCTTTGAGATGGAAGGAATGGTCTGACTGGACAGGAATGGGGGCTGTGAATCTGGTCTCACCCACAATCTATCCCATAACATGGACAGTTGAATCCTTTTATCTTTTTCCTGTGAAAATGGAGATAAATTCTCCAACATCTCCATGATTAATATCTAATACTGACCACAGGGAACCTCGGTACCATGGTGATGTGCCTGCGCAGAACGCAGGGTGGAAGAAAGATGCTAAATAAACAAAGAATTCAGCCCAGAGAGAAACAGAGTTGTGGGAAACATTGAGGAAGGTCACTGCAGAAGCAGCAAAGCTGTCAGCTGAGTTAAGCCAGAAATCATGAGGGGTCTGTCTTGCAGACAGCTTGACCTGTGAATCCAGGCACTTGTGGAATTAGGGAGAGGGAGGAGAGCTGGGATTTTAGCAGGGTGAGACCCCTGTCCCCATGAAGCAGCACCTTTGCAAGCAAGGAGGCAAGAGGGGCCAGAGGCACTGGGGTTGGTCCTTGCACTCAGTGTGGTCTGGAAGGCTGGGAGCTGAGCATGAGGAAGGAGAGGTGAATTTACCCTGGGACTGGCAGGGACCCACCCACGAAGTATCAGGTTGGTTTTCTGAAGGGATTAGGGAGTCCTCACCCTTTTGGGAATTCTCTGTGCTGTTTTTGTTGCTGTCATCCAACAAAGGTGTGGCATCAGAGAGGTCACAGGAGAGGTGAGCAACGTGTTGAGTGCTTTGCTTGCCTGGGGATGGAGCAACACAGCAACCAGAGCAGGTGAGTCAGGAGAAGGGGAACATAATAGGAAAGACCTGGAATGTGCATCAGTGCTCAGCCCCTTGTAATCCTTTATACTAAAATTTGATGTCAATAACTTCTGAATTATCTCTCTTTAATTTTGGCAGAACAAGCCACGGGGGAAAGCAAATTAACTCTTCTTCAAAGAAACAGATTGCCCTATGAGTTTGCATGGATTTGACATTCCCACCCTTCCCTCAGGGCTGCTCTTCCTCAGCTGGGGAGGTCATGGCCACAGGGAACCCCATTCTCCTTCAGCAGCAACGCCAAGGAGTGATCCCTGAACACAAAACCAGTAAAATGGGTGGCAAATTCTGCAGGCTCCTACCCGAGATTTGAAGGGGGGTTGTGATGATGACTCCTCTTGGTATTGGCTGGTAAGGGCAATGACCACAGACTGTGGATTATGAGGTTCAGATTGGATATTATTGAAAAAATTTGCCTAGGAGGGTAGCCAGAGCTGGAACAGGTCACCTAGAAAGGGGGGACATCCACACCCCCAGCAGAGATCAGGCTTTGGGCAGCCAAAGCCACAGCTGCCATGACCGGGTACTGGAGACAGTCCTGCTCCAGATGGGAGGCTGCATTACAGAGGTCTGTTCCCACCATCACCTGGGGCAAGGAATAAAGAAAAAGTGGCATAAAAAGAATAATCCTTCTTATTTTGAAGCCTCTTGGGATTTTGCAAGTCCCCAAATCTGTATTTTCACACGAATGAGCACACTGCCACACACCAGTGGGTAAGTGCAGGGTGGGCTGGCAGCTCCCTTGCATCCCCATCTCATATGGGGAAGCAATGGGAGCCAGCTCCTTCCCAGTAGGATCTCCTTTGATAAGCAGATTGTGTCTTCTGGAAGGGCCTGAGCAGCCCATTTCCACTCCTGACAGGTCAGAGACCTGGGTGTTCTGATTCCCAGGCATTATCCACTGTCCTTTTTGTGATCACCTGCACGGAGCCTTTTTGTGTGGCAGAGGTCTCACCAGCAGCTGGGAACAAACCCTGCTGAGAAGCACAGGATGACAACCCAGCTTTGCTGCTCCCATGGTGATACTCCAGATAACCCACTCTGTAACTTCTGAAGATGCTCCTGCCACCAAAAAGCCACACTTGGAGCTCTGACATGACAGGGAAAGAATGGTTTCATTGTGAGCAAACCAGTACGTGCAGCAACAAGTGCCTGGGCACGGGCTCAGCTGTTAGCAGCTCTGCTGATGCCACTGGAAATGACTGTGGGATTTTTTAAGGACACATCAGATTGATTTGGATCTGTTAAAACCCAACGCCTTGATCTCCATCTGTGTTTGGAGTGTCCCTGCTGGAGCAGCAGAGGGAAGAAGCGCAGAACAGGATTTTCCTTGCCTCATCCCCACCAAGGAGATTTGTTTAAACAAGATGGGTGGAACCAAAGCCATGCATGGGTGAAACTAAAAGGAGTCAGTCCTGTGCCTGAAAAATTCATACCAGCACATTTGCTCTCAATTTCCTGCAATGCAAAAACCAGTGGAGCCCCCACAGCTCACCCACGGCAGCACCTTCTTCCCTCCAAAAATTTTTCCTTTCCACCCAGGCTTTTAAATTTACTCTTTTCTTTTTTTTTTCCCCTCTTTTTTTCTTCCCCAGCTGCTTCTTCCTGCCTCCAGTATTCCATGCAGTGGGCTTCCCTTCCTCACAGCACCTTTTAAAACAGGTGGGATGGGCTGGGGATCCCAGTCTGTGCCAGCCCCAGCTCCATTTCCCACCCTCCCCACAAAGAGGACAGACAGGTCTGTAGCTCATCCCTTGCTCATCCATTATTCCACCACTTTCACAAATCCCATCTCATAAATGGTTTGGGTGGGTAGAAACCTTCACACATTATTAGTGTGCTTATTTTCAGCAGTGAAGTAATTCTGCAGGAATTCAGCCACGTACAGAACATCCTTCCCATTCCTTTGCTGGCTGTGAGCAGATCCCTGGTCCACATCAGGCACCTCCTTCACCCTCCCTGGACTGAAGGCTGGAAAACATGCTCAGTATCCCCTGCAAAGAGCATCTCAGATGTTACTTGCAATATTTAGTTATTTAATAGTTTATTTACAATGAGAGGAGATCTGCCCAGTGATGCTGGATTCTGCTGGACAGGAGTGAATTAGGACAGGACTTTTGAGGTCACAGGTAGCCAAACCAAGGCAGACACAGCTTTTCTTAGACTGGGGAAACTCCCCTGGAATAGTTTGCTGGGTGTCAGGAGTCTGACAGCATTGCTCCAACGTGACTCAGAAATACTCCAGCCCTTGCATGTGCCTCCATGGCACATCCTACCCCACCACTGAGGAGCTCTGCTCCCACCAGCAGCAGAGATTCACAGGGATTTGTGATGAGATACCAAAAAAGCCAGGACCCGTGCAGATGGAGAGTTTGGAAACATGTCCTTGGTGAGTAGACACTCTTTTCCTTAAAACAAAACCAACACCAAAACAACAATAAAACAATTTATTCACACTCTTGGGAAAATGCTAATTAAAGTTTACTTTAAAATACTAGCAGACACGAGTGTGGGCTGTAACAGGAACATGCTGTGAAGTGACAGGTCTGCAATAATCCCATGCCTCAGCCAAGTCTAATTCATTCTGATCACACCAAGGTCCGAAATCCAGGGGGGCTCTTGGAGCACCGCATGTGCACTTGTGGGAGGTGCAGAAAGTGTCTCTGGAGTGCTGGAGGAGCGAGAGCAGGAACAGGTGTGGGAGCAGGGGTTCATGGAGCCCAGCCCTGCAGCAAGAGCAGGGAAAGGGAAATCTGCCTTCCCTGCTCCTCCACCACCGATTCACAGAGCCCTCCCTCACCCTCCAGCTCGGGGCAGGCACCTCCTTCCCAGCTTTGCTCTAGTCCAGAGCAGCCTGGAGAACTGGGGAGAGCCATGGCAAAGGCTAAGCCTGGCTTGGGACTGGAGGGTGAGATGCCATGACTGCTTGGCCTCTAAGACGATGGAATGTCATTCCACAGGATGGGACAACTCTCTTTGCCTTTAAGAGCTAACCAAGCCCTTGTTCCTCAGCGAGTCTGACACTGAAACTCATGAACCAGGCAAGAAAAGTTACTTGTCTCCTGCTTTAGTGAGGTTTTCACTTGTGACAGGTGATGCTGCACCCATCTAAACAAATCCAAGCTTTCCAAACAGGAGCAGAAGTCTTGCATACTCCATAAATTATCTGCAGCCAGGTGTTAGGTGGAACATCAGGCACTGCCAGAGCAGGAAAAAACCCTGTGAGGGCAGTACTGAAATGAAAATTACAGTAATTTCATGATTATAAACTGCACCTGATTATAAGCCGCACGTTACAATACAGGGTGTGATAAAAGGTATCTATTCTATCACCATCTGTTGAGGGTGGGGGCAGTGATCCTTATCTCCATGGGAGATATTATCTGCTAATGGGCCATCCATTGAAACCAGGTGGGGCATTATTCTTTATCTTTTCACAACCCATCCTTCCTCCAGCCAGTCATTTTCTGCTAATGGCCATTGAGTCCCACTGTGGGACTGATAAAATTACTGCATCCCATTGGAAGTTGCTCCAGCCAGGGGGAAGAGCCCAACATTTCTTACCAAGATAAAAACAGAGGATTTGGGACACTAAGGGAGCCCCTTTCTCCACTGGACTCCAGAGGAAAACCGGATTTCTCCACATCACCACTGGAGCTCCGGAGGGAAACTGCACCTTGTACAGGAGCACTGCTCCAACTGAGCCACATCTGTCACTGCAGGAGGATGCAGCCACCATGGAATGGGACTGCTACCAACACCCTGACTGATGGGGTGTCAGGTTGTACTCTGACTGTGTCAGGGTTTGGGGTTTGTTTCTTTGTAGTACTGTATTTCTATTTTAATTTCCCTAGTAAAGAACTTTTATTCCTAATTCCCATATTATTGCCTGAAAGCCCCTTGATTTCAAAATTATAATAATTTGGAGGGAGGGGTTTACATTCTCCATTTCAAAGAGAAGCTCCTGCCTTTCTCAGCAGACACCTGTCCTCCAAACTAAAACAGCAACTTTTTGTTCTTTGTCCATATATAAACCACACCTGATTATAAGCCACACTTCAGGTTCAGACCAAAATTTTAGTCAAAATGGTGCGGCTTATAATGGTGAAATTACTGTAATTTGTTCTGGTGATGCCCAGCTGCTCTGTTGCAACACCATGACTTTAGTGCCCAGATAGGGAAAAGGTGTTGAGAAAAAGGCTGATGGACATAATTCCCATGGCTCCACACCATGTGCTTCCCTGTTCCTTTAAACTCCTATAATGTTTTCCATTTTGAGTAGGAAAAGCTATAGAATGGGATGCATATGATTTTTTGGTTTGATGTGGCTGTTTCCTAATTTACATAGGTCTGCAGCTAAAGGACTCAGCACTGCCTTCATTCCAAGGTCCTTCAATAAAAGAGGCCCAGAACACACAGCACACACAGGACCCTGTCCCTTGAGCAGAAGGGTGGCAGAAACATGTTTGCCAGCCCCAAGAATGGCTCAAGGATCAATCATGAGTGCAGCTCTACCCTAATCCTGCCTCCACTCACTGGGGGTGGCAATGAGGAGAGGGGTGTAACAGGCAATCATTCCACCCATTTCCTGCAGCCAGCAAGACATTTATCCCATTTATCCCATTTCACTGGGGTCCCACCTGCACTCTCCACAGCACTTTTCTCCTAATGAGACTTTAATCAGATTAATAAACTGTTAATCAAAGGGGTGATTTCACTTTTAAGTACATTTTCCAAAAGGAAACTCCACCAGGCTTGTCAAGCCTGGTGTCACCTCCCCTCCTGCAAGTCATCCAGCTCAGTGCCACATCAGATTTGGGATCCCAGGCTGCTCCTCACAGCTTTCTGCCCACCTGATCCAGTCAGGGTGTGACTCCCACCCCTGTGGTGGCTGTGGACATGTGGCACTCTGCATTTTGGGTGTGGTGGGTGCTCCTGCTTTGACTCACTGACAATTTCATTTTCCAGAAAGGAAAATGGGAAACATCCCCTTAAGTTATCATAGGATTGGAGTGGAAATGATGAGTCTCTGAAGTGCTTGGGAAAATTGTGCCCTCTGTCCGGGTTTAGGGCATGCTCCCGCTGGTGACACCATCAGAGCCTGTGACCTTCTCCACCACTGCAGAGAAGCACAGCTGCAGGGGATGTTTTTGGGAAACTGTCCCCATAGACACCAAGGGGAGAGCTCACCTCACCTCTCCTTCCCCATGCACATGATTTTCCTGCACAAGGACCTGAGGTCCCAGCTTGCTGCCTCCCAAACCCCCTCACCTGAGCTCCATGCCACACAGAAACTCTCTGAGATACTTCCCTGGTTCAGTTTCCTGCCTGTGAAATCCCCCGTACTCCCTGAGAGATGAACACATGTAAACCCTAAAAACCAACCCAACAGATGGGAAGCAATATAATGAAGAAGGATTATTTCCTGCAGAACCCCCAGCTTCCTCCTTGGCCCTCTGAAAAGTTGAAAACAAGGTCAGTGTAAATACTTCTGCATCCCAAAGCTGTTTAGTAAAAACATCCCTAAGTGTACCAGACTGTGAGCTCGCTGACATCTTCCTAATTGGAGAGCAGGAACTTCAGGGTAGCTGCTTCACTCTGATCAGAGTTTCTGGCCAGAAATCTGGGTCAGATCCACTGCTGCATTCACTGGAATTTGGCTTTTTCCATATTAAGGGTCTCCTCTCCGTGCTGAAGTGTTGCATTCCAAAATAAGCAAACAACATCAAGTGTGAGCTGCAAGCCTCCAGGGATTCTCCTTAAAAGTGTGGTTAGATCTGTACAAAGAAACACCCCTGCACAAACCTTGAGGCCACTGGGTGACATGGACTGTCACCTCCAGAGCCCAAAGGAGCCCAATCCATCTCTGCCACCAGACAGTGACACTCAGGGATGAACAGTGTGACCCTCAGCTCAGAGCACAGCCAGACCACAGGGCCTGGCTGCCCTCATCTTGCACAAAACCAGCAGCATTTGCACCAGGATCCCTGAGCAGTGTGAGTCAGGCTGAAAAAGATTGGGGAAAAACTCAGTCTTTGAGTTTAGCAAGCAGATGTAGTGTCTAGAAGCTGAACAAGAATGTCTGCATCCTATGAGCTGATAGCAGAGAGAGCTGCCATCAGCATCTATGGATGCTTCCCACTAAAATACCTTTAAATAGCAGCTTCTATTCAGTATCCTACAGAATACAACAACGCTAAAATATCTCAATATATTGAGGGAATTTTGGTCCAAACATCTTCATTTCAGACTTAGCAAGAGTCAAGCTGCGTGTCAGATACCACCCAGACAAAACCTGTCTTCATTTAGAGTTGACACAACACTTCCAATCTCAGGAAAAACAAAAATCCCCTCAGTTACTGCCAATTTGCACCTTCAGGACACTCAACAAGCACCTGGAAGGGTGTGCAGAGCCTCTTGCTGGGGGCTCAGAAGAGGATGTTGTGTTTTCAGGGGTGAAAAGCTGGGCAGCCTGCTTGTCTCTTCCCCCAGGAGTTTTGCTGACATGCCATAAAATAATGACTGTGACTACTCCATCTTCCCCAGCTGCTTGTGGGCTGCCAGGGAGCTGCTCCCAACCTCAGGCTTGCAGGAGCCCTGTGGTTGCTCTCAGATCTACTTTGCAGCCCTGTGGCACTCACTGTGCACCCAGAGCAGCATTTTTGGGACTCATTTATCCCCTCTCCCCTCCTCCCTGGCAGCAGCACAGTGCAGTGTCCCAGGGACACCTCGGGTTTGTCAGGCAGCCCAATGTGACCTGAGTGCCATGGGGCTGTGAGCTCAGCCTCATTGTGCCCACCTCCAAACTCCAGGTTTGGACTGGGATGAATCCACCACAGGAAAGGAGGGCAGGGGGAGAAGAGACCTATGTCCTAAAGAGCCCTTGGAAAGGTGTGGAGGGAGAAAAAGCAAGGGGCTGTGAAGTGCCTAGTGCAGGGGAGGTGAGAGGAGCACAAGGACTCTCCCAGCTCCCTCTTCCCCTTGGGCACATCCCTGTGTACCAGGGCATGGCCCTAAGCATGGATGATCCTGATTTTAACACTCCTCTTTCTGTCCAAGCCCTCCTGAAACTTTTAATCCTCTCCACCTCCGCAGTTTTTAGTGCATCCAGGTTGTTCGTGGCTACTTATAGCTGCCTATAATTTAGGATTATATAGCTCTAAGGACAGGTAGTGCACATGCCTTCAGGCATTTCTAGCAATGAGGGGACAGAATTTCAAGGCAAGGCTATCTCCAGCTTCCTTATGCAATATTATTGCATTCCAGTGTGGAATTTTTGAGTTTCAGCGAGGAAACACATAAAGAAATGCTTTTGGGTACAAAAGTAATGAGTTACACACCTGTGTGGATTTCTGAAAGACAGACATCACCACTCCAGGCTTTTAAAGGCTGTGGTCCTCAGTTCAAGAGCAGATTTCTCAAGGAAGGGGGAAAGTCCCCATCCTCTCCTTCAAAATCAGGGACTGCTGTCTCAGAGTTTCACTATGAGCCTTCAGATAAAGGTGGTGTCCTGGAAATTCAAAGGACAGAGCAAAAGCTGCAGCTGACAAAGTATGTGAACTCAACTTATGCAAACTGTGACATCTTTATCTTCAAGGAATAACCTGCATCCTCCTTCAAATTTCACACCCATTAGGAATGTGTGTGACTAGCTTCAAACATAGGACATTACTCAAGATCCAATTATTTTACATGTTAGAAGAAAAAAGCCCTTTGCATACAACCCAAAATATGCAAGAAAAGTCATACCAAAACTAATTTCTTAGCAGTTTAAACAGCGTGATGGGGAAGAAAAGGCAAAAAAAAAAAATTTGACATTTTGATTAATCTGTGGCTAGAGGTTAATATCCTTAGCTGACTTTTAACCATTTGCTTCCAAGTTTTGTAAAAGCATTAGGAAAGTGCCCAAATTCCAGATCAGGTTTTTTAAATCTTGTTTTATACACCAGCTTACCTCTTTGGCCATCCAGATGGGTATGTGTCCATTACCTGTCTGGGAAGGCGTTCCTCCTCCCAGAAGAAGGGGAAAAGCTCTGCAAAGCTCAACCTGCAGGGGCACGTGGGCATGTGAAACAAAACACTAGGACTGCACAACCCCCACATCTGCCCCTTCACAGGCATTGCAAAAATATTCCTTTTCAGTGTGACAAAACCTCCAAAACTCTGGTTCTGGGTTTATGTCACACCAGCATCCTGTAGTCTAACATTCCACTTTTTTTTCTAGCTGACTTTCAGGTATTTCCTTGCCAAGGTTTGGTGAAGGCTTACCTGGCCTCCTGCTGTCCTTTCCAGGGAGAAGAGAAGAGAAGGATTGCTCTGCTAATTCCATAGTGGGGAGCAGGAGACAATATTTCTTCAGTAGTTTCCAATGGCAAACCCTTTTTTTCTCAAAGATGCCTTCCTGAGTATTGTCTCTGGAGAAGCACAGGAGAGAGTTCTCTTTCCAAGGCTCTGCATATCCTACAAAGGAAGCACAGTTAAATGCTGATAGAGACAAAAGCTGCTCTCAGAAGGATGTTCTGTCCTCAAATCCATCAGAAAGGACTGAGCAAGCAGGGTTTGACAGAGCAAGAAGAAAATCAGGATCATCCAAGTCAGACAGAACTGTTGGCAGCTATTTTCTTCCTACTTTTGATGGCTCTCAGCTATTGTCATACCTGGAATCAAGTCAAAAGCATGCTTATCCTGCTGTGCAAAGCTGTTTTTCTCTCAGCCTCTACAATAAACCAGGGGCATTAGCAAACCCTTATTAAGCAGGTTGCAAAAAAGCACCATCCCATATTTAAAATGCACCAACTTCCAGCTGAGATCAGTCGTGTTTCCTTTGGAGTTTGATTGCTCGATTATAATTGCTTAATTTTAAGGCAGCTGAGCTCTCCCCTTCTCCAAGGCTGCTCACACCAAGCACTGAATTCCCACTCACCTCCTGGCCTCAGCAGGACAGGGAAAGCTCTCTGAGCACCATAGCTCTGGAATGTCAGCTGAGCATGTGCTTTGCAAGGGATTGGTCTCACCTGGGATTCTCTCTGCACAGCAGAGATTTCACAGCAATGCCACAACCTCCTTGCTTCAACATCAGAGGGAAATTCAAACAGCAGCAGTGTCTAAAAGAAGCAGGCTGCAAATCTTTCTCTCCATTGTGTCTCCATGAAGTGCTGGGCTTCATTTTTGTACGTATCTGAAACAATATTTCAAATCAATTTTCAGCCAAAACAGCTGTTCCTATGTGCCTATACCTCCCTACAAGTCATGGACTCTGGAGGTGAAATTGTTCATCAGGTCTTCCAGTCAAGTTTAGAAAGTTTGAGCAAAACCTTTGAGGGAAGTAGGAGAGTTCTGCATAAATTGAAAAAAAGCCGGAGAAACAAAATTTAAAAGTTTGTAATTTCTGTAATGGAGGGAAATCTGGTGATCTAATGCCAGCTATGAACAGTCAAGAAAACACTGACCAGTTCTGAAAAATGGTGAGGGACAAACCTTGGACTGCTGGAAGTGAACACTTCCCCTTGGGATGGTGGCAAACATCCTGTGCTATTGCTCAGACCTGAGTATTTTAAGTGAGTAGAGGAATCTACTGCTCAAAATAAAATGGGGAGAGCCTTGACCTTTTTCTCTCTGTTTTTCTGTGAAATTTGCAAACTTTATTGGAGGCCACTTCCTGCATTCACAGAACACTGCTTTTCTTCATTAATACCCCAATAAGTCTGCAGAACAATGTCAGAGCCAGCTAAAGACCTGCCTTTAACCATTTCCTTTCTGATAAATGTCACCATCAGCTCGAGCACAGTTATCAGATACCAGCTGAAATCTTTTGCCATCTCCTCAAGGGCTTTCCCCCCCAAGAGGAGCAGCACAAGCAGCAGTCACGTAACCAACTGCTGACAGTAGGAGATGAGGTCTCTGGATAGATTGGCTGTGCCATTCCAAGTCCCAGCTCCATAGCACTAACTTTAATTGCCAGATAATTTCCACCTGCTCCTCTAAAATTTTGTATGAATATACAGGAGATTTCCGCTATGAAGTAGCTTTCAACACCATATGGGAGACTAAGTTATTCCCATTTCAAAGAGGAGTTTGTGAGACCAAGAAAAACAGCTTGTTGACACTTGAAAATTGACTAGAGGAACTTTTCTGGATGCTCTTAAGCTAGAATAAGAAAATGTATTAAGTCAAATTAAAATAAATCAGATTCTATTCCAGAATGAGTGCTATTATATTTTATTCAGTGCATCAGTTTTTATGGTTCTGTTTTATATCTGTGTGAGTCCAAAGGCTCTCAGAGGCCATGGCTACACTTCAATTGACTTTACTCTTGAAAAGAGGCTGGAGGGCTGCAGCCCTGAGACTTACTGGAGCTCCCAAAAGGCTGATCCCCATAGCAGAAACCTATGGAGTGGATGGAATATTCTCTGGGCTGTGAACACGTGGGAAGAGCTGCACATCTCAAGACAAGATAATTTTAAGCATGACACTGAGGGGCAGTGGCCCCAGCTCAATAGAAGGGCCAGGAAACCATCACTGAATGATGAGGATGAGGTGTCTCACCTCCCCATCAGGCTGCATTCACTCCTCAGTGCAGCACTTTGATCTTTCAAATCAAGAACATGGGTACTGAAGGATTTCTCCTTTGAAAGAGGAAAAAAAAAGAAGGAAAAAGCAAACCCAAAAGCTTTCACTCAGTATCTCATTGGCTAAAGTGTCTTTAGCAAACATGGGACCTAATTTCAGCCTCTTTCTGAAGAGGAGGTGAATCTTTTCCACCTGAGACGATCTCATGCAGGAGAAAAGGCTCCTTTCCCTATGGAGCCAGCAGCCCTGGGTGAGACTCAGTTATCCAAGTGGTAGCTGGAACAGGAGCACTCCTTATCCAGGCAAACAAGGCCAGTGCTTGCAAAAGCCCAGAGCTCTCAGAAAAGGTGAGTGAGGCTGTGGTGGCTGAGTCCCTTGGACACTCCTGACAGAGGAAATGCCAGAATGGAAATCCCCCAGAGATGCTGTAAGCATGGCCCATGAACACCCTGCATTTTAACCACCTGATGAAGTACAAGCCCTGAGGATGCTCCTCTCCAGACCTCCTTTGTGTGTGGCCATCCAGCAGAGCCTGTGTTGATGGACTCTAGATCTTCCTCTCTCTACAACGGAGAAGTGTGATGGATTTTATCCCAAGAGATTTAAAGCCAGATGCTCCACAATCATCCCCACTCACATCCACCAAGACACATTACCTTTTCTTTAATTGTTTTGTTTGTTTTTTTTTTTACCAGCCTGACTTTACCCAGGTATGTTTTTCTGCACATGCCTGGACCAAAGTTTGGCTTCTCCAGCACAGTCCTGGCAGCTTCCCTGCCACATCCACATTCCTCTGTCCCCAGCCCAAACTGCAGCACCCAAAACCTCAATGAAGGCCCCCTAGGCTCTTGTCCCCTCAAGGGATCCCGGAGAAAAGCTCTCCCTTGGTTCCAAGGGGTGCACTCCACTAAGAAACTAGGCTGCCACCCCTTGTCCAGTCCTTCTGCGGTCATGTCCCTCTTCCCATCTTTGGGAAGTCTCCAGCCACAGCAGGGAGCACCACACTGTATTTTACCTCCAAAGTCAGAGCCCAGCCTTGGCCATTCACAGCTGCCACAAGAGAGGCTTTGAATCTTGCCAAGCCCAAACAAGAAAATGTTAATAGAATGTAACATTAGGAATGAGTGCCTCCTTTTGGAGCTGGCTCCTTCCTTGAGAACCACCTAAAGCATTATCTCCCCTGCAAGGTGTTCTGCATTTCCTTCAGGGAAGGTGGCAAGGTGATTTCCTAGCTGTCAGAGCTGGGATCCAGTGCCTTGGATGAGGAACATCCCCTGGGCATGATCTCTGCAGACACCTCTGGCTCCAGCCATTCTCATCATTACTGGCAGAGCTGGGCCACCTCAACTTCATAGGTATAATTTTTTGGGAGGGAAACTGCTTCTGGGCACCTAAACCTTGTTTATCCCCAAGAATCAAACTTAAGCAGCACCTCTCATTTTTCTCCCTAGCTGAACCTTTTTCTTTAAGTACCTGGGATGCAAATGTGCTGGGCAATTGGATATTGCCCCGTGGGCAGTGTCAGAGTTTTAACCCTGGCCCATCTCCTACTTGGGGAGAGAAGAGAGTTATCAGCACCCTGATTTCAGGGTGATTTCAGACTGGTAGTATTTTCTCCTGCTGACATATTTCACATGACACACTGCAGACAGATGCCTCCGTTTCCCATTCACTGTCACACACTGATAATCCCCTGAATGAAAAAAAAATATATATTAAAAAAGAGGCTAGGGGAGAAATTATCCAGCAAAGCCTGAGGAAAACGGAGCAGGGGATGCCTGGGAGGAGCAGCCGACAGCAGAGGGATCAGAGGGCTTGGAAAAACAGAGGAAATGAAAGTGGAGTGGGATGCTGGGGTGGCTCCATCACTGCTCCTCGGAGAGCAGCAGATGCTGTTCCAAAGGCACCCGGGGCTCGCACGGCAGCAGCAGCAGCATCTCGAGCGGTCCTTGTCAAATCCAGCGGGGGAAATTCGCGCAGGGAGGGAGGGAAGCAGGGAGGGAGAGCCTCACACTTTGCCTGGCTCCAGGCAGTGCTATTAGTCTCCCTGCTAATGAGCATTAAGCACAAACAAACACGCCAGGCGTTTCCACACGGCCGCCGGTCTGATGGAGCAACAAGCTCGGGCTGAGCTGCGCCTTACACGGGGATGCGCCTGGGGAGGGGACATGGCTCTGCTGCCACAAAGGGAATTCCGTGACAATTTACAGGTGTGCTCAGAGAGAGGAGCAATAATTTTAGTGCTCCTCAATTAGGGCAATTCGTCCAAAAAAAATCCTGCCCAAGAAGCTTCTGCCTAAAAACAGAGGCAGGTTCTTTACCAAAGAGCAGCACTTGTTAGAAAGGCATCAGGAAGCTCGCTGGTTTTTTTGAATGATTACTATTTTATTTTATTTTATTTTATTTTATTTTATTTTATTTATTTTTTTCCCCAAGGCTAAATCCCAGGGATCTTCAAACCAGCTGTGTGATGATGAACAGCCTCAGCTGAGGGGTTCCCACAGCACAGCCAGCAAAGGATCATTTCTTTCTTACCTACACACAAATAAAGCAGTTGGTGTCCTAGTGGGCTTGGAACATTATTTGGAGGCCTGAAATTGGAAGATCTCAGGGTTGGATTTAAGTTTTGCCTTTCCATCTCAGCACAGCAAAGTATAGAGGTAGCTAGAAAATATTGCATCGCCAGTTTTGCTGCCCCTTTTGCTTCAAAAGACAGTGAAAACACTAGGTAGCAAACAAAAAGGATAAATAAAGCCATGGAAGGAAGCAAATCAGCAGGCACTGATTAAGGGGTTTTTTAATTTTTTTTTCCTTCTGGGGTGAATGGGTAAAAAGAAAACTCATAAGTTAACATTTTTAAAGGTCTGGCCTTTTAAAAACGCTGCACATCTCTGTATCTGCAGAGCAAAGCACCAGTTCAAGCCAACCACAAACTAGTCTGATAGGATCTGCAAAATTATTTTTCTAGCTGTCTTGATGAGTGCTGACTAATTAGCATGACAGCACTCCAAAGTACCCGTTTGTGCTGTCCCAGCCCTGCTGGCTCTAACACAAACCCTGGGCCAGCTGGGTGAGTCACCCTGTGGCCCTGCAGCTGGGGACACACAGAGCAGGGACCAGAGGGTGCTGGGGAGATGAACCACACACTGCCAGAATTTATGGAATTACAGAATTCCACCTGAGCCAGGAAAGGGTGAGATGGATCTCACATGCCTTCCACACTAAATCCCCCCTGAATATGGTCTTGAATAAATATTACCCTGATTTAAGCTCTTTTTTTTTTTTTTTTTACCATGGTAGTTATATTTGTCTCTCTGTGGTGTTCTTAGACCTTTTGGTCTCCTACAGCCCATTTCAGGTCTGTATTCGAGTGCTTCTAATTTATTAGCGGAGCTAGATAAAACTTGTGTGGGGAGTGAAGGTGGTGGAGTAATTTATTTCACCTTTTATTTTTTGGTCAATCAAGTTACAGAGTGACTTTACTCAAATCACAAACTCCCCTGAGGCAGCGTGGGCTCCTGGCTGCACCCCTGTGCATGGAGCAGCACTCCCCAAAGGCAGGGGATAACACCATGCCTGGGCACAGAGCAGGCTTTTCCCTGGCTCCTCGCTGTCCTCAGTGACTCCCATCCCACATTCCCATTGGCATTATTCTCCCCACCAGCAATCCCAGCACCCGCAGGCATGGGGAGACTCATCCTGCCCCTCCCTGGGTCATTGTCCCCATTGGTGGTGTCCTAGTTTAGAGGACAGGTGTTTGCTGAGAAAGGCAGGAGCTTCTCTTTGAAATGGAGAATGTAAACCCCCTCCCTCCCAATTATTATAATTTTGAAATCAAGGGGCTCTCAGGCAAAGATATGGGAATTAGGAATAACAGTTCTTTTCTAGGGAAATTAAAATAGAAATACAGTACTACAAAGAAACAAACCCCAAACCCTGACACAGTCAGAGTACAACCTGACACCCCATCAGGCAGGGTGTTGGTAGCAGTCCCATTAAATGGTGGCTGCATCCTCCTGCAGTGACAGATGTGATTCAGTTGGAGCAGTGCTCCTGTACAAGGTGCAGTTTCCTTCCGGAGGTCCAGTGGTGATGTGGAGAAATCCGGTTTTCCTCTGGAGTCCAGTGGAGAAAGGGGCTCCCTTAGCATCCCAAAACCTCTGTTTTTATCTTGGTAAGAAATGTTGGGCTCTTCCCCCTGGTTGGAGCAACTCCCAATGGGATGCAGTAATTTTATCAGTCCCACAGTGGGACTCAATGGCCATGAGCAGAAAATGACTGGCTGGAGGAAGGATGGGCTGTGAAAAGATAAAGAACAATGCCCTGCCTGGTTTCAGTGGATGGCCCATTAGCAGAATATCTGCCGTGGAGATAAGGATCACTGCCCCCACCCTCAACAGATGGTGAAAGAACAGATACCTTTTATCACACTCTGTATTGTAACCCAAGACACCTGGGATGGGTCTCCCTGCCCCATTCTGACACCAGACAGCCTGCTAGTGACAAACAGGACTGCAGCAAAGATCTCTACTAAGCTCTTGTGAAAAACTGCAAAGGCTTTGAAGCTCCTGTTGCCATTTTAAATCTTCTGTAAATCTCGAGCAAGTTTGCGGTATGGGGATGCACCAGCTAAGGAATGAACAAAAGTTGGTTAAATTGCCTTAAATATAAAGAAATAAATTATTGTTCCTGTCACTCAATGTGTGCCACCACCACGAAGGCTCGTTTTTGGTGTCTCTTAACCATTCCCTCTGCTTTTCCCCACAGGTAAAGCTGGTGAAGAAGCATTCTGTAGCATCCTCTCCCAGAGGACAAAGGTGGGAGAGCATCTCTTTGAATGCTCCAGACTGGCCGCGGGCAGGGCTCTGCCACTGTGAGTCCCTAGATGTCCCCCTGTCTTGTGTTACAATACAGAGTGTGATAAAAGTATCTGTTCTATCACCATCTGTTGAGGGTGGGGGCAGTGATCCTTATCTCCCTGGCAGATATTCTGCTAATGGGCCATCCATTGAAACCAGGCAGGGCATTGTTCTTTATCTTTTCACAACCCATCCTTCCTCCAGCCAGTCATTTTCTGCTAATGGCCATTGAGTCCCACTGTGGGACTGATAAAATTACTGCATCCCATTGGGAGTTGCTCCAGCCAGGGGGAAGAGCCCAACATTTCTTACCAAGATAAAAACAGAGGTTTTGGGACACTAAGGGAGCCCCTTTCTCCACTGGACTCCAGAGGAAAATCGGATTTCTCCACATCACCACTGGAGCTCCGGAGGGAAACTGCACCTTGTACAGGAGCACTGCTCCAACTGAGCCACATCTGTCACTGCAGGAGGATGCAGCCACCATTTAATGGGACTGCTACCAACACCCTGCCTGATGGGGTGTCAGGTTGTACTCTGACTGTGTCAGGGTTTGGGGTTTGTTTCTTTGTAGTACTGTATTTCTATTTTAATTTCCCTAGTAAAGAACTGTTATTCCTAATTCCCATATTATTGCCTGAAAGGCCCTTGATTTCAAAATGATAATAATTTGGAGGGAGGGGGTTTACATTCTCCATTTCAAAGAGAAGTTCCTGCCTTTCTCAGCAGACACCTGTCCTCCAGACTAGGACACCAGGGTCAGGACACGAGGCATGGCACAGAGAGTGATCCTGCACTCGTGGAACCATCTCCTACAGCTCAGGTCTAAGGGGCACAGAAGGAGAGGATGCTTCACTGGGATGGGACAACTTCAGCCCCAGATGCCTTTCTAGAACTATAAAAACTGAGGTTCCCCTTCACTTGATGAAATAAACAAAAATGTGGCATTATTTCTAGGGTTTAGGCAAATTCCAGACTATTTCAGCCTTGAGCACAGCACCTGATGGGGAGGAAGAGGAGGGCCACGTCCTGTGACAGGAATCATCACACAGGCTCCTACCTCTGCTCTTCTCTGCCCACCAGATCTTTATCACAGGAGATCACTCGTGCTGTGCTGTTTCCTCTTCTTGTTACCATCTCCTGCACAACAGGGACTTCTCAGAATTTTAATGCTTAATAATGCACTTGACCTTTTCATTACTCCAGCTTTTGGTTGGTTTTCATGTTAACTTCATGGGTTTTGGGTGGCACACATCACAAATTGGGTAGAAACATGAACCAACACCAATTCATGTTAGAAAACAGCTTTAAAGCCAGATTAACAATCTCTGCAATTAGGTTTCAAAGAACTCAGGAGTCATTACAATTACATGATACATTACATTACAACTAACAACACCACCTTTTTTTTCAAAACAGAAGTAGTGCCAGATATGCCAGAGATGACTAAGCTCTGAAAAAAAAAAAAAAAGAAAAAAAACCCCAGTTATAATTTTTATTTATTGGTAAAATTCACAAAATTGAATAGAACAGTATTATTTGGTGTTGCTGGAGACTGAGCTCTCTTTGCTAGAGCTGCAGAAGTTCAGGGCAAACAGCAGCAAAACAAATGTTAGTGTGGGCTGGGATTCAGACACCACCACTTCTCAAATCACCCTTTTTGATGTTTCCCAAGAAATCAGCACTAACAGTTTCTTTGCTTTTATACCTCTGCTGCCTGTTTTCATTCTGTGATATAATACCCTTGTCCAGGATAATCTGAATTTATCTGACAGCAGTATTTTATGCACTGGTGTATCAGAATGCTTTCTGAGAACCTTCTAAAAACAGATGTTACACCGGGAGAAAACAAGATACATTTATTGATGCCGTTTGTATTGATTCATACCGATTCAGGTGCTCATTGGGGAGCAAAGTGAATCAATTTCATTTGGAATTCTGCAGCTTTTTATATGATCTCATTCCACCTGTGGGGGATATTCTGGCTTCCTTCCTTCTCCAGAGGGATTTAACACTTTCCAGGAGGATGGCAGAGAGCAGCTGTTAATTGTTGGATTACTCACCAGATGGACCCAAGCTGCCACCTGGAGAGCCCCTCCTGCACCACACTTTGGGCACCTCGTAACTCTCACGTTTTTCTCTGCAAGCAGAAGGCCTCCTGTGAGCTGGGCAAAGTGCTAAGGAACAAAGGTGTTTGGCTTGAGGTCAAACCTCAACCAAGCCCAGCAAAGCTCTGGGCTCCAAAAGGTACCTGAGATGAACCTCAGGACACAGCAAGAATCCTTCTGTAGACTCCCATGGCTGTGTCTTCTCAAGCTGTGCACCAAAAATCCCCATTTCAGCATGTCCCACCTGGCTGTGCAAACATGCAGATCCTGTACACATATATACCTTAAAAAATCGGTGCATATACATTGAATTAGGAAACAAAAGAGCTGTGGATGAGAAATGTCCCTGTTCCACCTCATCCTGAAATGAAGGGATTGAAATTCCCTGCTGTTGCACTACTGGACAGGTACAGAGAATGAGCTGGGTGTCTTTATCTTTGTCTGGTTCACAGCTACAAGGGCCCTATTCTCCCCCCAGGATGTTTCCTCTGGGGTGACAAAAATCTGTTTCAAAATGTTCCAAGCTGTGGTTTGAGGTTTCCTTGCTGGGGGCTGGCAGATGAGGCAGCTCCTCGCAGCCCAGAGGAGGGAACTTTGCCCTGATCTTATCTACCCTGCTCCACCAGGCATCCTGTTTCCCAATGCCACCGGGAGCTTTGCACCAGAAAAAAAAGAGTTTGCAGCTTGTGAGGGGGGTCACACAGCAACACAGGCTGCTCAGGGAGGTGGCAGTGACTCAAAACCCCTGGGCAACCTGCCCTAAGGATGCAGTCGTCCCAGGTGATCTTTTGAGGTTTCTGCCAACCTCAAGCATTCAGTGACTCAGAAAACTCCTGCCTGACTCAGAGCACAGCTGTAAAAAAGAGGGAGAGCGGCTTTTTACACAGGCAGATAGTGGTAGGACAAGGGGGAATGGTTTCAGACTAAAAGGGATTTAGATTAGATGGTAGAAAGGAATTCTTTACTCAGGGGGTGAGGCCCTGGCACAGGGTGCCCAGAGGAGCTCTGGCTGCCCATCCCTGGAGGTGTTCAGTGCCAGGTTGGACATGGGGGCTTGGAGCAGCCTGGGATAGTGGGAACTGTCCCTTCTCTTGGTGGAGGGTGGAACTGGATGGGCTTTAATGTCCTTTTCTACCCAAACCATGCCATGATTCTGTGATTCTGCCAGAAGTGCCTTAGGCAATGGCACTGAGAAGATGGTTATCCCTGAGTAACCATGATTAATTAATTAACCATAACCATGATTAATGCCAATTACCCTCAGTCATCCACCAAGAGCTGGGAGTGCAGTATCCCATACAAACTTGGAAAGGAAGATCTCACTCCTTTTGTCTTTCTGTTCCCTTGTATAGAAAAACTGCACTGTGGAATCTGGAGAGGCAGTGCTCTGACCAAAGAGCTTCATTATTCATACTGTTCAAATTAAATTTTGCATATGGGACTAATTAATTCTGCCGGTTCACAGTGCAATTGTCAGCCTTTGTTTGTCCCTCCCTCCATTCTCCCCACATGAAGCATCAGGTGGTGCCTTGCAAGCAGAAGAATATGAGTATGGTCTGGGTGGAGCAAGTGATTAGCAATGAATTAATTTTGAAGTGTCAGGGAGTAGTGAGAACATGGGAGATGACAAGCAAAGGATCTGTGGCACATGGCTGCAACGCAATATGCCAGCTCAGTGAAATCATAGCTCCACGCTGGCCAAGGGTGGCAGGCTTCACTTTTCCTCCCCACCTATGACTGAATATATGGAAAAAAAGTCAAAAAGCAGTGGTGATGTGGTGAGATTGTCCTTGGGAAGCAGCAGGTGTGACAGTGACAGCTCACACAGTGGCAGCAATGAAGGCAAAGGCACGAGAGGCTGTGTGCCCTGGCAAGACTTCTGTTAGCTGATTTGTTTTCTGCTTTTGCCATTCCCCCATAGCACCATCCAGTGACAACCCTTGGGTGTGGGAAAGGGATCACACCCCTTTCTTACTCTCCTTGGAGCTGAAACTACAAAGTCAAGCAGGAGTCTGCTCACCTGGACCTTGGCAGGGCTCAGCCTCCCTAAGGCACTCCCAGCGCCTCAAACTGGTGTGGGGAGGAGGGCAAGACCCTTGTGTCAGTCCCACTCCCTGATCATGTTTGTAGTGTCCATGGTGTCCCCTCCAGAACTCCATCCTGGAAGGTCCAGACTCCCCACATTTAGCAATCTTACTCACAGTAGCCACAATTTTTATCCTTCCTTGTTCCACCAGGCCATCCAGCGGCAACAAATGAACAGGATTGTTCACACTAATGGACTTATCTGCACAGAGATTCAGGGAGAAGAGCATTTTCTCAGCAGTCCCTGCCACACTGTATAGAATGGAGGCAATAAAAAAAATAATATTCAAACAGGAAACCTGACTGAATTCTGCTTAACTACACACATGCTGATTCTCCAAGAAGCTATCAGAATGAACATCAGTCAGTTCCAGATGATAAAAACATTTTGATAGATAATCATTCACTAGGAAATGGCGTAAAAGTATCAGCTTAATTCCAAATAAATTAACAAACAAGCTCGCCTTGGCTGTACCTGCTGCTGAAATTGGAATGTAAGAGGCAACACATTCACTGCTTTGACTGCCTATATTCAGTCCTTTTCTAATTTTTGAAGCTCAAAAAGCAAGCATTAGCTTATTGCTATGCTTGCAAAAATATTGATTTCATAGAAATTATTTTGGATATGGAAAAGAGATAACACAGTCTCGGTTTGCTTTTTAAACAGGCAAAGAAAAACAAGGTGACAAGTGTTAAATGATATCATTGAAGTTCTTTTCTTTGTCAGGAGATTCTGAAAAATGCTTAAAACCCAATAACTTATGTGAACCAAAGCTACCTGAAATACATTCTTAAAGGTCTGCCCATAGATAATTGATCAGCTGATTAAGAATAGAGATTTCTCTCCTAATTACATGAGCATGGACCACTTGAAGAGCTTTCACATTAGAAGAAAGTGAATATTACTAATTAATCAAGTCTCCCTGTCCCCACCCCAGCTCTGCTGAAAGCAGAAAGCTAAGTGTGTCAGGAGAGGGGTTTGGGGTGATGCTGCAAGCCCAGAGATAAGGCATCAGGCAGTTGGAGGGGAAAGCATCTTATCTAGAAGAACAGGCTTGACTTTCGTTCCATTGAGATAAGCACCAGAGCTTCTCGATGTGGGGAAATAGCCCAAGAGAGCTTTTGTGGAATCCTCCTGCCCAAATACCTCCTGAGACAGACACACAGTGCCTGCACCAAACCCTCTGCTCAGGGATAAGCCAGGGGGTGCAGAGGCTCTGGGAATGATGAATGATGAAGAATGATTAGAGGGTACCCTGTTAAGGCAGCAATGTGAGAATTACCATGCTGTAAAAAATCTCCTATTCTGCCCTAAAAAGAATCTCTGGGTTAGGGGCTCTGGCTGTGTGCAAGCTTGGCAGGGGAATGGAGCAAATGACTAAAGGTAAAATTACACCAGAGGTCACCTGTGGTTTATCCAGCCTCGCCTAGACATGCACAGATCAGCCTGAAATAACAGCAAAGGTTTCTCTATCGACAGCCTGGGCCTCGAAGTCTTGGCAAGGCAGTAATTTATACAATGAACTGAAGTGTGTGAGCAGCCTTACAGTCATCTCCACTTGGCAGGACAGGTGAGCCAGAGACCACTAAAATATCAGCAATTTCACATGAGGCTGAATGAACTGGCTAGTGATGTTATCTTCAAAAACTCCACTTCCTTGAGAGCTTAGGGTTTCTTCTATAACTGAGTCTGCATCAAACACAGAAAAGTCCTTTACATTTCCTCTTACATAAAATTCTCTCCTAAGAGCAGCTCAAGTGTCTTGTTCAGGGTGCATCACACCAGCTTCAGCTTAGAGATTTCCTTTCCAGCAGATATGACCAGGGTAAAACTGGTATCCATTTGGCACTGCTACTGCTCTCCCCCTCTCTTTGGTTTTTGGAGAAAACAAAATATCAGTGCTCACGTATTAAAAGGATCAAAGCCCGTCTTTGTACCAGTGAGTTTCAGTAGGAGCTACGACCAGGACATCATCCAGCTGCAGTGTTTTGAGCAACATAGATCTGGTTTGGACCCAGATAATTTAATCTCTTATCAAAAGATCTGACAAAAAAAAAAAAACCCAGAGAAGCAGAGCCGGTAACGTTCGCAGAGGAGCAGATCTGATAAAGGATGTCAGTTATCCAAAGCCATCCGGATCTGCAGGGCAGCTGCTCTCATCTGACCAGGGATGTGTTTCAGCTGCACTCATTTCATTTGGGATGTGTTTGGGCACATCCCAGCCTCGGATCCAGCACCCAGAGAGGCTGGTCCTGGGCTCTGAAATCAGGGATGGAGCCAAGCTCAGGGCTCAGCTACACAGCTGGGAGCTGAGCTCACTGCCCCACAAATCCTGTGCAGCTGCTCTGGGGACACAAGGAGATCCCAGCTATGCAGGAAATAGTCCCAAGAAGCAGCAAAATGCCAGAGGGACAGTTACTGTAATTCTGTCTCCAAATCTGATAAGCAGGCTTGGACAAATAAAGGAAAGGAGCATTACAGAAAGATCTTTGGACTTCTGAAAATGAGAAGAAGCTTGGTTTCTTTTTATAATTAGTCTGAACCAGGACTTATTTTTGCTCAGTGCTGGAACACTACATAGCTCAGAAGGGTTTCTAGAAACAAACATCATGTAAATAATCAATATTAACCCACACTGACTTGAACCTTGCTGTGTTCTAATGCCTAGTGACAACTTCTGCTTTCTTACTGGAAGAAATGGGGAGGAAAGATGAAGGCAAACAAAGAGAACACTCGACCAAAGAAATAAATTTTTAAAAAGAACTTCCAAGAAAAGGCACTTTAAATGCCTCCTCATGGCCACACAGCAGCAGCATAGCACTCAGTATGTACTGCAGACATCCCAACCACGCACTCACTGCTTGGGAAATGCAACCCGTGCCCAAACACTGCACATTTCTGCCACTTCAGGGAAAGGAGAAGCCTTCCAAGCTGCAAGGACTTGGGTGGTTTTCAGGTCAGCCTTTTCTGATAGTGAACAACATGCAGAGGTATCCAAGGACAAATGTATTCCAGGCTTTTTGTAGTACACTGGCCAGAACGGGCCGTGAGCTTTGAGTGTGCAGCATGTGACACCTGAACTCCAGTTTGAACAGAGGCTACTCACTGTTACCTCACAGCCTCAGGCACAACGATGCTACAGGCCTACAGCTAGCCATAAAATAGAAATAATTAAAAAAAAAAATCAGCAGTGATGTACTCCTAGGTTCCAGATTTATCCAGAAATGAGATAGACTGAAGTGACAGCTAGAAGCCAAGTTGCACTAACACAGGCAGAGGCTGCAGCAGTGGTTTTGGCTGTAACAGCTGTAGCCAGGACAGGGACACAGGAGGGGCTGGGCACAGAGGAGGGCACAGCCAGAGGAGCTCACAGAGACACGGGGCAGATCAGCTTAGCTCCTGCCAGGCTGTTCAGGCCATGCAGATCTGCAGCAGCAGAGGGTCCTGGTGCCATGGGTGAGGCACCCCTGGTTCCTAACCCAACAGCTCACCCTTCCCAGCTGGAAAGGCTTTGGAGAACCTGAGCATCTGTGGCTGCCAAAAGGCCCTCCCAGCTTGTGGGGAAGTACAGCTGTGCTCCAGGCTCGTGTGGAACTGGGAACAGCTTGACATCTTCCCTAAAACAGCAACTGCAGAGCTGCCTGCTGGAGCTCAGCCCTGCTCCTCCACCATCCTGAGCTGCGTTCAGACCTTTTAACTTGTTTTTTTTTTTTTTTTTTTTAAGTTGGTTATCAAGAGACAGCCAGTGGCAGGTTATCATGGGAGATGGGGTTGAAAGGCGAGGCTGGTCAGATTTTGCAACTAACTGATAAAAACAAATCAACTGCAGAAACAAATTCCTCAACTCATTTCAAAGAGGAAAAAAAAATCAAAAAACCCAGCTTCAAGGAAGATCTCTTTTTTCCCCATTTTGCAGATTTCTGGGAGTGCTTTGAATTATTTTAGCAAGGAATAAAATGTCCCTGCTCCTGATAGATTGCAGCGTTCTCTGCTCAGAAGACAAATCAATATTACAGATCACAAATAAAATAGTCAGAAGGATTGAAAACAGGATTTACAACTGAATAGCTACCACACCTACATGAAAATAATAATTTACATTCCTCACCACACCCTATCAACTACACACAGGCAGCCTGAAACAGGAAAAGTAAGAAAAATAATGGGAAAGAGCAGCAAAGAGTGTCTTGACATTATTTGAACTGATATGAAAACAGGAGTTGAGGGCAGGGAAGTATTTTCTCTTGAAACCAAAAAAAAATAACACAGAAACCTTCCGAGGGTTTAGAGTTTCAAGCTTTCTTACCGAGGGAAAAAATCCCCATATCCTCCCAAATCTATGAAAAGCATAGAGAATGGGTTCATTGAAAAGCAATTTTCTGTTAAAAATCAGTTCTGACAGGGTAGTTTCATCCAGGCTTGGATGTTGGATACCACAGGAGCATTTGCCAGGAATAAAAATAGGCATTTAGCTCTGAAGGGCTGGGCTGCCAGGTTTAAAGATGACTCCTCGCCTAGGGAAGAGGCTCCTCTGCCTCAGGAATGGCCAGTGACAGATCAGAAGGGATAGAGGTTCACGATTTGTGTGGGAGTCCTGAATAATCTGTTCCTATTTTGATGTGAACATGGGTGGTAACATGGAATTACAGCATGTGGAGGCGGGCTGGTGTGCGCGGATTAATGAAAAATAATGAGATAATATTGAGCACTTCTATAGTCTCATTACAAGGGCTCAGTTTCTCCACTGACAGAAATCCCTGGAAAATACCATACTCTGGGACTCCATCCCTAATCTTTGTACCAGGAATTAGCAGGAAACACAAAGGCTATTTCACAAGTATATTCCTTTGAAAAGAGCTTTCATCCTTAGTCTAAAATTTTCGGCGACTCTGCACTTACACAGTAATCCTTCCAACTCATATTTCATTGAATCCAGAAGTCATTGTGGCTCCTGAGGTACTCTGCTGTGAAAAAAACCCAAAACAAACACTTATAATTGCATGCTGGAAGTTATGACAATGTTTATATGATGCACCAAGAAGAGACAAAAATAAGCACTGAAGGGCACGGGGGTAAAGCTGGGTTTATTGAGGACTAACTACATTAGGATTGACTAAAAAGAAATGAAAAAACAATCCAAGCATGTTCAAACTGCAATCCAAGCAAAATTTATTTTTAGTCCCTTGATTATTGCAAGTTTCATAATGGGATTTTGAGGCCCTGCCGTTGTCTCCCATTAACAAGGGCTCTGTTATATATTCCACAGTGTCGTGGTGGGAAATGATTCATGGCAGGGCTGGGATTTGACATTTGAGCACAGAGATGGAGGAAAAACGTGCTTTGATTCACCATGTTTTAAAAACAAACTCACCCTCAGAAGAAACTCCAGCAAGTTCTTGAAAGCACGGCATAAAAATAGAAATATTAGTGCTTTAGAAGCCAAAGCCATAAACCAAGGCTTAACCTTTATTGCCTGGGGAAATGATACTGGTTTTGGTAAAGCTGGAGAAGGCCACTGGCAGAATGCAGGGCTGGTCTGGCAGATCAGAAATACAAATGCTTACCTGGTTACAAGATTAATCCAGTTATCAGTGTGAGGTGTGATGCTGCAGCTCAGAGACCACTGCATCACTTGATGTGGTAACAAAGAAAATAATTCAGTATTTTTAAACCACTGGCCTCCCATGGATCAAAAGAAGACTGGGCAATGGCAGCACTGCCAACACTGGAGTAATTTTCAAGCATGTGTTGCTATAAAGAGGAAAAGGCTCTTTTTGATACAGTAAGAGCTTCCCAGCAGAAGCCATGCAGAGGAGGGATCAGACACAGCTCCCTGTTGCCTAAGTAAGAGCTGGATGGTCAGCCTGCCCTCTGCTTGCAGCTGCTGACAGGGTGACCTAAAGGGAAAGGAAAGGTACCCTGTGGTGTGACTCCTGCCCAGACACAGGCACAACACCATGCTGGCAGGAGATTTCCATGAGCCTCTTCCTTAATAATGTGAGGCCACCACCCCTGAAAATGACTCAGCAGTCCTAAGGATTATAAAGTCATTTAATTTGTGCCTGTGAGCTCTGCCCTGATCATCTCAGACCCATAGCTGAAGTCGATGAAAAGAACATCACTATCTCCAGTAAGTTTTGGGGCAGGGCCCTGAGTCCATCAAGCCAGTCATTTCTGTCCTACAATGGCACAATGGGATTTCTGCTCCATGCACTAAAGATCTGTCCCATTAGCTGAATTTTGAGGGGTTTTTTTTAAGCAAAATCAGTAATCCAACAATCCTGCATGAAAGGAATTAAGAAATTCTGCTCACTGAACAGAAGCATTCCTTGGAGACAACATACATCAAACATGACTTAGAAGAAGATTAACTTTTATTCAGATGATATCTTAAGGAATTTCCATTCTCATGTGAATGATGAACACTTTTATTATGGGGAGAGCCTGGTTAATCTTTAACCAAGAATTTACAAGAGTTTTGTAAAACAAACAACAAACAATTTACGAAGCTCCATGAGATCTTCCTTTTATTCTGAAGAGTTTGTACTGTGAATGCTACCAGGCTGATAGCTGGATTATGAAAAGAAGGACAAGCTGGGCAATGTGAAATACCCAACAAACCCCTACTGGGAACATCACCTCTGGATACGACAGAGGGAACTCAGCCAAAAACCCACACTGAGGGAAGGGTTCAAAGGAAATGTGTGTGCAGTCCAAGTGTTTCCAGAAAAATCTGAGGCCACTAATTCATATCAAAAACACAGCAGAGAGATTGGCAGGTGACTGATGCCACCATTTGACACAGTAGGACCCTCGTGGACACTTCTCTCACTGATGCTGAAGCTGATGGAAGGCATTTCTTCAGCTCCAATGAATATTGAAAGCAGATCTGTGCTCAACTCCCCCCTCTCATAACCCCTGCTCAGAACCCCAACTCAGTCTCTAATTAACAGGATTTTTGAGCAGGTAGAAATGCAATTCCTGGGAGGTGTCAAACCACCACGTGTTTCCTGCTGCAAGAAAGAAAAGTGTATGCATACACCAATGTGTCCAGAAAGCTTGAATGGAAAACCCTTTCGTGTCAGAAGTTTATTTTTATTGGTAAAATATTAAATAATATACAGAATTAAAAACTGCACTTACACTTCTGAGAAGAAATAATTCTTGGACAAAGTATATGCTTGTTCCTGAGATTCCCTACATTTATTCCAGTAGCTGTGCACTCAAGACAGTACAAACCTTTATAATATAATCCTTTTCACAAAGTATTACAAAGTTTCTGCAGCTTCTTTTATTTATACACACACACACACCCACACACACACGGACTCCCACTCTCACATGGCTGTACAACACTCACACAGGTACAGAGCACACACATACAGATGTGCAACCATATGTATGCATGTATGCTAAGAAGAAAATAAAAATAACAACAAGTCCCATAGTTCAGTCTATAGCGGCAAAACTCTTTCAGCAGGGGGATACAGGTTTACATTAGGGTTGCTCACATGCACCACTGTCAAAGGGATTGTTTCTGAACTCCTTTTATAAGAGCACCTTCCAATGAACACATAAAGAAGTGGGACAATTCCCAGTGTCTTCACTGGCTTTTCGAGTAAACTCTGATGTCATTGTAATTTTTTTTTTTTTTTTAAATTTAAAAGATTCCTCAATTGAAGCTCGGCAGATCTATGACAGAACTAAAAATCCTTAACCTGGGAGACCAAAGGGCTCGTTTCCCAGGTTAGTGGCCCGGCTGCTATCAGGAGAGGAGCACTGGGGCTGCAGCCCCGGAGCAGGCGGGGGAGATGCCGTGCCCGGCGGGCACAGGCACGGCCGGATCTCCGTGCCCGACACAGGGACAGCCGGAGCTCTGTGGTCAGCACAGGCACAGCCGCAGCTCCGTGCCCAGTGGGCACAGGCACAGCCAGAGCTCCGCGCCCAGTGGGCACAGACACAGCCGGAGCTCCGTGCCCAGCACAGGCACAGCCACAGCTCCGTGCCCGGGTCCCCCTGCTCAGCGCAGCCCCCTGAGCAGCAGGAGCCGGGCTGCCCACGGCAGGACCCCGCAATTTGGCCCAATAAATGAGACCCAGCGGGTCACAGTCACCCGCTGTGTTCTTCTTCACACACCAGGGGCTGGGCAACGATTTTGGCAATGTATCAGAAGGGGACACAGTCTCCTCGCCTTTGTTATTATGAGAAAGAAATCTCTTAAATACAAATTTAAAAGACAAAAGTGGCTACTGTGCATGCGCAGTAACTGCCTTTCCAAGAAATCTCGATGGGATTTTATTATTATTTTTTTAATTACGTACCTAAATACATATTTACAGAATAGCGGCTTCAGTCTACTGAGGGGGGAGGGAAGGCATTAAAAATACACTATATATAAATATGTATGATATGTAAAACAAGTCCCATCTAAACTTATATAAGACAAGGACAACTCTAAAGAAGCTTTTCTGGTCTCTCAGGTAGATAAAGGACACGAGTCCTGTAATTCTCACGCAGGCAAATCTCTCCCTAGAGTAAATGGCAGTTTTGCCCTAGCTAAGAGATTAGGCCTAATCCAAAATCCATCGTCAAAGTCAACAGGAGTCTCCACTGAGTGGGTTTTGGATCAGACCAAAAGATCTTTTTATTTTTTGTCATTTTTAATAAACATCAATATTAAGTGCTTTTCTTAAAAAAGCTGCAACTAGAAAAGAAGAGGAAGGAAGAGTCAAGAACAGGGATGTCCGTAATTCTGGATGTGGATGTGTTTCAATGCCAACAACAAGCAGGAGGTAAATTATGGGCTTTAGCCCTAATTTACAGTTTCTCATCTTTTGTCAGTCACAATCAGTTTACTTGAACCATATCTTTAAATGCATTTAGGGCAGAGCATTTTGTTTCACTGATTTGTGTGGACTGAGGAAGGAACACAGAAACCACCGTACATTAATAAGATGTCAGGGTAAGTATTGCACTTGAACAGAAAAATAACCCAAATCTTGGTGATTTTTGTTTTTAGAATTAATACAAGCAAATCATCCATGTCTGCAACAATCACGTTTAGAAAGCAGGATCCAAGAATGAAGCATAAGAAGCAAATTTGGGGTTGGTAACCCCCACCCTGGAATACAACAGTAGTAAAACTTTTTTTAAAGCATTTTCTTCCAACAGGAAAAAAAAATTATATGACTTTTTTTTTTTTTTTTTTTTTTTTACTTTACAATTTTAAATCTTTCTAAACATTTGCATTAAAAGTTTCCAGTTTCTCATAAAAAGATATACATTTTAGGAAAAAAAAAACCAAAACAAAACAACTAGAAAATAAAACCAACTAAAAAGGAAGGCAAATATACAGTATTATAATTACATTACTGTAGAGTCATCTCAAAGGTACCCTAGATCTTTTAAAGTGTTACAAAGAGTACGTACCTTATTATTTTTTTTTCTCAAATCAACTATCTTTTTTTTTTCTGCTTTTAATAAAAAACTACACTTGAGTACAAAAATATGTAAACAGACTGTACAGCCAATGAACAAAAAAAACCCAAAAACCAACCCCCCAAACCCCTAGACAGCCCAAAGCTACAGGAGATAAGAGCAGGCTCAGACTTAAAGCTCCAAGAAGGAAAAGGGGGAAAGAGAAAAGCACAGAAAGCCAGAGGAGACTGCTACATGGTGAGGAAGTGAACGTGTTCAAGCTCTGAGGACACTTGACAATTCATCAAATAATTGATCACAGTTTCAGAATCTGAACGACTACAAAAACAACCCAAAAAAAAGTCCTTCCCTTGTTACAGTGTGTTCAGGAATGAATATCCTTTTCCAGTAAGTGATGTCAAATCCCAGTGAGTGCATAGTAGGGATTCAGTGACCTCCACCCCTGCAAGAAGCTTTTCTTACTCCATGTCACTTGAGGTAAAACTAAACGGCCCAATTGACTGCAAACTGTGCCCGTAAGGAGCCGTGCTCCCCCCATGCCTTGCAGGAGGCACCTGTCCTAGATCCAGCCTGGTGGCACACACCACAGGCTGCAGGGACACGGGGATTAAGGCTGCTACACAGAATAAGGGAACCAGGCTGGCACCGCGGCCTGCCCAGAGCTGCTGTGCTGCACCCTCATCCCACAGGGGATGGGAGTGACCACATACAGCTGCAAAGCTCCTGTGCACTTCCAGATCCAGCCAAAGGGATGGAACAGCCAGCCAGGCTGATGCTGCTCAAATGTTTTCCTGGGCTGCAGTGCAGTCACCTAAACCAACACCTGCAGTGGGAAGGAGGCGCTGGCCACAGCTTTGGGCCAGGCTGCTCCCTTCCTCCCAAAAGGGTCCACATGGTACCAGCCCCTCTCAAGACATGATCTGACTAACTTCATTGCCATTCACTCTGTTGAAATACTTCACGTACTGCTAGTCAAAATATCACAGTTTTTTGTTGGTGTATTTTTTTTTTTTGCAACTATAAAAAACCATTAGTTTTACTACAAATACGCAACTATGAAATGGTCATTTCTGCCCACTGATGAATTAAGCTCCAAGATGAAAATGAGAATTTTGTACAGAAGGAGATAGCTTAGGAAGTTATCTTCAAAGATGAGGACCCAAGTGAGCACACTGATAGCCAACTTTCCAAAGGCTGGAAGTGAACAGGAACTGGGAATCTGCATGATCAGCTGGGAAGGTAGGTGAATTAAAGAGACTCCTTTTATTGTTTCCTTGGCCTGTAAAGCATGCAGCATGGCAGAGCCTGAGCCCACCCCTCCTCCTGCCTGTCCTCTGGGCATTTCAGAGCCAGGCAGGAGAAGGACACAACCCACCCTGTCAGGTGGGCTTGTAGGAGGTCAAATTAGAAACCAAACTGGGAACCAGTGATGCTTTCCTTTGCTTGCATCTCAGAACACATCAATGGGATAAAAGGGAATCTACTCACTATGAAGCAAATACTAGCTCTTTTCTGCCCAAGTGTTCCCCTCACCACCCCTCTTTGGCTGCTGTGTGCTGCTGAGGGGGTGGCCCTGGGCTGTTGCTGGGCTCAGGGTCAGCCCAAAGCCTGCTGGCCCAGCTACCTTGCCCACGGTGGCCCTCCTGCCTTGGCTGTGCTGGCACACTCAGCTCTGCAGCCCTGCAGGGGAACAACTGCACCTGAAACCAGGTCACCAACCTGCTGGAAAGTCCCAGAGCCAGCATTGTGCTTGTCACAGCAGTGCTCCAGCTTCTGAACCCCCTGAACACCTCCTACTGATGAGCTTCTCTTGTCTCTACACTAATTCCTGGGACAGCAGCGTGACAGGCAAACCTGCAAACCACTTCCAAAGGACTCACCAAATTTGTTTTTCCAGGCTGAAGCAAAAAGCAAGTGCTTTAAAGTGTGCTCCCAGCTGTAAGTGGGAACTTTAAAGCACAGAAAAGCCCACCTCCAAGGGTACTTAAAGCACTGAGAGGGAAAAAGCAGGAGAGGTTTCCCTGGCTCTCTGTAGGGCCAGGGGACAGCTCCTGGGACAGCTACACACCAGCTCTGGCTTGGGAAATTGTCAGCCCTTCCCACTCCTAAAAGCTATCTGACTGCAGGAAATCTCACAGAGTCCTCTCTCCTGGTCAGGCTGCCAAGGAGGGTGCAGAGCAGAAGGGATGTTTCCTTTGGGTTGGTTTTTGTTGTGCATTCTGAAAGGGTCTGGTAGGATATCACCAACGACATCAGGATCTCCCAAAATGCATTTGGAAAAGGCACATATACAATAAAGCATATACCTTACTACACAATACCATACATATATAAATATACTTTCTCAAGCTCTCCAGCTGCCCCAGGCCAACAATTTTTGTTTTTAAATGCTATTAAGCCAAGCTAAGATGTGAATTACTAGCAGAAAAGCCAGTTTCATCACCCTTTTCCTAAAATCCCACAGCGACTTTAGGTGACTCTGGCAGCCTCCCTCCTCCCCCTTCATTACATTATGAAGCACAGCAAGAGTTAAGGAAAGGAATTTATCCAGAGAAGGAACTGTATCACTGTAGCTCCTACCCTTGGCTGAAAAAAAGCACCTTTGCTGCAATTATCTCCAAAATTTCTTTCTGGAGGAAGGAGTGTCTGTTGTCTGGCTTCTTTCAAATTAGAACAAACTAGCCCAGGATCTGGGCAACAGCAATAATGCCCCATGAAAGCCCAGTTTTGAAGGGTTGGGTTTCATTACTGACCTCCTGCCTGACAGCACAAATTTAGGGAAGCCCTTGCAAACAGAAAGAAATTTGGAAACTCTGACAATTGAAAATTTATTCACCTTAGGCCAACACAACTACTTTGTGGGCTAGTTCCTCACATTGTAGAAACCAGTATCACTAAAAATCAGACCAATTAACCCATTTAAACATCTTCCTCTCTACTACAGACCACTACAGGTTAATGCCTAGACACCTTTCACATCACATCATAGATGAAAGCACTTTTTAAGGAGAATAAAATTATTTTAATCCCATAAATTACTGAGTATAAGAGCAGGCTTTACTGAAAAATGCGATATATTTTGATGTGCACTCCTAACTGATTACAAAGAGAGGTGGCTGTAAAATTCATCAGTCATAACTGCAGATATATAGATAATGCCCTTTGCTCCAAGGATATGGATAACACCAAGAGCAGAATAAGCAGTCACACTTCTCTTTAAATTAATAGTCTTTTAATCCTCTAAACTGAGTGCACAGATTTTTTTCTTTATTTTTAAATGAAAATGGGTAATGCTCACAGGAAGCCAATTCTAAATTTGCAAATGCACGTTTCTAACCAGAAACCTGATTCCAAGAATTTCAAAGGAGTCCAATAAAAATCAGCCAGGTTCGATTTCCAGCACCAAATACTCAGAACAAACGGATTTGGAGGGCAAGGATTAGCTACTGAAATTCCTAGTACACTATGAATGACTAATGAACTTGACAAAACTCAAGAGCTTTTCTTAGAAATCCAATTCTTGCAGAGAGCAAGAAAAAACAACCAAAGAAATCTCTGCTGACCCATTTTGCTCACTTTTGTGAAGGGGCAAACTGCATTACATAAAGCTCCCTAAAAATTTTCAGAAGGAATTGAATTCTAAAGTAAATGTTAATTCAAAATTTTGTTCAAAATTTGAACTAGAATTTAATCTTTCCTCTTTTCCTAAGTCTAGGATGAAATTTTTCAGTGACTGTTTAGAAAAGGACATTGATAATAAAAAACTAATGTGACTCCTCAAGTTTCTTCCTCTCCAGAAAATGCAGTTTCTCCAAGATAAGTCCCCAGTGCCTCCCCAGTTCCCTGTGCCCGTGACACCACGACATGCAGATGTCACCTGCTGCTGTTAGATCAAGAAGCTGGACTTTACTGAAGCCAGGTCCAAAACCAGTGGGCCTCCCCTTGTGATCCTTTAAACATGTCCAGAATACACCCTAGCAGAGATACCAGTGAGTCATCAGTGAACCAAAGTGCACACTAAGGAACTGCAGATGTAATTGCAGCCAACTGATTTGTGGATACACAAGAGATTCTCTACCTTTCCCGTATTCTGGTGCTTTCCCAAACAAAGGCAGAAATTTTAAACACTTTTCCCCTAGTGCTAGCTATTCCAAGAAACCACAGCCCCATGCTCTTTCACTGACCACAGAGGGGAGAGCAGAGTGGTTCCCCCAGAGACTGAAAGGATTTGCCAGCAACCTTTCTCTCTGTCTTGGGCATGTGTTTTTCTGGAGGCCCAGGCAAGCCCAGCAACCCTCAAGGCCCAAGAACTTTTCCCTTTCCACTTTGTTCTTAAAAGACCTTTCCTGCCTCAGCAAATCACAACCACTTTTTTCTTTTCTGAATTTCCAGGCACCTCCTGACACAAAGCCCACCTCCCTAACTGCAGAGAACACAGAATAAAAGCGATGCCCTCCAGCACCTCCCTGCTTTTCTCCTGCACAAACTCTTTTGACTGCACCATGCACAAGACAATGAGAATGGTTCATTTGCCCCAGTTTCCTCTATGTTAGGGTGAAGAAAGGAGGGGGAGGAACCCAATGACATTAAGAACAATGTTGGGAATAGATCTTTAAATCTGTCTCTCCAAAGCCTGCATATTCCCAGCCTTGATAGGTCTCACATTACACAAGATGACATTTCTCTCCATATTGTATTATAATTAATAGGCTACTGCAAGACTTTACCAGCTCCTACTTAATAGCATTGCAGTGCTGGGAAGCAGTCATCAGGTAATCTGGCCATGATCTACTGTATTCTTTCTAAACACAGGTTCTAGCTGCCAAGAATGTCACCATAAAAAGATTTCAATCAATACCACTCAGCTCCTACTTTCAAATGCTCCAGGTCTAGGAAGAGAAGAAGAAAAAAAAAACCCCAGTACCCTCAAAACGAACAGCAAACTGGCATATGCATCAAGTGCACAGATTGGAGGGAGCAGATGGGAATTCATAATGGCCTGATCTTGCTCTCTCTTTTATACTTTAGTAACTTTATCCTTTGGAAAAGGTCTCCCCAACGCATGGAGACCATGCGTGCGGAGGGGGTTAAACCCATCCAGATCTTTCCATTCTCAAGCTGTGCTCTTGTTGCCAAACAACAACATTTCAATTGTGATTGGTACAAACAGTTGGGTTTCAATGGCAATCTGTCCCGTAGGTTTAAGCCCAGTTTTTACTGATGCAACTTGCTGGCTTTGTTATTTACTGGGAGAGAAAGAAAGGAAACAAAACAGAACAGTGGACTTGTTTTTTTGTCCAATCTGGAGGTCAAGCACTCTCTCTGGAGTGTGTTTCTCCATTTGCTTTCCCTACAGGGAAATTAATAAATTAGGAATAAAAATGAAATCTTCAAGTCCAAATCAATACACAGCACCTACATCTCCACTTATCCCTTTCTGAAGAAGTAGGGGAGGTTGTATGTGACCTGCTGGTTTGCAGGGCGTCTGTGCTCACCGGGAGCCAAGGCTACCCAGCAAAACCTGCTAATACTTTCACCCCTAAGTTAAGCAGGACTGATGACACACAAACAAAAGGAAATCAGTGGTTCAGCAAATTAGCAAGTAAGAAGTCAACAAGAGAAAAAAACAGTCAAGGTTCAGATCCTGATGTAGCTGAAGTAGTTGGGACAGTTCCATTAAATTCAATGGAGCCAAAAGAATTAATGTTGGCCAAGGTTCTGGCTCCTAAAGCTTTCCCAGCTGCAAGTCTTAGTTTAGGCTGTTGCCAAGAGGTTAACACTGTGATAGTAGAATGAGAAAGTATTTACATAATTATATATCTATATATAACTATATTTAAAGAACACTTTGCTACTAGTACTTTTGTCATTTTTAAATCCATAATTTTAACCCAAAAGTATTTCAGAAGAGCAGCAGAACCTCTTGAGTAAACTACAGACTCTTATCTGCTCCTAGGCCCCTTATTGTCCTAGAAGCAAGTTTAAATGTTATTTCTAAATGCTCTTTCTTAAAACTTAGGGTGCAACTAAAGAAATAAGGCTCCCAAGGGTCTCTAAGAAGCCAGTGAGACAACACATAGCATGGAGTAACAGAATATCAACAATTCTAAAAAAAAGGTGCTTCATAAGTTAAGGAAAATAAAAACACAAAGCCTCAAACTTATCACAGAAGGCCCTCAGACTTATGAAACTAAACTGCCGTAATGTGGTACAGTGTTAAGACATAAATTGCTTTTTTTGTTTTTTTCATTTATTTACATTCTAGAGGGGCAATACACACTGAACCCAGGAAAACAGCTCACCCTTGAAGGTAGTTTTGAAACGAATATTGACTTTGATTCATGCTCCTAACTCCCTACCAGTTTTGCTTTAAAAATAATTGTTCATTCTGCAGAACAAATTCCCTCCCTTTCCTCCAGCCACTGAAAGCTCACACTATATCTTCACATTAGAAAAAGGCTCTCCTCTGAAATGTTTCTACCTATTCCTGTGAAATTGCAAATGAGTGGCATCTTGTTGGGACTTGAAAGCACCTGGCATGGTTGAGCGATAACCCAAAAGAGGACGCGGTGTACAAGTGACTGAGACAGACACAGACTGCCTTCCAATTCCCACAGCAAGCAAGGCGGGTCACTCCCCAAAAACCCACGGCCACAACAAACCCCTCTTTCATCCATTCCCTTCCTTCCTTCCATTCTTAGCGCTGGGCAGAGCGAATGAGGTTGGGTCCACAAAAAATAAGGTTAATAATAATAATAATTAAACAACAGCAACAACAACAACAGCAACAACAACAAAATAGGCGTCTCAATGTCTGAGGAAAAGTGGGATTGTAAGTGCAGTATTTCTTCATGTGCAGTTCTTGTACTTCATAGGAGTCCCCTTTGGATGAGAAGGCCTAGCGGAATGTGTGCTCCCCCCGGACTATGTGCGACGAGAACTCATAGCGGTCCTGGCTGCGGTAGCCACAGATGTTGCACTCCAGCGGGTCCCGGTAGCCGTGGCAGCCCATGTGGATGGTGTACATGACATGGTCCAGGAAGAGGACGCGACAGTGCTCGCACTTGAAAGCCCTAATCTGCTCCCCTTCTCCGTTGATCACCTTGTACATATCCTTGAAAGAGCCCTTAGAAGCTTTTGTGACATCCAAAGGCTTGGCCTCCTCCTTCACATAAGCCGGGTTTGGCTTTATCTTGGGGGTTAAGGCAGCGTTTCCTGGGTAGGACTGGCGGTCGTCGTGGCTGCTGTCTGAGTCAGTAGAATCCAGGCAGCTATTGCTGGGGGAGCCCTCTCTATCCTGGATTCGACTCTTTGGTCTGATGAGGGAGATGGGGCCATCCATGTTGTTCTCGTGGCTGTCGGCTGTTTCCCTGCTGATGGGCCTCTCTATCCTGCTGGGATGATAGACCTGAGCGTAAGCTGAGCTGATGACCGGGGCCACCTCTGCAATTGTGCTCGGTGTGTGCTGCATCAGGGGGTGAAGTGCCTCAGCTCCAAGGTAGGTGATTGCATTGGTGATGGCTTGGTCCATCATGTGAGACTGCATCAGCTCAGCCTCCTTCTCATAGCTTATGTTCATATCAAAGGGGATATCTGGATAGCCAAATCTCATGAACTTTTCACCTAAGAGATAAAAGCAAATGCATGAGCCAAATCAACATAACCACTGCAAGTCATTGCCAAAGGAGTGGGGAGGGACAGCAACCCCCTGACTTGGGGTGAAATTATTCCACAGTCTAAAGTTAACCTCCTTTGAATTTATTATTACTGACCTCCTATAAAGTTCCTGTCCTGAGATAAGTAAAACAGTAACCTCACCAAAAGCTTGCTTTTTTTTTTTTTTTTTTTTTTAATTTATTCCAGGTGAAACATGTGGCTGCAGCAACTTCCAGAGCAATTCAAAATCTTCAACTGGGCCTGACTGAGCCCCACGCTTCAAGTTAGGAAACACATGTTAACTGGTAGATAATGGACTGAAATATTGAGGCCACTGAAGTTCTGATGAAGTATACCATTAGAAATACTCTCCCCAAAATTCAGGGGACCTTTTCACATGTCCTCCACAATCTGAGGTGCCTCACACCTGCCTTAGAACAGGGCTGCACAGTCAGAAACCTAAACAACAGGTACATGGGGCTTATTATGGTGGCACATTTAGAGCCACAATTTGTAAATCCTTTAACCAGCAGAAAAAAACCCAAATGCTAAATGAGAGCACGTGGCCAAGAATGAAGAATGAAGCCATTTACAGGAGCTTTGGAGGCTGTTCTTTGCAGCTTTTCTCCTTCAAAAAAATAAAGATTCTATCCTTTTTGGACTGAGAAAAAAGACATACACACACCCCTCCCTTCCCAGTGTCTATTTAGGCAAGAAAACAAATAGAGAAACAACATGTATAGCTTAGTTTCACTTGGTAAAAGGCAAAAGCACCTTTCATTGACACAGGATAAATTCATACATAATGATGCTGAAGCTGGCTTATTCATCAGTGTGAATCCTAACTCACATCCTTGTAACCTTTTCACATCAATGGCATGACAGATGTGCAAAACCAGAAGCACATGCTGGTTCATCATGGCAGTCACAGGGTACCATGTTATGCATGACAGCTCTCCTTGGAGGTGAACAAATTGACCGCTGCTTACAGCAGGGCTCAGCTCAGCAGCACTGCTTTTCCAGTGATGGCTTGGGAGTGTCAGGACAGGCAAAGCTCATGGAATAACTTCTTTTTAAACAGAAAAGGTTGTATGTATATGATACAAGATACACATGCTTCTATGTGTTCACACATGCAATTAGCTAGTTGTTGACAGCTAACTTTTCAAGCTGATTTTATGAAGTCTGATAAATAATTTTGGGTGGTTTTCATTGTCTTTGCTACTTCACTTCCTTGCTACATAAAACCAGACTTTTTTTCAGTAGCATAAGTTAATAAATTCAAGAAGTCATTACTTACAAGTGGTTTGGCTACTCAAGAATTAAATTACTCAAGAAGCTTCTTCTATCACCTTTTGCCAAAATTGCTTGGAACACAATGTGTATAAACCACTATAAGAAACAGAACTGTAATCCTAAATCTCTTCCAAATTGCATTAGTACATTTCAACACAGCTATCACTCAGCATTTTATTTTTGACTATAATAATTCATTCCACTTAGTGTGACTTATTCTAAAGTGATGCATGGAGAACAACCATGCTGTCCTTAGAGATCATGCCTCACTTCTGCTGGGGAACTTAGCCCTGATTATCAAGGTAATCAAAAGTAAATCTAAAGTGGAGTACATGAATATTCCTACTCTCTTCAGCAATACTGTTCACATGGCTGGACAGCACACCACGTTTGTGTACCTGTGGTGTGTACTCAACGATGCTCCTGGGAATCTAACATGACCTGTGCATGATTCTTGCCATCAAACATCCTCTTTGCAGTGTTTTGCTGTGCTCTGGCAGTCTGTGATGGCTGTGCTGCCACAGACAGGATGGACAGCTCTCCAACTGGATGTGGCTCCAGCCTCCCATGAAACAGTGCAGTGGGGACAAAGGGGACTGAAGGACAGCTCCAGGAGACAAGCGTGCCTTTAGTCCACTGGTGTCCGTAACCTCTGGCCAGCTGTGTCATTCTTGTGTTTGGATAAAGAAATGGACTTGAGGGTCTGATCCAGCTGCCAAACACACTGTCAGTCCTTTGTAGGCTTTATAGATCAAGAAATACTACCCATCCTTTATGGGCTACTTGGATAAATGATGCAAACCTTATTTTGATTCCTTTCATCATCCATGTTTAGTTACTCCAGCACAGACAGCAAAGAAAGCTGTAAATTGCCAGTGACCTGAATTATTTATTCCTTTAATTATGAACCAGTTCCAAAGATGTCAGAGCCTGAGAAATGGAGTGTGACATAAAAAAGTAAAATAAATGATAACATGGGAAGGAGAGGGCGTAAAACACAGAGCTCAGAAGTAACCAATAAACAGTCCAGTACAATGTGGTTTCCAAATTAAATTCCTCTTTAGCCAATTCTATACTTAAAATCAGCTAATCAGACCAATCATTCTGAATTTTCATTTAAACTGTGCTCAAAGTCTATTTATCTTTGCCCTACATTAGTGAAGTAGAAGAAAAAACATTCTCCCCTCTGGCCATATGACATTCAAATAAACCCCCAAACAGGTATTTGAATCGAGATCAAAGCACACAGACACAGCTGTCCTGTGATACCTGTAGTCCATCTCATAAAGCATCTAAAGCAGCTGCAGTGCTGGACCCTTGGGAGAAAGCTACAAGAAACCTTGGAGAAAGCCATTCCAGCATTTCTCCCTGGGGAAGCTTCTCCCTGACCCCCATTAACCAGAAGCTGACTGTAATTTGGCAGCCGGCTGATCTTCATCTGTTCTGAGACGCCCGTGTATTTTTAATTCTTACCCTAACAACCGTGGTCTTATCGTAAGGCACATAAATGTCTCCTCTTGCATCCTGCCACTTCTTAACCTCGGTGACATTCTGAGAGTAAGCTCCCAATTCCAACTGAAAATATGTGAATGTGCTTCACATGACCGGCCTGAAGACGGCTGCTCTTAATTTAACTGGCGTCTGCCTCTCCCTCATTGACCAAGAAGCAAAAAGAAGTGCTCACACTCCTGCACATCACAAACTGTGCTTTCTGCCTCCACTAGTTCAGCTGGATTGGGAGGACTAGAACCTCAAGAGCAGATATATAACCAATATGAATTGAATTCATTCTATTTGCTGGATGCTGCTTCCTTTCCTCCTGAAAATTCAGCCATAGGAGAGACTGTGGTCCATAACCACTGTCCCTTGGAGATTGCTGATCAGAAAGAGCAGTAAAGCATTGATAGATGCAGCATGCAGAGGTTTTAGCTTATGCTTACATGACCTTCTCATAAACACCATTAAGTTGTTTTGGACAGGTGCCACGCTTGCAGTATGCACTGAAAAATTTCCTGCAAGCAACAGAACCATTACACACTCTTCCTGACAGAGCTGAACGATATTTAATTGGGGAGAAAAGAGGAAGAAAAGTGAGGTCATGGTAGAGGGGAGAAGGAAAATAAAAAAAAAAGAAAGGCAGCCAAGTGAAGACTGCTGTTATTCAATCTAAACACTGTGATGCCACTAAGATATGCTAAATATGAAAGGGGGTACTTTTTTCCCTACACATGGATAGTGATATGTTACACTTATTAAAAAAATGGATTTATTTAACAACAAAGTAGTATAACCTGCTGAGGAGAATAACAACGTGATACAGCATCTCTCAGGCAAAAATTTCCAATCAGTAAATTTACACAACAACATATGGTCAATGGTGCATGAGTGGACAAGTAAATTCACCTTTCTGGTCTAAAAATGTAACAACATAGAAATTCTGATGTCTCCCAGGGTTCCCCATGTGGGATGGATCATTGCTGGCCTAACCCTGGCTCTGCACTGATTTTTGGGAATGCTCAGCTGACCAAGAGCAGCCAGGTCAGTGTGTCAGTCCCCCCAGGTGAGCTGCTGCACACTGCTGGCCCCCTGCTACTCCAAACCATGTAACTTCCAGCCACCTTCAGGGGTGATTTAACAAATCCATCTGAATCTGCATTTAGCTGAGGGGCAACAACTTTTCTAAATGGCTGTGCTAATTGCTTATAGCACTCTGATCCTCTCTGTAAGTGTCCTGTGTTTGCACAGAGACACCCTTAAGCTCTGTGTGACTGCCCTTCCAGAGAGTGAGGTGGAAAAGTCCTATTATGTGACTTCAGAGCCTGACACTCCAAACAGTTCTCTGCTCCAGCTTCCCTCCTAAGAAATTTTGCATAGCAAAGTTTCAGCAGCAGTAAAAAGAGGCTTTAAGTTACAGCTCAAACCAAGTAAAATTCTCCATACTGTCATCTGTTAGAAGCTGAATAATTTTAATATGTCAGCACAAAAAGCAAAATATGAATTCTTGACCTAGAATTCTAAATCTAGTAACCAAAAGCCACCCAATGCTGTTTCATATTCATGCATTAATAAGTTTATTGTGTGCAAAGTGCTGCACTCAGAACAAGAACTTCTTCCAACACAAGGGATGTGATTTACTTCCTCATGCCAGTATTATCAGACCAGTTGTTGCCAAATGTCAGGAATTTAATACAAATTAGAAGTCTTGAGATACTTGTTGTTTGTTTTTTTTAACACATATGGAGACAGATAATTATATGACAGTCTTAGCTTGTTTTTGTTTTTGTTTTTTTCTGGAGCAAGGAGAGGGAAGATGACAAGTCTAAATCTCAAAAGGGCTAGAGAGAAGTTTTTAAAAAACCACAAACAAAACTGCATTAAGTAAAAAGCTCAGGGTTTTGTAAGGCATTTTCATGACAGTGGACTTCACTTTTGAATTCTCTGGACTAGTAAAATGAATTCAGTAATGATCATGATTTCTTGCTGTGATTTAGCCACCTCCATTGTTGTATCAGAACCAAGTTGTGAGAGTGTTACTTTTCCCCTAGTTCTTCTGGCTATTACAAATAGCACATAACCAACACCCATGCACTAAAAAGAATAAAAGACTCATTTCCATCTTACCCACAAACTTCTGTGGGGTGGAGCTTTTACGCTTTCCCATGTTGCTTGTCAGCTTCTCTATAACAGCAGGTCTCTCAAAAGGCACCACAGAAATATTGTTGTCCATCACAGGCTCTTGTTCCTTACAATCTTCCAGAGCAGGTACTGCATAAAAGCAAAAAATGGTATCAGACAGGTCTGATACACTTCACAGACAACACAAATCATCTGAGCCCTGCTGACTGAGCAAAAGGTGCAGCACAACATAAAGCAAGGTGTGAGAACACTCTGGGCATCAAGACAGCAACACCTGGAAGCAGAGTCACATTCACAAAACATCTCTCCTCAGGAACATCTTATTTAGCAGAAATCCAACTTCAAGCATTTATAAAATTTTGTTCTGGACACTCAAGATCACCTGTGAGGAGAGGACACTTTTGAAAACTCACTTTGTAGGTGACATTTTGTGTTTTTCTCTCTTCAATATGATCACCTGTCACCGATGTAACTCTTTAGTTATCATTCTTTGTGTATTCCCTTCACACTTACCATACAGCATAATTACTCATTACCTTTTTGCACCAATCTCAATGATTAAAAATCACACAAGGCATTGATGGGTTGTATTTGCTGGGCCTGGCTGTGTGCTCCCTAAGACAAAGGGTTCTCAAATGAAGGATCAGTTTCCTAAAGCATATTTCCTCTCTTCACACTGTAATGAGACTGTAAAATCAACACACACTGTACTGGAATTACAAGATTAACATCACATGGAAATTCCCTTCAGAATCAGACACAGAAACTACCTATTTTTTGATTAATATTTTATCCCCTCAAGCACAGATCTAACAGTCTGCAAACAGAGGTTTTCTGCATCTTACTTCACATCATCAGGGATCAGGGATCAGCAGGGAGCATTCCTGCACTAACTACATCAAGGGGAATGCTCATACACTGTATTTGAGACAAAAACAAAAAATCAGTAACTTCTTCTGTCTTTACTCATTTTACTCTTGATATTTTTTTTGGTTTAGGGAATAAGGTGCTAAAGCTAAAATGTAGGAATTGCATAGGCTTCTAACCAGAGTAGTGAGCACAGGTTTTTATGCCACTTGCTGATACAGCCATTCTTAAGCACCTACAGAGTACTTTGGTTTTGTTGAGCATCTTCTTATAATCACCCTCTTACAATCAGTGGTACCAGACTCTGGATCAGGCCTGGAGAGTCCCAGTCATTTGCAATATATACCAAGTGTGTAGCTCTGCTCTGCTGCTATGAGTTTAATACCAGGCCTAATTATCCTGCATTCATCCTCAGAAAGCAGCAAGAAAAACATGAGAGGGATCAGCCACCAGGCCATGTGTTAAAGGGATGGTTGGGGTATAAAGAATGGATGGCAGGAAAACAGAAGCTGGGGTGATCTGGCACAGAGCTCCTACAGTTTGTAAACTGAGAGGAACCCATTGCATTCTGTGTCTGAGATCAGGCTCCCAGAGAAGTGCTGGGTATTGCAGAGGTGGCAGAGAAGGACTGGCACCCTCATGTTCTGCCAGCCCTCCTCCAGTCTCTCACCATGGCAGCCTTTTGTGTCACAGACACCTTCTCCCAGACAGTGCCATAAATGAACACCACCAGCCCACTTTCCTCCCATGTAACTGCACTGCCTTCAGGATCCTGACATGGAATAATCACCCCCCTGCTCCTAAACACAGCTGTTTGCTAGCACATAATATACGAGAAATGGGGTGATAAAAGCCTTGTCTCTGCCTTCTTTCTAGTAAGGAAGAGCAAATACCAGGCAATTTAAATACAAAACAGAGTATCTGCTCAGGTGAACTTCTCAATTCAGACATCCATAATAAGAAAACATGGCAATTTATTCATTTGATTCCATTTGTGCCTCTGCTGCTATGGAAAGCCGAGTACTTTGAGGCTTAGAATCTACCATATGCTGTAAAATGATTTACTCTGCTGCTTTTTTATTTGTACAGGATGCTCCCCCTGAGAAACACAATGGTTTCTCATTTACAAGGCAGTCCTGCTGGCATCACTGAAAGGGAGGGGAAAAAAGCATAAATATGAAACGAATCTAATGTTGCAACAAAATGGGATGCAGTGTTCAAGTGACCTAATTAATGCCCAGTGCAGACTGGGAGGCCTGGAACACTTTAACAGCTAAGGGGAAAGCTTTAAGGTTAATTAAATACCGTGCTTGGTCAGGAGCATTCTGCACCAGGTATTTACCAAGGAGATTTGGGAAGAAAGGAAAGATGATGGCTGCTTATTTTCACTGGCAACTGGCACCTGACTGTCCTTTTTGGCTTACCCAAGCTCCGTGGATGCATGCTCAGGCACACACACCTGCTGTGAATCCCGGGATGTGACTGCCATGGGCTGAGCCCACCTGGCTGCCACTTCAAGGATTTCCAGCCCTTAGTGCAGAGGACGCACAAGGCTAGTGGTGTGGTACTAGGGAGGTGCTCAGTCCCTCCTAGGAGCACCTGCTCAAGGCATCCTGAACCAGTTCAAAGCCCCAGATTACTTTAACAGCCATCTGAATAAGCCCCAAATGCAGTGACATTTGTATGGTCTTATAACAATTAAGTAATAATTAAATAATTCTGCTGCTGGGCATATGTGTGTAAAATTTCCTACACATAATTTGAAACCTTTCTTCCATGAAAAATGAATAGTGCTAAAAAAGACATCTGCTCTTCTCTAAGTCAGGCAAAAATCCTGCTTGGACTCATTTGAAAACTAAAATCATCAACAATAAAAGCATTTTCTTTTCCCTCCTTCATGCTGAAGGTACTTTTCCCCACCTCAGAACCTAAGTCTATAATCCAGGGCACTTCTCTTTTGCAACAGAATCACTGAATCACACCAATATTTGTGTTATGATAGAAATACGTTACCAGAGTTTGTTTTGTTATGCAGATTTCCTGGGAGAAGGGAAAGAAGGAAATAGTCTAGTTTCTGAAACCATTTAAACAGCAAGCAGAACTGGACCAAAGAGATGAGATGTCACATTTCAGAAACCCAGAAAGTTAAATATCACATTGACAATTCTAGATATATTATTTTTCATTTCAATTAAAAAAACAGACAAATAAAGGACACATAGCCCAGCCTCCATTTTTTAAAGGAAAAAAACAAAAGAAGAAAGGGGAAAAGCAAACTGATCACACACAACTACCAGTTCTCAACAATCAGCTGCTCTGTAGTAGAAGCTTGCATACACATTTACTCAGCAGTAAATGCAATTCCTTTTTTGTTGTAATACATCCTACTTCATTACCTTGGTAGTGAGAGCAACCAAAGAACAGCTGACAGGATATAACTAGCTCAGATACAGCAACTCATTTTATGCTGAGCATTTACAGTCTCAGCTCAGGAAGATTTTTTTATTCTAAAAATCAAACTTCCAGCTCAGGGAAAGCCCACACTTGAGTATGTTTCTGTTCAGGGATGTTCTTCATCAGCTATCAGGGCTTGCCCATGGAAGAGTTCACCACCTCTGACACTGACAATACTCAATTGCAGTTATACAAAGTGTTGTTTCAAAGCTTAAACTCTCAATTCATAAACTTGGATAGTCTACAGAAGAGTCTTTCTTTTCCTGAAGACATTGTTTTTTCAATCATAGTGAATAACTTTTTACTTCTTAATTTGTAAGAAACCACATGAACTATTAAAAAAGTTTATGCTGTACCAGCAAGGAAAGAATAGGGGGGAAAAAAGAGAAGTAAAAAAATTACCCAGTGTATAATTTTTGTGTTTTGCTGATAAATATTTTGTGTGCAGACACCAGACACTGGGCTAAGTCTCAGCTGGTATAAATTAGTATTACTCCATCAACCTCAATTTCCTTTCTGAGGCTCACAATATTGCTATTTAAAAGAAGTGTGTGTGTGCAGAGAAATGACAGGAAATATTCCCATGGACCCTGGTGGGAAGTGTCCTGTGGGACCAGCATTTTAACGATGTTTTAAGCAACTATGTAAGAGGGAAAGACACAAGGCCATTGTGTGTTTTATGTGGAGCTGGCCTTTGAGCCTCACACAGCCTAGGGCTAGGCTTCTTTCTCCTTCTCCTGAAAAGAGCACCCTTCTCCATTCCCCTGGAAGAATTTCTCTGGACTTTTGGCTTTATGGCAGTGGAGAAGAAGAGATAACTGGGTGTAAACCATAGCTTAGCCTTCAACATTTCTCCCTGTTCTTTCCTGCAAAGTTGTGTTCTTGGCATTCAGGGACTGTCCCTTTTGTCACCTCCAATACACTGCTAGCTAGGAGACTGCAGACCAATTTCTCCTTCCAGAGCCAGCATTGCTTAGCTGAAAACTTTCAACAACAAAATCATGAGATCTCTCTTGCAGCATCTGTCCTGCTGAGCAGGGAACAGGAACACAAGGAGGGGCAGCAACTGGCACCCTGCAAGAGGATGGAACATGACCCAGAGATTTGTACATTCCTACTCACTCCCCAAAACTAGCCCCCCTTCTTTCTCCTCTCTTGCTTCCCCCTGTGGCTTCAGTCAGGTGATCTAGCCATCTGCAAGACAGAGATAATTGAAAGCACCAAAGTAGATGTCCGTGGCATGCCTATAAACTGAAGGGCTTGAGCACAATGCTTGAAAAAAATCCAAACCCTCTAGGGGCTGCTTCCAGTTTTCTGGAACAATTAGTCCCTGCAGAAATAATTTGGATCAATGCTTAGTGTTGGCCAGTGCTGGTGTTGTTAAAGCAGGAGGAGCAGGATGCTGGTAGGGATAAGAAAATCCCACATCTCCCTATTCTGTGTGCAATGGTGAAGTTGTGAGCAGGAGTCACACCAAAATGCACTCCAAGGCTTCAAAATGCCCAGAAAGTACAAAATAAGTATTTGTAAAGAGAGCCAGGAAAGCTCAGCCTCAGTGGGATGCAAAATAAAATTCTCCAAAACATACTCTTAGTCATCCTCAGGAATATAATTTCCATGTGTGACATGAGAGACAAGGAAATCACTACAATTTTTTCAGGGTTATTGTAAGGCCTAACATTAAGCTGAGTGATCATTTTTGTACTCTCCCCTGGTGTCTTTACAGTCCCAGGAAAAAGGACTTTGCTGCAGACCTCTACAGGTTGGTGCTCATGACCCTCACAACGAGCTTCAGAGGTGTGAGTGATGGGGGGATGTGAGCTGAGATTTATTTCGAGCCCCAGCTGAATCTGGAGCTCCCTGTTGCTGCCTGTCCTCGCTGTGCCCTCACTAAACAACTAAATGAAGACAGTGGATCAAACATCCCCTTAAACATTCACCAGGGGAGGCACAGACATATTTGCCCGGAGGAGAAAGAGGCACTAGCTGAATTCAAAGTGCTGCTTTAAGCTAATTTTGTTGAGAGAAGTGAAGTGGTTGTGTGAACACTTCTATTTTAAGCCCAAGCAAAGTCAGTCAAGCTGTAAATAAAAGAACTGTCCACATGGGATTTGCACTGGTTTAACTTCAGGTGGTAGAAAAATCAATGCAAGGTCAATCACTGCAGCTTCTTTGGGCAGAAAAGGTTAAGGACTTACCCTTCTTGTCATAGCATCACACAGCTTAGAAAAAGTTTTAGATTTCCTCAGAAATTCTAATTATTTTAATTCATAATTTTAAAAAACAGCCATCTTATAAACCCAGACATTGAGCAGCATTGGGGAAGCTCCTCCACAACAGGATCTCAAACACCCTGGCTGCCACAGCTGTGGGCAGCCTCCTGTTACTCCCTGAGAAAGGCTGACTGAAGGCATCCCTCCCTGGTTAACAAGACAGGCTCGAGGAGTGTGTATTTTGGTTGGAATCAATCCAGTGGTTCATCTCCTGCCTAACTGACCAAGCCCACAACAGGTACCTCCAAAGGACAAAGCTCTGAAATCTGCCTTTTCACTGATTTTTATCAGAAAAAAGCCACCTCAAGCACATCATCACTTCAATATCTTTAAAACATCCATGACATTTTAAATGTTGACTTTAGTCTCCAGGGTGTCTACAAAGAGAGCAATTACTTAACAGAGCTGTATGAATATTTTGGCAATGTGTACTAAAACTGTCTTATGTGCCTTTAGAGGCTCAAATTGGTCATGGGAAAGTACTATTTAAAAATTTTGGAGATTTCTGTCACCAAAATATAGCCTATGAATAGATTTTATTTCCGCTTGCATTTTAGGTTTTTAAAAATGATTTTACAGAAATAATTTCCAGATGAAGCCGTATGACTCCACTCAATCATGATAAGCAAAATGGAAAAAAAAAAAAAAAGAAAAAAAAAGTGGAAGTATTTTTTTGCCTTTTCATTTACCCACAACCTAACTTTTTTGGTATTTGTAGGTATATGGTAATTTTTAATCAAATGGAAAACATACCATTTTTATATTTTCTGAATAGTAAAAAAAATTAAAGACTTCAAGTACCAAACATCTAAAGACAACTTTGAAAAGTCAAAAGAAGTTCAGATTCAGAAGAGTTTGTGAGACACTAATTTTGAATAAAATTATAACCATTTTTGGACAGCTACCATTTAGCATTTAGTGCTACAGATAAGCCTTCAACCCTGCAGTCTGAGACATTATGCTCATTATCCATACTAATAGCTCCAGAAATTTCTGAAAAAATACTCGCAGAGTTTGACATTTCTTGCTTTCAATAATCTTTTTGGCAATCTTCTGTCCTTATGTATATTAACACATGCAGTGTTAGTTAACATATTAATACTAGCAAATGTAAATGCATACAAACATTTTTTTCTTGTTTTAGTCACTTTCTACAACACTACTGAATTCCATTCTGCTCTAGAGATTTTTACATCCATCCCTCCCTTTTTTTGGAGGGATAAGATAATATTACAGAGGGAAGAAATAATGATTTCTGAATACCTCTGCCATCCTTATCTCTTCTAATTATCACTCACTATCAGAAAGGAAGGGGAAAAGAATCATACATTTTATACATGGCTTCGACTCCCAAGATAAAAAGGACATGAAGCTGCTGGAGCGAGTCCTGAGGAAGCCTTGGAGATGCTCCAGGGGCTGGAGCCTCTGCTCTGGAGCCAGGCTGGGACAGCTGGGGGTGTTTACCTGGAGAAGAGAAGCTCCAGGGAGACCTTAGAGCCCTTCCAGTGCCTAAAGGAGCTCCAGGAGAGCTGGAGAGGGACTTGGGACAAGGATGGAGGGACAGGAGAATGGTTTCCCACTTCCAGAGGGCAGGGATAGATGGGATATTGAGAAGGAATTACTCCCTGGGAGGGTGGGGAGGCCCTGGCACAGGTTTCCCAGAGAAGCTGTGGCTGCCCCATCCCTGGGAGTGTCCAAGGCCAGGTTGGAAGGGGCTTGGAGCAACCTGGGATAGTGGGAGATGTCCCTGTCCATGGCAGGGGTGGAACTGAAGGGTTTTCAAGGACCATTCCAACCCAAACCATTCTATGATTTTATGATATGACTTTTTGGGTAATTTTGAATGGGTGACTTGGCTTTATTTTCATGTCTCTATATGCACACATACTAAAAAGTGAAATACTGCCTTAAACAAAATAAGCACAAATAGAGCTGTTAATAAACTGGACAGAGAGAGGCTCTTAGCCCATCCATTCTTCTCCTGCCTCTCTGAGTGTAAGCAACCTCAAAGACAAAAGGAAGGAAGAAAAAGAGATGGGAAAAAACCGCGCACGAGCTGCTCCCAGCCCAAGGGAGCTCCGGAGGCGGCTTGCACCCACCATGGTGACTCATGACCTGCCCAGCAGCCTCCAGACTGACATTCTGCAGATAGTTGTGGCAGCGTTCCTTGTGCTCCTCCAGAGAACTGCGCTGCTTGTAGCTCCGGCCGCAGTAGTTGCACTTGTGAGGCTTCCCCACTGCGGAAAGAATGAGAGCATCGGGTCAGACCCACGGCTTCTGCCATCACCGAACTCACACCTCCACCACAACCAACTCTTGTGATGGAAAGACACCTCAGAAAGGTTACTCAAGCCCTTGGCCTTTCTCCCAGCCCTGTTTTCCCACCGCACACGCCTCCTCCCACCGGCAGGGTGCTTTGCACCATCCGTTTCTCACACGAACAAACGCTGTAGCAGCCTTGGTGGCAAAGCAAATAAACAGATGCTGAGAGGGGGAAATACCAACCAGCTGAATCACACCCCAGCACCAAGTCTCTTGGGAAAAAAACTTCTGATGCCTTTGGCCCATGGTACGGTTGCCTTCATAAAAATGAGCTGCCCCAGTGGCCTAATTCTTCTCCCAACTGAGAGGAAACCTATGACGCTCAGAGAAGGTATTTCATGGAGAATGCTTTGCCAAAATTACACAGGGAGGGTTGGAAAATAAATTGAAAGTAACTTTGGTAACAGCACTGTTACATGCCAGATCTGAACAACAACCAGTAATTCAGAGACCAGACAATGTAAAAAATATATATTATATAAATATATATACATAAAAATACAAAAGACCCTGTACAATGAAAATCAAGCCAGATGAATGCAAGATGCAACTCAAGTTTTTAATCTTTTTCGTTTTGCTCAGAAGCATTAAACACAAATAGCAAATGCTTCTTAATACACGCAAAACCTGGCACCAAATTCTCATAAATTATATCCATTTCATAGTATGTCATTAAGAAACCACAAGAATGGCCTAGCCCAAGGCCAGAAAGCTAGCCAGAAGGTATTTTGCCAAGTGGTGCTAATAAAGGCTTTTAATATAATTTAAACTTGTAGAACATGAACATTTATCCTCTAATAACTAAAGAGCTATTAAGTCAGTGCTGCAAGTCTAGTAAAATACCATCAGCTGCAAACTTCAGAGCTGGCTGAGGGAAGGGGAAGGTCAAACTTCTTCCAGAGTTTTGAAAATCTTAGGTAGGAATTTTAGTTTCTGGCCAAAGCAATTGAGAACATCCTCTGTTGGGTAATCTACATGTTTCTATTGGGTTTGTCCCAAATATTGAAATATTGAAAGCTTTTCACAGTCATTTACTTAATGAAATCTGAGCTGCTCTAATTGCAGCCAGACTGCATTGTCACCATTGGGATGGGAAAACGCAGGGAAGCTGTGGCCAAGCATGAGCTGGGCAGAGAGCACAAACATGAAAATCCCAGGTCAGGGCAACTCTCAGGGTCCTTCACAGAACCAGCATGTGCCACATCTTATAAACAGAAGAATAAAAAACCTGAGCCTGTGGTATCAGAGCTGGTCTAACATTTCCAAATGTTTCTGTCTCAGAAAAAAAAAAAAGGGATTTGATGAAAAGAACACGTTTGCAGAAAGCTTCGGGTTTTCCCAAAAAGTTTGTGTGCACATTTTAGTAGCACAACCAAGTTCTCCACCAAGAGGGAAAAAAACCCCCTGCTTTTAATAAGTATCCAAAGTGTGAATTTTTTAGTTTCAAGATCAGGCTTAATCTCAAGAAAGTGTGTCTTACACCAAAGAGTTGCTGTGGCCATTACTTCAGTTTGCTCACTTGCTTACACTGTTGCCATAACTGATGCTGGTAATGGAATTCTCAGTGGAGGCCCAGCATGAGACTCATTATCATTCCCAGAATAATTGCCCTTGATGTGAACGATCTGGATCGAGTCTCAGCTCTTAAACATAAACCAGCCAGTTCATTCTGGAGGCACTTATAGGAAAACACACCAGAGATTCCCCAGGATGGAGAGACTTCTGTAATCATCATTACAATGCTTCACCGTGCATCTAGATGGCATCAATGTCTGTCAGTCTGACACCTTCAATAGAAGCTAATGTGGTGTCTAATAAAAAAAATCTAGTGCAATGGGAAGAAATATGTTAACTGAGATGAAGCAGGGCTGAATTAGCCCACCCAGTCTGGTTACACTATGCTATCAAGCAACTTAGATAAACTGTAAGGCACAAAGAAAAGGGATGATTGCTTGCAGCTATTTTAGGTGGCTATAATTAATTACACCATTATAATCTAATACAAAGAGAAATATTCTGCTACAAGCTCTTAGTATAAAAAATTAATAGTCAAAAAAGAGGTTTTATTAGACCTCTTCAAATGGGTGCTCCCTGAATTGCAGCCATTGAAGTAACTATTCACATACAACATAGCAGAGCTTGTCCAGTGATATCTCAGATGGTCAGCCACCCAAATTCATTAAATCTCAAGGTTAATAGATAGGATAAAAGTTAATGATAAAGACATGCTTTCTACAGGCAGTATGGGATTTGAGGAACATAATTCTTCAAGGAAAGAAATAGGCCCAGTATACATGTTCCCTTCTCTGGGGGGAAGATAAGAGAAGAAACAACATTGGCAAATGTTGGTCATGTTGCTTAATACACAACTGTGAAGAATGAAATTTGTGAGCACCAGTTGAGTAGTATCAAGCACAACTCCCTTGGGTTCATTTCCCAACTCTGTCCCCCCTGGCTTTAGAGAAGTAATCACATCATAGCCCCAAAGGTGTAAAATTTTACACTGTAAAATTGCACAGAGGTTTACACTATAAAATTACACAGAGTCACTGTGACTTGCTTTAAAGAGCAATTGATCAGGTCAGACCACAACGGAATCAGTTCTGATAGCAGAAGTTTGTGTCACCAGCAATTCTCACAGTCTGTTTGGTAAGAAGTTCAGTGAGCTGAGGCAGCAATTACAGTCAACATTTTAGAAATTGTATCATTGTGACAAATGTCAAGCCACTGAAATAGCTGCAAATATCCCCTTGTATTCTCAAAGAAGTTAATGATTTAAAAAAAAAATGGAAGTGAATGTTGGCAGTGGGTGTACATTTCTATGTATTTCATATTACCTGACAGAAAGCTGCAAAAGCCTTTTAGAGAATTCAATTTCAGTGATAATCTCAACAGCGTACTTTGTTCCACATAACAACCTGACATGAAACCACATGACTGACGAAAAAGATTTCAGCCTTTGTCAAATGCTTGAGTGTAGGTAAACAGCGATATTCAAAATTTGCCCCAAAACCACGGAGCTCACACTAATGGGCATAAGAAGTCTCTGACTAAAGGGCATTGACTTGAGGCTAAGGAGTCCAACAACACAAACCCCTCTCAAAATCCCCACTAAAGACACATTTCTACCACATTTTCTCTGTGAAACTGCTCCAAGCTTGCTTGATTTGAAGCTGCCTTCTCCAAGATCCACAGGTATGTGGACGCCACGTTTGGCATCACACGCACCCAGCGCTTGCCAAGCAAAGTCAGGCTGGAAATCCCTGCTTTGGGGTAATTATTCTGTTATCAGCTCTTCAGGATCAACAGGCAGCTTAAAAATCACTGTCACTTAATCTCACAAGAATGACACGGCACAGTCAATGCAAACAAGCCCAAAAAACTTGAGCTATCTTCGATCTGTTGCTGAACTGGGAAAGACCAGAGTGCTGGGCAAAACCCAGTGGCCACACCTATGAAACAGCTAACTTGAAGAACATAAAAACCCCCCTTCATATTTCTTCCTGAAATGTCAGAATTTCCACGCATTTAAGCTCAGATTTGGACAGATGACAACATGGCACAGAAAACCCACGGTGGAATCTCAGCCTCAAATGGAAAATATTATGACAGTCACAGTGAAAAAGACATTTAAATTTGAAGTACAATTTTTACCCTGGAAACAGGTGAACTGCTCATCGAAACTCACAGCAAAATGGATTTTGGTTGTGAAATTAAAATGCTCGTGTGGAGGGAGGAGGGAAAGAGGAAGAGGACATAAAAGCAAGGTGTTTCTGAGTTAGGAATACTTTGAGTCCTGTGGGTGAACTTTGATAGTTGGGAAGTCTGCGTGTAGTGACAATGAGATGGAGTAACTCTAAGGTCAATACTCGAGACAGAAAGCAGACTTGGACCGAGGGAAACTTCTTTACAGTCATAAAAAAGGTCAGTGAAAGAGAAAGAGCCCGCAAGGCATTCACACAGCATTTTGCTCTCAAAAGAGATGGGAGTGAATAGCAGAATATAAAATAAGTCAGAAGGAAACAACAAGGCATCCCAGGTACCACCTTGCCATAAGCATATAAAGCGAGAAAGGCTTATGGAATGGGTTCAGAGCTGCAGTGCACTTTAGTGAGCTAAAATCCTGCCTCCCTGAAGAGCACTGACACTCCACTCCCTGCTTTGGGTAGCACATTGTCCCCTGCAGCAATGCAGAGCAGAATTCCTCCCTGTCCTTTTGCTCATGTCCATGGCCACAGCTCGAGCACTCACACGTCCTGCATTGCTGCCTGTGTGACGTGGGCTGGCCCAGTCCAAGGAGCAGAGGCTTTGCCCCACATTTCCATTCCTTTTTCTCTATTGCCCTGGTCAGACTGTGCAAGTGGAGCCAGCCAGGATTTTTACACTGCATGGCCATCTAACACAGCACTGACAGCAGTACACTGAGTGGGACTTATTTCTGTAAAATCTGAACTCCTGCTCGGCCCCTAACAGCCCAGAGCTGGAGCAAACATCAGTCTTCTCCAACTGAAGCAGTGTTAAAGCTAAAATGTTCTTTTGAGCTGATACTTCACAGAATCACAGAATGAGCTAGCTTGGAAAAGACCTTTGAGATCATCAGGTCCAACCTATGACCTAACTCCACCTTATCAACTAAACCATGGCACTGAGTGCCACGTCCAGGCTTTTCTTAAACACCTCCAGGGACAGTGACTCCACCATCTCCCTGGGCAGCACATTCCAATGCCCAATCACTCTTTCTGTGAGTAATTTTTTCCTAATGCCCAGCCTAAACTTCACCTGGAGCAGTGTAAGGCTCCTCTTGTCCTGTCAGTGATTGCCTGGGAGAAGAGATCAATCCCCATCTGACTATAACCTCCTTTCAGGGAGTTCCAGAGAGCAGTAAGGTCTTCCCTGAACCTTCTTTTCTCCAGCTCCTTCACCACTCCTCACAGCTCTTGTGTTCTAGACCTTACACCAGCCTTGCTGTTTCTGCATGCATTTGAGCATGTCAACATATCAGTGAGTTCCCCATCATAATCATAACCTTTATTAAGTCACTAATTGCTTTCTTCCCTCAAACTGGAAGGTGCCTGAGGGAAGGGAACAGTTCTGCAGTTGCACAGTGCCTACAAAGCAGCCATTTGCCTTGAATGGGACTTATCAGAGCACAATCAGCTTTATCACAGAGGTAGGAAATGTGATTTAAGGTGCTGGGTTGGAACTAGGGAGCATACAGTTCAACTCTTGGTTACACTACAGATTTGTGACTGCGGGCAAGTTATTCTGATTTCCTGGGCTTCAATTATTCATACGTATGATTAAGGTAATAATTCCCTTCTTCACAGCATGTAAATGAACTCGTGCACTTTGCCAGATGCACAGAGGCTAATTTTCTGGAGCACTCACAAGTAGGGAGACACAGAAAAATAGCACTGGTACCTCTACTGAGAAATTAAGGACTTAATAATACACTGTGATTATATTAGATATGGGAGTGAACATTAAAGAGCGGGAGGAGATACTTAGGATGGCACAGAAAGAGGAACAATAAGAAAATCAAATCAGAAATGAAACAACATGTGGCATTGTGAGCCCATGTGCTGCGTGGAGTCCTTTCAGACTGGGAAACAGGGAGCACAGGGGGATGTCAAATGCCCCAAGCTTGGCAACATTTACCTCACATGGGACAAAAAAGAGAAGGTGCAGCAGTTGTATAAAGGTGGCTGTAACAGCTGCGGTTGTCCTTCCCACCTCCAAGTTGCCCGTGCCAAGGATGCAGCTCTGAGAGCCAGAGCAGAGGCTGCAGCAGGAGGGCTGAGGCTGTGGAGATGCAACACGGTGGCTGTGCCTGGCTACTGTAATTAAACAGTGCACCTCGGCTTGTCTAGAGCTGCCTGGCTCAAAGCCTCACACACAAAAATATTTACATGAATAACAGCCCCCTGAACGAACTAATCACAAAAAAATTAGAGTGAGACCTAAGCCCATGCTGGCTCTGAGCAGCACGTAGCTTTGCAAAGGGAACTGCCTCCCACTCTGAAGCTGTATCTCACTGCTGTGCTTAATGACTGTAAATGTGTTAATTGAAATTCATGGGGGCTCTTTGATGCGTTTCTTTTTTTTTTGGGTTGTTTTTTTCTTTTTTCCTGCCTGTGAGATTACACACACACACACAATACTCATATATACTGGAGTTCAGAAATAAGGTCAAGTCCCACAGCCAGCCCAAGATTGTCCAGGACAACCTGCATGCAGAAGTCATAGCATGTAAACATCTAAAATAAAAGCTAGAGCACACAAACACATGGATGGCAGACACCCAGTGTCAAGTGCATCCACTCCTGAGGGCCCAAACCGTGACATCTTAAAGCAATCTAATTTTCAGAAAGAACAAAATCACTAGTCACATTATGAAAACTTCACATTAATTTTTTAATCTTCCCAGTCCAAGAACAGGCAGCAATACCTGGGGTATCTTTCAAAGGATGCAGAATCACGGAATTCTGATGTCTCCATTTTACAAGGACCTTTTAGAGCCACATATTTTGGGCTAAGTATTAGGGCTCATGAGGCCATGTGGTAGAGATGATCACGCAAGTACATTTGCACTTGATAAGGTTTCTGGACACCTCACAAGGTTCAAAACTCAAAATATAGCAGTACAACAGGAGAAGCCTACATACAGGTCTAGACTTGGAACTTGCAATAGAGCACTCAACTGACTTCATGACCTCGTGGCCCAATGCCTCTTAGATAACAGTATGATCAGCTGCAATGGATATATATATGTCTGTTCAACAGCCACAACATTTTGTGAGGTTCTCAGCAAAAGAAAAGCAGCTTGTCCCGACTCTTTGCACAGTGGCAGTCAATGATAAGTGATTTCTGTCGCTATTACAGCTGGCAGTGAAACACAGCTGGATGCTCCTGGTACATCAGCACCCTTTGAAACAATGGCAAAACATCTCACCTCCAACCCCGGTGTTTTCTAGACACGCCTGCCTCTCCTAGAAACACCTCCAGGGCACAAAGCAGCAGCCTGACACCTGCATCCACCTGCCACTTGTTTACAGCACTGTCAAAGGAGCAGCAAGCAGTGACTGCTGTACTAGTGTGCAGCTCTCCCTCAATATGCCACAGCAAGCAGTGCTGAACACCAGATCGTCACAAAGCCTGAGCACTCCATCCATGCTACAGCTTGGCTAGAAGTAAATGCACTAGTCAAAGAAACTTTTCCTGTCCATACTCTGTCTGTAGTAACCACACAGTCAGAATCTAGAGTAAATCTGTAAATATCAGTGCTCAGGTACAGCATCCAAGGGGTTGGGTCCTTATCTGTCCCTTCAGGAGGTTCTGCCTGCAGCCTGCTATTACTTTAATAGATGTTTCAATTTATTTTGCAGCTACTAGTGGCTGTGCTATATAATATGATTCATTAGATTGTATTTATTTATTAACTAATCTGCAGAATTTTACAGAGAAAACAATGTTTCAATCTGCCATCAGGGATATAAATAAGTAGGTGCCCTTTTTGTGCCAGAAGTTTAACAAACAAACAAATAAACAAACAAACTCCTGTTTCATTGGCACAGGCACAGAATTACTGAAATCTTCCAAATTGCCCAAACACTCACACGGCTCCTGCCGCAATCTTGAGGCACCCATTCAAGCCCAGAAAAAGCCACAATCTTACAGCCCATTTTTTTCCTTTGCAGCACAGAAGATGCAGCACATTTTTTTTCCTGCAGCACCTGTTCACTTTGCAGGTTTGTATGCTGTATCTGTGTATGTGCAAAAAACAAAGGAAAATGTACCTGTCTATGTGAAAACATACAAATAAATTATGCACCAAATCAAGGAAAACACAGATAGGGACAATAATGTTGCATTTAGTTTTGAAAGAGATGAAATTCACGGGTACGTGCTCCAATTCTATTTCTCAAGAAACATATATTGCACTACATAGAAACTCTCCTCATGTATTTCTCATGGTTTAACTCTTTCCTTCATTCACATCTGGCACAAGGAACCTGACACTCAATTTCTAGTGAAATTAATGCCAATGAAGCATTCTGATTTCCCTCCACACACATATTTGAAAATTTCAAGTGCAAATGTTCTGTGAGGCCACTGACCTGGATGCACTGCCCAAGACCCACGCCAGCATGTCCCAGAAGGTCCAGAACCCCAGCACTGGTGGGGTTGCTAGGAATTCTACATGGATTTTGAAATGTTTAAATAATATTAGAAAAGGGCTCTGTTTAGATTGCACTCTGGTGCTGAGATGAACTAACACAAACTGGGAAGTCCACAAAATAACTGGTGTTTTGTCACCTGGCAGGCTTCAAAGTGACTTATAAACAGCCAGGTTTACCATCACTTACTTTTACAGGGGCAGAGGCCTTCCAAGGAATACAAGAGGTGACTTTGGAAAGCCCACCCTGCAAGGTCTCCATGGTGTCTGGATGTGGGTGGGAATGGGCTGAAGAAAGAGGTTAAACCTTAACTCTGTGCAACAGCTCTGTACTTTCCACTCCACTTCAGACCTTTAACATTATATAAAGCTGACTTGAGAAGTGGAGTGTTAATTGGTCCACAAAGCAAACTTTCCAAAATGCGCTTGTTGGTTTCTCTTCACTTCAACCCTGCCCCAGCAACAGAGTGAGCAGGTAAAAGGAAAACAAGTTGAGGTTGGCCTGTTGTTCCTCTCTGCCCTGTGCTGTCCTGTCCCTGTGAGTGCCACAGCTCAGCAGGAACGTCAGGAGGTGCCTGGAGATCCACACGTCATCCACGGCCAGCCGAGCTCCGAGTGCAGGAGGGGAGGAGCAGCTCCCAGGGGCAGCGCAGGGTGTGCTTACCTCGGTGCAGATCAGGAATGCTGCTGGACAAACACTCCCTTCACAAGAGCTTTTGTTTGGGGCTTTTTGTTTCCTCTATGGGTAAAACAAATGTAGATGTTGGGCCAGATTTCTCTACGGAAGAGAAATTTTCTCTATTCTCAATACCCTGAAGCCAATTCATATCAGCTGTGTGCAGTTTGCATTTATTCCAAGTGCAGCCCCTTTGCATATCCTGCATACCCCTGAGCATTACAAAGCCAACAGAATCTAAGAGTTATCTGGAACAGGCAGTGCCACAGTGCTACCAGGAATCCTATGCTATATAAACAATGGGACAACGTTTATCTCTCACTGTAACTCTAGGTTAGGTTTTCTCCTGCATGAAATCACTGAGCAAGCCCTTAACTCATTTCTTCTCATCCTGTGGCAATGATTTCCCATGTTCCACCTACATGCTCCTGTGTGAGAAAAAGCATCTTTTAACACCTGGCACCTTTCAGTTTTATGTCTTGTATTAGCAGGTAGGAAGAACACACTCCCTTCCTGCAAGTTTCCTTTTTTTCTCGTCTCTGTCAGAAACAAAGTTTTGGAAACAGACAATTAAGACCAAGCTGTCATGAAGATAACAGCAACTTGGGAAGAGTAACACTGACAGCTTCTCTTCTTTTCCCAGCCACTGATGCTGGGAGTTTTCACTTATTTTGATCAAGGCCAACATTGAAGGAAATCTTGCCTCCAAAAGCAGGTCAGGCTATGAAACTAATGGGCTCCTTTGGGACATGAAAATTGCTATCCACACTTTTCTAACTGCCCAGGAATCAGTGTGGGCCATGCCTTCGTGTTACCCTCACCAGGATCTGCTGTTCAGACATGTGTTTTTGCCATGTCTTGCACCAGTGTCAAATGAGGTCAAGCAGCAGGAGAGCTGACTGTCTCCCACCTGTGCAGCCAGCCCATCCCCTGCTCTTGCTCTCTGCCTCACAACGTGTGAATTTATCACCAACCATGCAGAGCAGCTCCAAAGAAAAGTGGGGCTTTTCTCACCTACACCAATGGTCTTTACTGCTCCACAGTCAAAATTAACCACAGTATTTAGGCAGGAGGAAGTCATGACCATTTTGTAGGAAAACAATTCTCAGTACGACAAAATTAACAGTAAAGGTATCTTTTAAAAGATGATGCCTTTTAGAGAGGAATCTGAGATACTGGACAGCTTCTGTTCTAGCACAAACCTCTAAATCAAGTACCTAGGTCTGATATTAAAGGTAGATTAACATTCTACAATTCCTGTTACTCTCAAATTTTTTTTGTGATTTTTATTGCTTCAGGTGGGTTTTTTTTTCTGGGGGTGGGAGGGTTGTTCATTGTTTCTTTCAATACAAAAAATAAAAACCAACAATTTCAGAGTACTCCTTAATACTCAGGATTTTTTTAGGTCTGTTCAGTAGAAAGAGTGAGTCGAAAGGGAGGAAGGAAGGAAAGATTTGGGGTTTTAGGATGTTTCCTTTTTGGTGCAATTAGCTTTGCACTACAAGTCCTGGATGGATTCAGAAACTAATTGCGACTGAAAGGAAGGTAGGAAAAATGTAAGGGAATTAAATATGGGTGTGAAATTGAACCAAAAGGAAAAAAAAAAAGGAAAAGAAGGAAAGAAAAAGCAGCTGCTTAGGCTGAAAGTAAGGACAGGAAAGCTGGACAACAGAAAATAGCTCTCTAAGCATCCAAAAATACTTTAAAAAGCTTTCCTCTAAAAGCAGGGAATTTTGGAAACTCTGAATATACTTCACTACATTTCCTGATGGGAAAAAAAAATTCATACTGAAGGCTACACTAGGCTCATTGAAATAGGTGATTTCACCCAGAAGTCTGAATCAAGAGTGGAAGGATATAAATTTCCTTGTTCCTCAATACCTGGAAGGAAAAAAAAACCCTTTATCTTTTTTTACATCTATTCTTTTAATTTGTGTGGAAAGTCTTGTAACTGAGTCAGCAGATGGGAATTTAGAACATCTGGGTTTATTCCCACCTGTGACACTGATGTCTTGCCTTTGCCAAGCCCTTTTTTGTTGGCCCTCTGCAGAAGGTGACTGGGCAGGAAGGTTTACTGCCCTCCTCTTCTCTTGGGCTGGAACTCTGAGAAATGACTATCTCACAAAGAGTTACACATCACCTCACACAAAATGGCCTTTCCCTTCTCCTCATGAAGGTGTGATCCTGTCCCAGGGCCTGCACTCCAGCACTTCATGCTGATCAAGGCAGAAATCTGGTGCTTCTCAGCCAGAATGGTACTTGCAGCCTCTCAAAGTTGGCTCATTTTTAGCCCTTGGAACAAACTGGCTGCTTGTAGAAGACCATATGAACATAATGGATACATTTTTCACAATACAGCTAACACAGACATTTTACTATGGCACATAAAAGTCCAACAAAGCACTTTTCCTGGTGAATGATCTGTTCTTTGCAGCTGAACAGCTCCAATCCAACACAAGATGCCAAAAATCAAGGCTTTGATGCTGCCTGATTGAAATATAGCTATGGAGAGTGAGGCACACCTGACCCTAGAGCATTACCAACACCTGCAGTGTCACCCCAAGTTAGACACCATACCTTGCTTCCCTTCAGCTCCCAGCTCCTGGAGTCAGCTGAACAAAGAGGAAAAGTTACCTTGCATGTTTGCTCACTCATTCCCTTCCCACTCATGAAATAAATATTGTAAGGTAAATAAAAAGGCCAAATTATCACCTTGCACTCTTATTTGTCTGTAAGTATCTGATATAAGAATTCATGCTGTTTTAATTCTTTGGTTCAGAAACCCATCAAGAGTATAAACTCTGAGGAAACATGGCAATATCCATGGAATTTCTTCAGATTAGTAAAACTGCAACTGATGCCAAAAAACTACCTGTTTTCCTACTTGGAATTTTCCACTCTTCCATTGCTTCAAAATTGAGTGGAATTAAGGCGGACACATTTCTCCCCAAATGTTCTCCAATTTATGCCTTCAACAATTTCTCTGTTCCATCCTAGAGTTTTATAGGAATAAAACTAGTGTTGTATATGAATCCCAGGTGTCTCCCATAAAAGATATCACTCTGTTAGGAGGCCATTCTAAGTGGCACATTCAGTGTGCATTTACACTATGGGGTCCATACCCAGTACATGGACTGTATCAGTTTTTGTTTTCATAACCTATTCCTGACACCCAACAAGAACTGGGAGTGCTGCTCCAGGATTTGGCAAGAAGGAACAGGCTGTGGATGAGCAGGTTTCTCTGACTCACCTACACGGATCAACAAGGAAAAATAAAAGGGAGAGGGTGGGGATTGCAAAGGGAAAAAAAAAAAAAAAAAGAGAGAGAGAGGAGTGACGTGTTCCTTTGGATGTGTAATGCTGCTGGCAGACTGCCTGCTCTGGTGCCACAGAGTTCCAGACATGCCAGTCCAGCTGACTCAGCTTTTTGGAAGAAGGAAAGGGAAGGGAGAAATTTCTAAAAGGTTTCTGATACCTGAGGGACAGGGACCGCTGGGCTCTCCTTGAGGGTCTTTGAACCCTGCCCTCACACCAGGGACTTCAGCAGTGTCCCCAGAGAGGTATCAGAGATGTCCACACAATAACTCTGCTCAGAACTGCTTATGTCTGCACCAAATCCTGCCTCTGTGGTTGTTGGAAAATTCATCAGCGCAGCTTTATCCCACAAACCAGAAATGTCAGGCCTTTCCTAGCCAAGGCTAACTGCTCTCAGACAAGACACTGTCTCCAAGGAAACGAGCAAAATGCAGGCACATGAAGGGTATCCAAGTGAGAGAGAGTCTATGGCCCATGTCACTTTTCTATATAAAAATCTCAACATCAGATTCTCCCTATTTTTTACACGTGATTCATTTTTTAGAAATACCTAGAAGCCCTTAAATCATGTGGGCTCTGGCTACCTGTAAGGTCAGCTCTGTCCCACAAGGCAGCCTGTTAGGAACAGCCCCAGTTCTGTTTGCCTGCGGGGGACCCTGTGCTGTTGTCACAGAATCACAGAATGGTTTAGGATGGAAAATCATCCCATTTCAATCCCCCTTTCACTAGACCAGGTTGCTCAAAGCCCCATCCAGTTTGGTCTTGATTTGCAGTCCAAAATAAATAAGGCAGGAGGAAGAAAGTACCTATTTCCTGGCAAAGGCAACTGGAACACAGGCAAGGCTTAGGCTGTCAAAGCCCTGACTCCCATTGAAATCGAGCAGACCTCATTTCTTCTAAAGATAATAGCCACATTGAACTAGCCCCAAAATGAGCACTGGGATGAGCCTGTGTTAATTTTTCTCACCAAGAGAGGTCCTTGGCTGTCTCAGAGCACATGGGAGTATTTCTGCCTCTTGCTGGGTAGAAGGAAAGGACGTGCTTGGGGAGCACACTCTCTTAACACAGAGCAGCTGGCAGCAATCACTTGCAGCCCTTCCCAGTGGCAGAAGGACTCTTGCACCTTCGATACAAAGAGCCCAAACAAGTTCTAAGTAGAGGCTCTTCCACAGGGATAGCTCTGTGCTGCTGGGCAGCGTCCCATCCAGGTGCTCTTTGTCAAAGGTTCAATAGTCAGGGCCTCAGCAGCATTTCTCCAGCTTCAGGAATGAAGATAGGGATCTTGACTTGCTGTTGCAAGGCAGGGAGGGAACTTGGGGCACCCTGTCTGAAATCAACACAGCACAGTTATGCAAAACATGTGTGCAACTGGCATCTCTTGTGTAATCCTGGCTGCAATCAACCTCTCTAACCACTCCAGAAGGGAAGGAGGGGCAGAGGGTGGAGAAAGTTCACACTTAGATCAAATAAAAAATGGGAAAATATCCAGAGAGCTTTAGTCAGGTAAAAACACAGTTCCCTCTCATGAGAAACCTCCAGGACAAGTTTCCTTGAACTTCACACAGGGTTATAAATAGGAGGATCACACAGAGTTCAGTACAGGTTCACTGTAAAAAAATCCAGACATTCTCATTTTCCTTCTTGAGTGATATCCATCAATATCTTAGCTGTAAGCCAATTCATAATTACAGGCTGCTGAGAGCTCAGGAGAATATATCAGTAGCAGCTTTCCTCAACTCTGCTGTGGCGTGGGTTATGGGTTATTTTTGTCTCCCTTTAGTTTCTCTTGGCTTCCTTTCCAGATGGCAAAAATACCTCTCCTACACCTTAAAACATATGCTGTCAAAAATGTCAGGGGCGGTTCTCCCTTTCACACTGCCCTGTAACACAGCTCTGAGATATCAATGAAAGAAGGCCTCATACCACTGCTGGCTTCCAAACTCAAACATTCTCAAGCTGAAAGGCTTCACAAACTCCTTCAAGAACTGACAAAGGCCAGCTCCAAATGCTGGGTCTCCTTCCCCCAGAGATGATATGCATGAGCTTTTTGCCTTTGAAAATAATTTTCTTAGTGGGGAAAGAGAACCAAACACTCCTTAGAGCGTTTCCTCCTTAGAGCTGCTGTGGAATTTGCTGCTCAGAGTATGTGCAAGAAGTGGTTGTGGCTTTGTTGAGATGTGGTTTGGTCATATCAAAACCATGTTTGCATCTCAACTGCATGAAAAAGCTCTGTGTCACCTCTTGAATCTGTCTGCAAAACCCACTGCAGATACCTCAGTGGCTGGCTCTGGAGCACGAGGGCTCCTGGTGTGCTGCATCAAGCTCATCCTATCACAATGAGACACTCAAATCCCTGCACATGCAGCACCTGCACCTTAAACCCTGGGTTTGCATGGACAGGTGCCAACTTGAGCATAAAAACCCTGCATTTCTGAAACAAGGAAAACAAGGGAACTGTTTCTAGCTGCAACTGAAAGGAGCAAAAGACTACAGATTCTAAATACCTGAGCTAGCAGAGTCTCACCTGCCAGCCTTCCGTAGCAGTTCTGGTGCAGCAAGACAAGTGATGCACACAAAGCTACCTTGGTGCTTAGGTCCCTGAATTTGCAAATTGGGTCTCATGGGGGTTCTCCTGTTTCATTCTCTCACCACTGAAAAACAGATAACAAGGAGGCAACAACTCATACCCACTTCCCACAGGCTTGGGGCTGATGGAACAGATAGGGGTTTTCAAAGAAATGATGCAAAAATTGCAGGCTAAGTAGTAAGTCCTTTAGTATTATTAATAATCACCTTACTATTGTGTCTGAGATAATCATGCTGGTATGGGGGTCTAATACCTCAGTGGTTATGGTAACAATGCAAAGTTATTATTCCTTCCACTTTGTAATTATCTCATTTCACCACTGCACAAAGGCTAAGTAAAACTAAGGAGATCATGCACAGCGCTGTGCAGCTGGGGCACCAGCACCACTGGGTACTCTGGGATGGACTTACATGACCTTCATCACAGCAGAGTGTTTGTGTCTTGCCATGATTGCTGTGTGCTGCCCTCTCACCATCTCAACTAGGTGGAGAAATGCTCTTTATCTCCTTTTTACTGAGCCAGAGATAATGTTAAGGGGTCTGCATCTGTACTGGCCCCTGCTTCCAAAGCATCAAATGACTTTGTAATTTAGGTCCCTCATAAACAAGTAAATAAGGGTAGCAAAACCATTAAAAATTAGCAATAAAGAAGAGACTAAAGGATTGGAAGATAAAGACAGACTAGAACAGAATCAATGCTAGACGTACGACTACAGCCTACCATAGTGTAAACAGCACAGGAATTACTCATGGTCACAAAAGATAGTGTTAGAAAGAGCAATAATCTGCACCAAAAGAAAGAATAGTTAAGGGAAAATATCAGGATGAGAGTCACAGCTATAAAAAGCAGATGGGAAGTGGAATTGTCTCCCTAGGGAGGCAACAGAAACAGTCTCTCTGGATGTTTAAAAAACAGGTTAGGCATGGTGTTTGGAAGCACTGCTGCTCTATATGCAGAAGTCTTACCACATTCATGCTTTTTTGATGCCAGTGAAATCCCACATATAGCACTGAGGCAGAATTAAAGCCCAGAGGAAAAAGAAAGCACTGTCTTGTTTGCTGTGCCAGAACAGCAAGGCTGGGCTAGGAACTGGCAGCACCCAGCAGCAGAGAGGGGCCTGTGTGCTCTCCAAATTGCAGCCCAGAAGGGCAGGACCAGGTATTTTGTTCCATTCCATGTGGCCTGAGGCAACACAGAGAGGGACAGAATCTGGGTAATGATGCCAGGATGTGAATTGCTGTCATGGAGGGGAGAAAGGAGACACACAGAAAACCAATGTCAGCAGTCTCATCCCAAATGACAGCTTCCATCCTTAAGTGGGTATTTCATCAGGAATGAACTGTTCACAATTAATGAGGGGTGACCCCATATGAATCTTACACTGTGCTGCTCCTGCCTAAACAAGAACCTTGCTACCCCCAAGCACTGCAGAGGACTTGCTGGTAGAGCTGGCAGAGACATCACAAAGCTGTGGTGCACGGGGAGAAGCAGCAGGAGGGAGCAGTCTCACAGCCACCAGGACAAGCCTTAGCACCTGCTGATCTAGCTGTGAACTGACATGAAGGAGAATAGGAGAATGCTCTCATGGTGTTGGTGTCTCTGGTCTCTAGGAGAGGAGGTGAGTCTTTCCCTATGCAGCCAATGTACAGGGAGTGCCAGGCACTAAAAGAACATGTCACCTCCTCTGCTTGCACTGGGGCACCACAAGACACAGGGAGCTGCAGGACATCTGCTCCTGCTATCCCAATCACACACTCCAGACAGGAGTGGGGGAAAAGAAAAGTTGCTACCTAGTCCTAAGAGAGAGAGGGATTCATGAGGCTGGTATACAGCCCATTTACCTTTGCTTGCCAGGACCACTCCTCCTTCTCTGGTTTATCTGTCGGAAGCAGATTTCCTCATTGAACAGTTAAAGACTGATTTCTAAACTACAGCAGACAAGAGGGAACCTTTATGGCATTTCAAGACCAAAACATAAAAGTGAACACTCCTTGCTTTGGGTGGAACCGTATCTCTCCATAAGTTCCCCTGAAAACAAAGACCAAATGTACTTCTGATGGAATGATCAAGATCCTACAGCATCTTTAAACCAAAGATTTCTTCGATTCATGATTTCTCAGTGGTAAATACAGTCTGTAGAAAAGACCGTGCTTCTATACTGAAATAATCTGAGCATAAAAGATAATCTTTCCATCTAGCCAATAGCAGTATTTATCACAGTAGTGCTGTGGAGATGAAGAAGACCCCTTCACTCCAAGGATCAGGTCCAGGTGGGGCTCTAGCAAAGCATGGATACAGGAGGGCTCCACAGAGGATTAAATTTTAAACAAGGATCCCCAGGGCATAAAGCCCTGGCACAGCAAACGCCTACCCAGTGCACATTTTGAGCTTACCTCTAAAAATGCACACACAAATAAATGGAAAGCAGAATATCAGAGATTTGAGGCTCTCTCCAGCGTGGAGTGAAGGCCTCTAGGCGCTGGGAGCAGTAATGAGAAGCAGAGCTGCCGCAGGACTGCGCACACGCTCCCAGCGCTTTGGAACCCGCAGCCTGATAAGGAAAACCCAAAATGATTTTGTGACGAGGGTAATTCCACTGAGTTTAACTGAAACAGCATAAGAAAACCTGAGAGGAAGAGCAGCTCTGCCTGATTAAATAGAGCTCTAAGTATCAGATCAACAGCATAAATACCCACCAGCTCATCACAACCGAGGGAAAATGCTGTTTGCTAACCTATTTTGGAGAAATGGCATTTGTATGCAAAATATCCCCTTGCCTCTTCACATACACGTTTGATTTTTCAGATAATATCCTATGTGTCTGCTTTGAATTTTTCTTCCCATTCACAAAGTGTTTGAGTCAGTCCAGTTCAGAGCGTAATGAGAACTTCAGATCACAAGATTCATCTAATTATGACATTCCCAACCTCAAAAACATGGTTACAGAGTAGATACTGGGCCTTTTAAGAGTGAAGATGTTACTAGTGGCAAAAGTTCCCTCAAGATGAAAAAAGAGCAGTTTAAAACATTGATTTCATTATTCTTAATAACCATCCTTGCCACTGTTTCAGTAATTCTCACTGGCTTTTGACAGCCAGGAACTCATGCACAGCACTGTGTGTTCCAGCACTTGCTCATCCAATTTTTCTGCCAAACTGAGCTGCTCAGAAGTGGGGCTCTCCCAAACCTGTATTGAGGCAGGCATGTCATCAGGATTAGGGAACAGGATCCTTCTAGCTCTGAGCACAGGTAGCTGACACAGACAGCTCACAGTGCACACACAGAGCACTCCTCAGGCCTGCCACCCACCTCCAAGAGTGTGGACACACCTCGGATGGCTCACTGCCACCCAGCAGGGCTGAAAGGACAGTCCTCATGGACAAGGTGACATGAGAAAGATGGACTTGCTAACCAACAAACATGGAAAGGGTTTCCATGAATGGGGCATTTTCCTTTTCAATTATATGTGCCTTTCATCTTGCACACTGGACATGGTTTGCTAAGATTGTGCTTTTGGGAGTTTTTGCCTAAGCCTTTCTTTTCAAAACAAAGGCTTTCTGCTTTTCTTTTGCCAATAAAGGGGTAGCATTAGTTCAGTGCTATTGAAGAGCTGGGCAGAAACAAACAACATGCAGCAGCAATGCAGGAGGAAGAGGGGGAAGAAAACTATTTCTTAAAAGCAAAAAAATTGTTTGGAGGGGATGCTTTCTAAGCAGGAAAACAAATTTTAAAATGTATTGTGAGGACAATCTTCTGTAAAAAAAATAAAATCTGACTAACCATTTTTTTAGGAAGAAACAGTAAAATTGCTTTCATATATGAATATCACTTACACACTCCCACAGTAACGAACATGACTGAAGCTGCCAAGTAAAAAGAAAAATTGGGAAATTCCAGAATTTATGTCCATGTGTAGAGTCTGTGTGGACACATGACAAGACAGTCTTTCAAGCACTCAACAACTGGCACACAGGGACATCCTTACTTAGTGCAATGGATGGATGATTCTCACTTAGTCAAAATCCATTCTGAATTTTGTTTTCTCCTTAGCAAGTGATCCCATCCCTCATTTCTGATTTACTGCCCAAGCTCTGCTCTGAAACCAGGGGTGCCTGTGTTTGCTATGGGCTTTTCCAGATTGCTCATCACTGCAGCCTTGACTTTTCCAAGCACTGTCAGAGCATTTATGTTTACATCAGCATTATGAGGGGAGGGCTGACTCAGCTCCATTTTAGGCACAAGAGAAATCCACACCAAAACCTAACTGCTAAGTTTATGTTATGAGGATGCCTGGCTTTTTGGGGTAAAACAGCATCAGGCTGTCATACCTTCCAAAGTATGGAGGTCAACATCTGGATGGCTTTAACCATCAGATTGACCTGTCAGATTCAGCCACCCTCTGTAAAACTGCTGGGGTTTGTTCATTAACTGCCTACAGCAGAATTTTTCTCATAGAGTTTGTGTTTGCCATTGTCTTGGTGTGCAATTCCAGAGGGGATGGAGAAGACAAGCATGTCTCAGGGTGGGATAGCAGGTAGCCTGTGAATGCCATCAGCAGATTGGCTTTGCCTGGATGTTTTTCCCTGTAAAACAGCAAAAGCCAGGCAAGGTGAAGCCAATCCCTGCTGATCTGTGCAGTGCATCCTGCAGGAAGGGGCTGCCTGTCCCAGCACTCCACTACATTCCCATCCTGGAAGCCCTCTCTGGCATCTCTTTTATATTATCTGGGTTGTGGAACCATGGAATTAATTCTGAAAAGAACACCTGAAAGTCCTGTAAGTACCCTGAGGTACAAGCCCACTCTTAGTGTAATTCTGCACACAAATCTCTCCCCAGGCATTATCCTGCTGATGTCCTGAAGGCATCATTATACTCCTGAAACCAAAGCAGCTGCATGTGGGAGGAAAATATAGACATAAAGTTCATCAGAACTCCCTGTGTCCGTAAAAGGTAAATAATTGCAGGAGTAAATCACTGCAAGATAGGTCCTTAATTATTTACAGCTAAACAGCAGTAGCAGCATTACAGATGTGAAGCAGTATTTTGTTAACCACTCAGCTTGGGAATACTTACACAGTAAGATATGATTCTGCACAAGAAGAGGAGGAAAAATGTAGATAGTGATGCTTAGAAACATTTTCAAATCAATCACTTTCAACTCAGGAAATAACATGAAAAAGCATGAACAAACATCAATCCAAAGAAAAAAAATTATTTTTAAGTTACTGATAAGTATTGGCTATTTCAGATAGCTCAGAGATGCTTCTGCTAATTTCTGTTTGCATCTACATTTTCTTGTTTTTTTACCTTTCCTGTTGTACTGTATGAAAACTTCACTAAGCACAGGAAGAACTGACTAAAAAGCAGCAGTGAGAAGATGTCACTGTCACTGACTAAGTGGTGACACCAGCAAAGTGCTCTCAAATCCACAAATCAAACTAACTGAGAGGGAAAAAAAAAAGAGATAAAACAGAATTCTTCAATTCCTTTACTGCATATTTTGCCTTCCACAGTTGTTTAAACCTTCTTGGGAAGGAGAAAAGATTAAGGGGTTTTTCTTGGGTATTTTACGTTTTTTTATTCATAGAACTTTCTTATTTAAGGAGGAAAAGAATACACACACATACATTAAAAAAAAAGGGAATTGGTGTTGCATTTATGAAATTGTGCACCAGATTCTCAGCTGGTGCAAAACAGAAGTACTTTCCTTACTTAGGGGATGTAATTCCAATCTCCATCAGCTGAGGATCTGATCTAAAGAGCTTTCCTCTTACAAAAATGTATTCAGACACCTCAATTTAGACACTAAGTGTACCAGATTGAAACTTGCTTGAAGTCTCATATTTCAAAACAGTTCTCAACCTCTTCTTTCTATATTTTATCCTTTATCCTCTTTTCTGGTCAGCAAGAGCAGAAGATGTAAACATTGACAGAATCATAGAATCATTTTGGGTTGGAAATCCCAAATTTTTTGGGTTTTGCTTTTTGCTACAGCCGCTGGATCTTCTCTACCTTCCAGGCCCACTCAAAGACTTTGATGTGTACTTTATGAAAGTACAGAATGCTTTATAGCACACTGACATGAAATGGTTTCCAGTCATTTGGGGACATCTACCTATCTTCTCCATGATCCAGGTGTGCATAAGCCAACCCAGCTTGCTTATATGGCAGGGACAGACACCTTAACTTCCATGCCCATGGCCAGAGTGGCATTTCACCTTTGTGCAACAGTTTTAGGGCAAGAATCCAGGTTTTAACACTTCACCTGTGAATGCTAAGAATTCCAAGAACTGCCTTGGAGAGTATTGTGGGAGCACTGCTGGCCCTCTGCTGAAAGCTGCTGTATCTGAGTGCTTAGAGGAGTGACACTTTCTCCACTGAAAACAAAGCCTAAAATTACAAACTGAGCAGAGCTGAGCTAAGTCATTTAGGGAAGGAGCTCCAGGGGAACTCGTGCTAAGCAGCTTAGGTGCCTTCTGAAAATCCCGCACCTTTACATTTCATCCTCACGCAAAACACGGAACCATCAGCCACGTGCTCTTCCCACAGGAAGAACAATCTCTGTCAACAGCAGTATCTAGGTAACAAAATCTATATTCATATTGTCAGAAGGTCTTCAGCTGCAATGTTTGTATTTGGTAATATGGGTTTTTTTTTTTTTTGGTCACAACTCCCTTTTTTGTTTTAAATGTGAACATTTGTATTGTGTTCTGTTTTCTTTTTAAATTTCCAGGTGAAACTACAGTTTCTGTAGGCTATGTGAAAACTGCAGCTCGCAGTTCCACAGACAATTTCCCTACTGTCTTTCAGATCAAACCCAGCTCAAGCAATTCTCTCCCACCCTAGTCCCAACTCTTGTATACTCCCTTGGAAGTTGAAGCTTTCTGTCAGCATTTTCCATCAATAAAGCATCCTGCATACTCCCAAATCTACTTGAAGAAGCTTACTAGCTTACCCCTTCCCATTCTTGGAAATGCCAAAGCAACTCTGTATTCCTAGGACCAACCCAGTGCTCCTGAAACAGAAACACCTACTGAAGGGAGGTTGACTCTGTAGAAGAAATACATATAAAGAGTCAGGAAGCTCATGCAGGATTTCTGCCTGCAGTTGCACTTCCACCAGGGTGTTTCAATAGTCACACATTTGCTAACACCTCAAAGAAGTTTATCTGTAATGCTGCCACTTGCAACCAGCCCAATTATCTCTGCTCATTCAACAATAAAACACACAGCCTGTTATAAATGGCCCGAACACACAAGTTGAACATTCAGGAGACACGAACACAGTGAGTTAAGATCTTACTCAGGAGTCCTACACAGATGAGTGGTGGGCAGAATGCAGCCCCCTGGTGCAGGGACAGGGACTAAAACCACAGCTGATGCCCATTGCTGAGGCTCCAACACCACTACCAGCACCCAGCTATGAGATAGGTACTTCTCAACAACTTCTCAAGAAACTATATCAAGTGGACTTGATACAGACATGATCCTATCACTTAACAAGAGAAACCCAATCTCTCCTGACCACCTTCAGCTCTAGGGTGAGTGCCGTGGCTGCCATGAGCTAGGACTTTACAGCAAAATCTAACTAAATCAAAAATGCAATTTAAAGGGCTTTGAAAGATGAACAAGCTTGAACTCAACCAGCATATGGCATTTATTAGATGAAGAAATGGGTATGAACTGCAAAGCTGGCTTCCAAGAGCCCACAGTTATTCTTTGTGATCTTTGGAATTTCACAGCCACTTTGGGGCCCAGAGCGTCAAAACAATCTGCCAGGGAAGGCTGGATACACCCAGGGAGACACTGAGAGGGAAATGCGATAGCATCAGCAGAGGAGCTCAGTTACACAAAAGGAGAGGTGTGGCTGAACCACAACTTTTCTGATTCACATCAAGGCTTTCCCAAAGCTGAGAGCTGCACTCTCTGAAGAGAACGGTACAGACCCAGAGCTACACTGTATTTTCACTACCTGCTGCACTGGGACGGTAGTGATAAAGGAAGGAAGAAGTGTGAGGAGAAGCCAAGGTGGGCTCACCAGAGTGTGTCCTGAGGTGTCCTGTGAGGGCGTCCCTCCGCCGGCAGGCGTAGCTACAGAAGGGACATTTGAACGGTTTCTCCCCAGAGTGCAACTTGATGTGCCTCAGCAGGTTCCCCTTCTGGGTAAAAGAAGCTCCACATTGGTTACAGTGGAAGGGGCGTTCACCTGGAAGGGAAGGGGAAGGGAGAGAGCTGTCAACACACATCGGAGGATGCACAGAGGCCACTTTCCCACTCTGTACCAGTGCCATTGCACATGGGTACAGTCCCCACCACCACCATCACACGGCACTTCTAAAGTCAGAGGCCGTTTCTTTTGCGCAATGGGCAAAGCCTCCAATAGTGATTTGAGGCTCTTTCCTCGAGGTGATCAATGGTTCCTGGTTTTCTTGAAAGTTCTTCACCTCAGAGCTTCTATCCTTCATAAAAGATGAGCTCTGCTGAAAATTTAGATCCATAGTTGTGGTTTTGCACTATTTCCTTCTATTTTTAGTATAGGTCCAATCCATGAGAGCATTCAGAACTGATCATAACAACTGGACCTTAGCAAAGGTGTTAAAGCCTTTGGCTCAAACCAAACCTTTTGCTTGCTGATGTTATACTTTAACTGGCAGCCTTTTAAAAGGCTGCTTTGCATTGCTAGAGTGACATGGAGGGCATGGATGCAAGTGAGGAACAGGGTTGCAAGCTCTGGGCAGCACTGAAAGTTGAGAAAACCTTACACCGATAAACTGTGAAACAAGAGAATTTGCACTCTACATAAAACAAATTAAAAAGACTGATTTGATGAAAAACTAACAGAAACCCTAGACCTTACCCTGTCACTTCATCCCATGTACTCACACACACTCACACACACCAAAGCTGATTTTTATTTTAAGCCTTCATATTTGCCTTAGACAGTGGGGATTTGGTCTATTAAAAAAAAAAACCACCTTTTTATTAAAAAAAAAAAATTATTTGGAGGAAAACCCCTGATGAACTAACACAGGCTTTCTGGAACATTATCAAAACCATACTCTACATTCAACATTTATTGAGGACAGACAGACTGTTCCAGCAGTCTTGTGCAGACAGTCAGCTCTAATCACCTGCTTATGTCCTGCTGAGCAAATCAATTGAACACAAGCAATATACTTGTGCTAGCCACTTGTCCAGGCGCTTTACTGCAGCTGGACTTTAGATCACACAATTCCAGAATGGTTTGGGTTGGAAGAGACCTTAAAGCCCATCCAACTCCACCTCCTGCCATGTCCAGGGACATTTTCCACTAGCCCACATTGCTCCAAATCCCATCCAACCTGGCCTTGAACACTTTGAGGGATGGGGCAGCCACAGCTTCTCTGGGTACCCTGTGCCAGGGCCTCACCTCCCTCATAGGGAAGAATTTTTTCCATATATATGTGATTTAAATCTACCCTCTTTCAATTTAAAGCATTACCCAATGTTTACATCAAGGAGGGCCCCAGCTCAACAAGGTGTTGATCATCAGATCTCAGATGTGAGCGACCTCATCCACATTTTCCAGTGTATCACCTATTATGGATTCTTGGCCAAATCCTGCTGGAACCTTCTGAGTTTGAGCTCAGTGGCCTGAAGCACAGATCTTGTGAGAAACAAACACATTCTGTGATCTTTCACGTCTCTTCAAAGCCTTTGCAATTGTTTTAAAACAATTACTACCTCGCTGGACAAACTGAATACTACATTTGTATCAAAGTAGTTCATGTGTCTGTCTAGGGTGAAGTCCAAAACCCATCTGGAGATTCAAATGGAAGGAGAGGGAGGGAGAGAGCTCTTACAGATGTCCACAAGCAATTCTGAGTAGTTCCAATCACTGCCAGGACTACGAGGGCAGCACAAGGTGTGCCATGTACATGCCATACTCTGCGACTTTATTTCACACATGGGACATGGAAATCACATCTGAGGCTGCCTCTGAGGTACTCAAGGAGACACCAAGGTTCCTACAATCTCACCAAAAACATTATGGAGTAATAATAATAATAAAAATTAAAAAATCACAGCATAAAGCTCTTCTTCCAATACACTGAACACGAGCTCATTAGAATTGGTAAAGAGTTTGTGGTTTCCCTTTCAAACTCCCACACTAAACTTAAATGATCTGATTAGCCATTATCTTCTTTTATATCATTTCAAAATGTCCATAACAGAGATCTGTAAAGAGACTGAAGTAGAAAAACACACTTTTTTTTTTTTTTTTTCTGTTTTGCTTTCGCTGTCTGAGAACACAGGCAAAACCCTTTCCTTTGACACGTTTCTGAGTATTCTGGAATGATAGCTTCAGTTTCAGGATGACAACATGAAAGAAGGTAGCACGTTTCTTACCAAGTCTAAAGTCTTTCCTTTTACTCCTGCTGTATTTAAATTTATGCAGTTACTGCGTTTTACCCACTACATCACCCACTTATCTCTGACATTTTGGAGGCCACATATGAGCAGGTATTACTCCTCCAAAGACTGGCTGCTCTAGAGATGCTGAAAGCTTTCAGTCAGGAATTCAAACAGTCACTGCACCACAGTTTGATGGCAAAGACGACATGAAAACACTCACCGCAAAAATCACCCGTAGTCTGCTCCTCTCCTGCTACAGACAGAATCTGCTCCAATAGCACACTTTACCTTAAATAACCTTTGTATCTATTTAAAGCCAGCCTGAATTCATTTCTCCTACTGGCTTCATTCTGGGTAAATAGCTGCTTTGATGTGTTTGTTACACTTTTGTCCAATCGCTTGATTCCAGCTCCTTGTTTAAGCCGCAGGCTTGAGGGATGCAATTTTGGTCACACCTTCGTGCTATTGATTAGCAGCTTTTACATTTAGCACAGCTAATCTGAGAGGCCATTATCCAATAGAAGGGTGCACAGAGAGAAATAAGGACTGCATAGCAAGAAGATTCTGCTGGTTTTCCAAGAACTGTGTTGATGCCCACTCCAGATACTAGCAAACAAGCCTTTTTTTATCACTTCAACGCCTTGAGAAGACTGTGTTCCAATTATTTCTCCCGCTGCCTTTTCCTGGTAGTTTTGTAAACTGTTCTCCAGAATTATTACTTCCCAGTAACAAAATAACAACCTTCACATCCTTATTCACCTCCCTCACTTTTCTGTTAAAACTCAAGAGGTTTTTATCCATAAACTGAAATCAATCATACTTCAAACGAAACATGCACTCACAGAAAGTCTTTAAACACAGCTTTTCTCTACATGATGGTCCCCGATTGTGTTTAAAGTGGTTTTGGGGGTGATGCCACACAGACATACCCAGAACTAGGGACCTATTAAAGGTAGCACACAGGACTTCAAGAGAGTAATGACAATTATAAGCATGGTGTGCTTCCCTACCACTCCCAGCTTGACTCTATGCATTTATACTGATTTAATAAAGTAAGAATTCTGCTGAAAGGCCACTAAGCAAGTTTTGTGCTTTTCAGCACTGGAAACTATGTGGCTGCAACGTAACTACAAAATACTTCTAGTCTACTTTAAGTATTAAAACTTTTATCTGTTACTGAGCTAAACCAGGGCAGAACACCTTCCAACTCAGTGACTTTCAGAGCAGCAACAAGGGAGAGGGAGAGCCAACCAAACAAAAAAGATGTTTCTTTTCAACTCTACATGAGTCTAAAGCCAGACAAAACCAGGAATGCCTAAAAAAACCCTTGCTCTCCAGCAGAGGGAATTTAATTATTTAAGTTACTTCAGGAACAGACAAGGTGAGGTAAGCCAGAGCTGCCAAGTATTATCTTTCCTGAAGGCTTTGTAAGAGGGGCTTGTGCCAAGGAATAATTAAACTAATAAAGACATCCATAGAGTTTTATCATTTTACAGGTAAATAAAATATTAATCAAAATGTATGATTTCAATATTTACTTTTAAATTACAATAAAATACTGTTGAAACCTCACAGCTCATTGTTAAACATGCATCCATTACTGCTGTCTCCTCGAGGAAAAAGAATCATGAATAATAGTAATGAAAAATTACTGCTCTTGAGTTACATGAGTTTCTGAAGTGCACAGGTTAACTTGCTCTAGTGTAAATGAATCCTTAACAAATGGTGAAGTGGACCCCTGAAGACAGGACAGTTAAGACATGGGCCTTTCTTTCACAGTGTCTTTAATACATGACAGCTGGATGGAGACTTCACTGCACAAGCTACGAGTGCTGGCTGGCTGATACAACCTGAAACCAGGCAAATGAGCCAATGAACTTCCTACTAATAGATTTCACAGATGTCAAATGTTGTTTCAAAAAGCAAACCAACTCCTTTTTCTGCTTAATTGGAAGTTTCCCTGCACAGCAGCACTCCCTTCCCGCCTCAGCACGGAAGTGCTGTGCAGAAGTTTCAGTATGAGTTAACCTTCTTCGAATCTCAGACCAGTGCAAAACAGTGATATTTTCGCTGCAAAGATGAGATATTTTCTGTATTTAACCAGAAATTTGGCTGAGGATGTGAAGCCCACAGATTTGGCAGCCAAGGAGTCAGATTTTCTTAGCCCTTGGCTGGTAACATTTGTCCGTTTGAAATCAAAGGGGAGTGACTCACAAATTAATGCACTGGTTCTCAATAACGCAGTCAGGGTATTCCTACAGCAGCAGTCCTGCTACATAAAAACCAGGTCCAGAGGGACTTCAACATCTCTCCTGGTTAAATGTGTATCTGGGAACTCAACCTTTTTTGTGTGGCAGATACTTTTGATATGCAAAGTATAGCTTAAGTACTTCTCAAATGGGATTTTTTCTTTCCAGCCTCTTAACACAAAATTACTGTGCCGGTGCTGCCATCAGAAAGTATTTGCTCTTACTAATAATACCGATTTTCACCCTTCCACAATAGGCTTTTTGTTAATATTCATTTTGTTAAAACGAAACATTTCTCCTGATTTATCAGATGCTGCAGCTGCTGTGATTGTGCTCTGTCCCAGGAACACGAGGGAATTGTCAGCAGTATTCCCAACACAGTGACAGTGCTGAGCTCCAACCTGCATTTACCCAAGCGAGACACAGAGCAGCAGACCTTGCTCCATTTCTCTGTTTGTTATTCCAGGGACCAGAAGCAGTCTGCATACCTCCTTACTGTTCTATGTGATTCACTCAACAGCCTGCACACCACATGAAATCAGTGATTTTAGCACGGCTTTTTGTTGGAAAAAACCTGCTTCCAGACAGGGCAATTTATTATAAAACAGCACTGACAAATCTCTCATGAAAAATTCCTGGGAAATCCTGGGTGATTTCCAGTGGTCCTTTGTACAAATTTATGACTGCATTCTTAAGACAGAAAAATCTTTTAAGTGAACTTGGAAATCTATCAGAAGAGTTTAGTTATTGAGTACTGCAAGTAAAACACATCCTTCTGCCCAGAGCAATTTCAAAAATCTCAGCTCTCTTTCTTTATGCTTAAATAGGAAAAGAGATGACTTTTCAGAAAGTTAGACGTCAGAACCTAAGTAGAAAACTGGACTTTCAGAAATTTAACCCTAAAATTTTGGATTAAGATTGCAGGAGACAATGCGGAAAGCTGCACTAGGTTACAAATTAGAAATTAAACCAAAAAAACCCTTCTGTCAGCAAAATGAGAGAGGCAGTCCAGTGGAGTTCATCAAAATGGGTTTATATGACTGTTTATTTAAATTTGCTCTTGGTTAGCTGCTTAGGCATACGAGTCTTTTATATAGAACAACACAACTGGGGTTTTTGTCTTTTATTACTTTGGTCCTAAAAACTTGAACTCTGCATGGGAAAAAAGTTAAATTGCATTCAGAGTTCCCAGGCTGCATATGTTCAGTTGTAATGCTATGGGTGCTAAACAGAGGTTGAACATCTCCCTCCTGGGCACATAACTCATTTCACTGATTTACAGTGTCCAAGTGCTTGTGGAGCCCAAAAAAAGATCTGAGATCTGCAGTTAACACCCCCAAAAAAGCCTCAAAGTAACACACCAGCCCAAAGTACGAGAGGGGCAAGGCTGACATCCTCCCTGGGCACTGCCTCTGCCCTTTTGCTTTGCCTTTGCCACTGTACTGCTGCAACATCCACACAGAGAAAGCATTTAACCTCTGTGTTTTAAAAAACAATGAGGATGAGAAGCTGTGGAAGCCCAGCCCCCAGAGGTGTCCAAGGCCAGGCTGGACAGGGCTTGGAGCAACCTGGGCTCATGGAAGGTGTTCCTGGCCATGGCAGAGGATGGAAAGGGATGAGCTTTAGGGTCCCTTCCCACCCAAACTATTCCATGATTCTGTCATGCCAGCCTTCTCTTAGAAATAAAAAGCATTACAAAATCTAGCAGCAAACTAGATAAGGGATTGGGTGTTACAGCAGACAAAAAAAAATATTAAAAAAAAGGTCACAATTCACAGCAAAAGGGAGAACAACACATGGACCTCAAAGAGAACAGAAGTATCAGCATGGCTATACCAGAATACAGTTCCTGCTTTCCCAGAAACAAGAAGCAGGGGAGTTTTAATTTGGGCCCACAGAAGAAAGCATAAAGAGATGAGAAATCACTGACATCCTTCTCATGATCTCAGAAAACCTGGATTATTTCCCTCTTCTCCTTTTCCCCTTCCCTCTACATCTCTAAGCACAAATCCCTGGAGTATCCAATTGCAATATTCTATGACCAAGTCATCTCCTGCAGTAACAAAAAACTGATTGAGATCTGCAACTTGAGGAATGTTCTGTGGACTATGAAATTTGGACCAAAAGAACACAGTATGGGAAAAGAGGAAAATAAATCCAGCCCATGTTATTTTTCTGACACAAGGACGTGGCACATGAGGGAGGGGGTTACCCTGCTCACTAATGCAGGGATTGAATCATGCTTAATTCCCACACCAAGCATTTTATTTATTCTCTGTCAGCAATGACAAATAAACAGAAAGCCCTTCTCCTGGTGCCCAGCAGATCACAAAAACACTTCACCTCAATTAGCAGTTTTTCAGAGAAATGCAGTGTTTGGCACAATCAGCAGTGCCACAGACCCTGTGATGGAAGGGCTGCAGACCAGAGCATCACTTGGACCATGATCTGAGGGATGAATGGGCAATCCCCAGCTTGATGTATCACAGAAAGGGGTGACTGCACACCAGGATCAGAGATGGGACACTGAGCTCACCTACTCTGGCCTCACCCACGACAGATTATTTTCCCCACCCCTGTATCTGTTTGACTGAACTACCATAATGCAGCAGGGAAGACAAGTGCTCTTCAGGAACAGAGGAATAATAGCTGGAGAAATGCCTCTCTCTGTGCACAGCACAGCCAGAGCCCACAGCACAGCCAGAGCCAAGCCTTGATCCCCAGTGCAAGGAAAGCTGCACTCATCCCAGCATACACACAAATTACAGCCTCTGCTATGGACCACAGCATTTTGGGTGATTTACATAAAATGCTGACAGGTTTTCGGGGAAGGGACAAGCACTTCAGTTCCTGCCAATGCAAACAACTGACCAGATCATGCTCTGGTTGTATGCAGTTAAAGAGGAGAGTAAAGCAGGATCCAGTTCCCAAAACATACTTAAATTGGCTTTGAGAGGTAGGGATGTACATGCCAGTTGGATTAGCTATAAAGAATGTCATCTGTTTCCACTCACTAGGGACAACCTCCCTCCTCTCCACCATTCTCCCTTGGGCTGCAAAACCAGACTACCCACAGGTCAGGGCTCATTCCAGAGCTGGGGCCAGCCCATCACGCCCCGCTGCTGAGGAAGTGGCGATATATTTTAAAATACTGCACTTTACAAGAGAGATACCAGTATGTTAAAAATAAGCCTTAAAATCCAGGATGTGGAGATCCAAGCAAACTTCTCCTTCTGTTGTGGACAGCCAAGTAGCAGCATGTATTAAAAAACAAACAAACAAAGTGGAGGGGGAAAAAAAAATCCTCTGCAAAATTTGCCAACTGGTTTACCGAGAACAGAGCACCGAGCTGCACATTAAAAGAAATGCCATTTCTATATGCTTGAAATCATCTGTATAGAACAGTACATCCCAGCTCCTCTGCTCTGATGGGATAAGTCAGAGCTCTCAGAGGAAGCAGCAGTAGCCCCAAGGAAAAAGCTACCAGTTATGCAATTGCTGCCCATGCACCCACAGACGGCCGTCTCACCCGCACGCAGAGGAGATTTTGTTTCTTTCCCTTTGAATTTACACATCTTCTTTAACATGAAAAAGGCAGCTTGCCTGTATTTAAAAGATGCACCAGCTATTTGGTATCTCAGAAGTGCAGACCATTTAATTAAGTACCTAAATCTAAATTTAGCACAGCTAGTTTAGCTGCTCGAGTTCAAATACATGGACTCTGATGCACCTACAATACATATGCTCAGATACATGCAAGCACCAGTGAAAACTTTTCAGGAGGTTGAAAGCTGGAGACTCAGTCTGGTACATTCTTGTTTTCTCTTTCTCTCTTCTAGTAACAGCACATCAAATTGTTAATCAAGGTTTTGATTCTCCAGCTAATGCTTTTCTCCTCTCGTAATTCCTGTCTAAAGTCATGAGTGCATCATAAACGATACTGCCGTGCTTTGCATTACACACTTAGGTCAAGTTTTTATCAATACAACTCATATACAGGAGATTAACTATGTAATATATATTTATTATTCCTCTGTACAGAAATTCTATTGATTTCTTGCCCATCAAGAGCACACTACTGGACTGCAAACTACCAGGTTTACAAAGGGATTACACAGTCTTTCTCACTCTATTCCAAAGCTCCACCTTTCTTTTTATATCTTTACAGATGTCAGCCAGTGTGAGTCTCTCACCTCGTTAAATAACAGTGAAGACAAAAAGCAAAATATCTAAAAAATACGAAGAACAAACACCTCCTGAGGCTCCACCACAAAAACCTGTGCTTAACCTTAATAAGATTTAAGTGTGTATCCAAAGTTAAGCGTATCTTGAAGCCCTTCAGGTGACTTACATGTGCTTAAATCTCATAAAAGTTAAGCACAAGCTTAAGTGCTTTTTTGAATCAAAGGTAGACCGCTGCAAGACCAGAGAGCATCATGTTCTGGCACCACCTGTACTTCTGTTGGAGGTGACTATTGCTCCCACCTGAGGAGTGGACAGCACAGGGGAGTGAGTACCAGCTTCCTGAGCACACCATTTTACCAGAAGTCCCCTGAAACACCCCAGTTTAAGCTCAAGGCCTCATTTTTCAAACCACAAAGACCCACCCAGTCAGCATGTTGCAGAGGTTCCCTTTGCCTCTTGAATTCTCAAACCCACAAGCCTGATAAGCTGTTTGGGACTCCAAATGGTAATGCAAATACAAGTGCTGGGAGAGACCAAGCACTGAAAGCTGCCTGCAGGATGGTACTGAGATGGTGTGGGGGAGCCAGGTGGGTGGTTCAGCTGAGTGTGCTCACACAGTGAGCAGCAAGCCCACCCTGGCATCAGGATGGCTGGGTAATGAGTGTCCCCTCCAGGGTTTGCTTATCCCAGGCCCAGCCACTTCCAAAAGAAGGGTAGATCCCCAGGAAGCTGCTGCTCTTGTCCACCTGTGAGCACCTCCAATGGAAGAACACCTAAGACTCCTCTTAAGGGCTCAAAAGCTTTGCACTGCACCCAAACAGCACGACCCACCTGCCCCCATGCCAGAGATTGACTCCCACCATCTTGTTCCAGTCAAGAACAGTAAGAACAGCAATTTCCAGACTTTTGTGCTGTTTTTAAGAACAAAAGGCTGGAAACCAAAGTAAAGGAAGCACCATGCTTGCCAGCAAGAGAGCATCACCAGAATTTGGAAAGCAGGAAGAGAAACAAAAGCAGTGAAGGCCATTTTCCCCCTCCCGAGATTCCTGCCACCCCAAGAATGAAAAGGGAAGAGAGAAGAGTTGTCAGGTAACATCAACATCGCCACAGATTTTCTTTCAGCTGCTTACCAGTGTGGCTCCTTTTATGTACCATTAGCACATTGGGCCCAATGCAAACCATGCCACAGACGTCACATTTCAGTTTACCATTCGGAAGCCGGATTCCTCCCTCGCTTGATAGCTCCTGGATCTTTCTGTTATCCACCATCTCGTTACTCCCAATGAAGGGATCTTCCAGGCTGCTTCCTCCATCATGAGCTCTGATAATATCTTCATGAATCAGGGGCTTCCTGTCAAATTCCTCATCGCTTTGCATTTCTAGCTTTACTGAATTTGCTGAAATGAAAAAAAAAAAAATTAAGTTCAATGCATGTGTTTTCCAAGTTCCCAACCACTTATATCAAGATAAACTTTCTACTGTTACCAATATTAAATCACAGCCTTGAAGCTCAAATCATCATGACAGTCTCATGGTGATGATGGCATCACAAGTTACAACCACTTATTTCTTTAAGCCTTTGTTTAGTTTCAATTTTTTTCAATTCCCAGTTTCTAAGTTTAAGAACTCAGGTACTGTGACTGAGACAGCTGTCAAAAGTTGCAGAGATGCAGCAGGATTAAGAACTGACCTCCTGCTTCTCCACTTGAACCAGGAGAGTTGCCTTCTTCTCAAGGAGACAAAGCTACAGGAGCAAAAACCAAAGCCAGAGCTGCTCCTTCCAGGCCTCTCCTGCTCAGTGCCCCAAGAGGCAAGATTCCCAAAGGCACAGCACAAGGAAACAAAGCAGGATTGTTCCAAATGCAAAGATCTAGTGAAGCCAGGCTTGTGGGCTGTGCCAGTAATCTCCAAATCACCCTGCCTGCACGGACAGGTTCCCTGATGGAGGGGAGACCAGTCTCTGGATGAGCCTCCAGAGCTTTTCTGCTCCCACCTTCTGATTCACGTCCATGGGACACTGCCAAGGCAAACAGGGCTGCAGCAAGACCTACACTGCTGGATTATTTATATTTGCAAGCAAAATACATGCAGTTGAAGACTTTTCACATCTGCCTGGTGAAACTGGCAGTCTCACTGATGATTTCTGTGATCCTCGGGTGACAGGATAAACCTCCTTTAACCACTGAGAGCTTGTGGTATCAGCAAGCCTTTAAAGGAAACAAAGGGGCCAGGCTTTTTCACAAAGGGTGTCAGTGCAGGGGTGTTGTAATCACCAAATGCCCCCACTTCAATGCCCCAAGAGTTGGTCGAACCTGCTGAAAGGCCCGTCCCAGAGTCAGAGCCTCCATCCACAGTGTCAGCCAGAAGGCAAGCCCACGTGTCTGCTTCCCTAAGCCTTGATCCTGCTGAGGGGTTTAACAAGGAGGTGATTCAGCCTTCATATCTAAGCAGTCTTTGACCTCTGTACTAAGGCCATTGGCACAAGTGCCAGTGACAGCAGCAGACCTGGAGCACAAATCTGTGCCCTGTGCCTGCCTGGTCTCACCAAACTCTGGCCACATGTGCTCGCTCCTTGGCAACTTCGAAGGGGTCCCCATCCAGGAACTCAATGACAATTATAGCTAAACACTGTGAGGCATCACACTTTCAAACAGCTGGCCTGAAAATACCAGAAGAAAAAATATGACTATTTAGAGGTCCTCCTTCATCTTCCTTTCTTCTCCTTCCCAGAAAACACAGGGTTCAGAGACTGATGTTGACGCTGCAACTCTAAATCACTGTTACCAGGGAAAGCATAATGAAGAGGGTACAGCAACCAGAGACCAAGTAACGGTAAGATGTTCCCTTTTAATCATAAAACTGTTGAAACATCTTTCACAACTCATCAAGGCACTAATGGGAGCTAAGAACTGAAAAGAAATTACTGTTATGGCAAAGCCAGAGCAAGGACACTGCTGCATCAGATCACAGCAGAGCAGTATGAACACAGGCACTGCCATCCAAATGGTAACTACAAAATATTTGAGTGCATCACTTACAGAAGGGAATTAATATTTTTGTTGCCACAGAGATGCATTTCTTGTTCTTAAAAGAGTAAAAACCAGCTCAGACTGAACGGTCAGCTAGGATGTGACCCCAGGCAGTGCCCTGGGTAGAAACAGGTCAAGAAGAGGCAGTTTGCACAGGGAGCAGGAGAGGACTGCCCCACCAGGGCAGCAAGAGAAGCCATGGGAAGCCATCCTTCCCTGGTGCTGAGCTCGAGTGGCACAGCCAGCAGCCTCCTGACCGACAGGATCTGCCCTTGTGGAGGGGCTGAGCAGAAAGGAGGAAGAGCAGGAGCTCTGGCAGCTCCGTGGGCTGTGAGGGAGAGAGCTGAGCTCCCAGACCCACCTCCCCATGGAAAGCACACACTGGTGATTTATGGACAGCCCACTTTCAGAAGCAGTTCCCTCTAATAATAGCAGCCTTTCGGGCTATTCAGCAAGTCTGAGAATGAAGCCCAAAGAAACAGCTCGCTGGCTCTAGGAGCAGGATTTAATACACTCAGCCACACAAGTAGCTACAGCACAGCCAGAAATAGTGCCCTGTGCTCTTCACCTAAAACCCCAGGTCACTGCCACGAGCCTGCACGCTGTCCTAGCACAGCACTGCACAAAATATCCAAAAGCCACATCCCAACTGTGCATATTTACATGTACTCACAAGAGAAAGTCTTGAATCTTATGTGTACATATATACACTTTTGTCTGTTTCTCTGACTTGGGATAATAAATACTTGAGTGCAGTTAGTGCTGAGCACCACGACTTCCCATTCACAGCTGTGGACCTCTGCCTGCTCAGCATTCATGAGAACAAGGCTGTGAGAGCTTACGAACGGGAAGGCCACTTACTTTGTCTTCCTTCCCCTAGCACTTCTTTCTGCTGAATGACGCTTTCATGGCACAGGATAGGGAGCAGGACCAAGCAGTGTGAGCTGTTTGCTGGAGCACAGCCTCCCAACACACACAGAGCTCACAAAGCCCGAGGAATTCACACTGCATCCTTCAAAACATCCCAGCTATTCTATGAGCTGTGCAGGCTGTTTGCTCTCCCTGCTTCCCTCACCTTCGTGCACACGGAGCACAGCCAGTGCCATTTTCAGAAACCCTCTGGTAGCTGTGGAAAGGTTTCCTCCAGCTGGGACCAGCCACAGGTCTCCAGGGAGGGGAGCAAGGATCTCCTCAGCTCCTTGGAGGGCTTTGCTAATCAGGTCATCTCCTCTGCCTTACATCACATAGGTGTATGTATATATTAGGCTGTGGGGTAGCTTGCATACAAACAGGCACTTAAATTGCATATAGTTTGTTTTCTCTGCTCTCAGCCAGCCTCGGAAGCTGCAATCATTCAATAGCGGCACTGCCTTTGTTTTCACCTACAGCACTGAGGGAGCACAAGGAACTCAAAGAAATGTTCAAGGGATGGTGATGGCTGTCCTACATCCTACACAAGGCTACACACCAAATTTCACCCTGTGCTCCCTTGCCTTTCTTGTTCATATGCTTGATAGAAGCATAAATGAGTGGATTTTGTTGGAGTTTTTTAAAGTTTTTGGGACATTCCTAACAACAACAAAAAGACAGCAAAACAGATAGTAGGGATAAAACTGTAATCCAGCTCACTGCAAAAGCATGAACTTGAAGTCAACCCATTTTCCTACAGTTAATACATGTTCCTTGTACTCTTCCCAGACTGGCAAAACACCTTGTGGGGAAAAACATAAGACAAGCAGCACAAAAGCTTCTACCTGGAAAAATTAAGCTAATGGCACATATTTGCCAGTCCACACATTCATGTTGCTTTCTTTTTAATTTTTCTTTATTTTTTGGGGTTTGGTAGGTTGGTTTTTTGTTGTTGTTGTTGTTTTCTTTTTTTTTTTCAGCACACAGATCAGCTGATCCTGAATCACACTTTATCCTGAGTGGTCAAATTGAATACAATTATTGTTAATGTCTCATAAGTGCCAATTAAACTCCAATTCCCTGTTAAACAGTTTCTTGGGAACTTTTCAGTGCAAAAATATTTCCTTCACCCACAAATTAGCATGGCTACAAACCAGAAGTTGGAATGTCCACCTAAAGAAAACATTCCTGGTATTTCATCCTCCGTCATGGAAATTTTTCACTCAGAAGTGAGATATGGGGGGAAAAAATCCCTTTGTCTTGCTGAGAGATGTGATACCCAGGTGGAGTGTAAATTAAAGCACTGGACATCTTCTTAAGCAAGCAACAAGAGTGCAATTCCCACTAAGAAACAAAATTCCTGCAGTCCAACACACCAGGGAGAAGGCAGCAGGGCTGCATCCCTCTGTCTCCTCCAGTGTCTGCTGTCCTAGGTCAATGCTTATTTTATCTGTGGCCTTGGAAAGGCAGGCTGGCCACTGTCACCCAGGGTTTGTGGTCTCCAGCTGGAGGCTGGCCTTTCCTGGCAGCAGCCATGCACCACCAGCCCCTTCCTGCTGTCCCCAAGCAGCAGCAAGTCAAGCCAGACCCCTCAAGGCCTCCCACGCCTCTCCCCCCATCGCCTTTCCTCTCGCCAGCAGGAAACAAAGCTTTGGCCCAGCTTCAGATATTCATCCTTGAGGAGGCAAAATTCAAACCTGCCACCCCCGGGGAGCCTTGGATGGCTCCGTGGGTGAACACAGTGAAGGACATTGACAGACACAACGTGGCCAGAGAGTGGTGCCAGGTGGGGCACCAGCAATCCCTGTCCAGAACACAACAAAAAGCAGCATGCAAAGCCCAGATGATGTGTCTGTCTTTACACCCAGATGTAAAGAGATTATGAAATTGGTACTTCCCTCTGGAAAATGAGGCTGAGCCCTAACTACAGCACAGCCTTGTGCATATCGTCCTGTCAGTGGTCAGTGACACCATCTATTTCAATCATGCACCTCTCCTAGGCAGTGCATTAATGACATTGCTAAATGGCAGCCACAGACAAATGGAAAATGACCCAGTTTCTAAAAGGTTTTGAACCAAATTCTTACACATCAGAAGCCTTGGAGTTGGTGTGTCCCTATATTATTAAACTCCCTGTTTCTACACTGTCAAAAGCACTCAGCAAGAGAGAGTGTAATAGAGTTAATTTTAAGAACCAGAATAGCAAACCAGTAAGTGTTTTTTAAGATGAAAATTAAAGGAGGAGGGGGGGAAAACCCTTCTGTCTTGATGGATTTTGAAAGTTCAAGGTAAGGAATGCCAAAAGCTGGAAACAATGATCCCTGGCTCTTGCTCAGTCTAAGAGCACTCTGGTAGCAAAATGGGCCCTTCAAGAGGGTGTTTACATCACTCCAGAAGTGTAGTGAGACTTTAATGCATGTTCAAACATACTTTCCTCCTGAAATAGCACAAAATATTCTTGGGTGAAAGAAAACTTAATCTTTGAGTTTCTTGTTGCTGATAGAGTTTGTGTTTAAGTTAACAACACTTTTCAAGTTCATTGCAGCTTAATTGTGAGCTATTAAATGTGTAAACAAGGGAGGGAGCCAAGGGAGCCACCAGCAAGTCTCCCCTTTTTAAAGAATACCAGTCCAGCAGCGGCAGAACAGAGCACAGAATCGGCTCTGTTGTCACCTCATAGACACAAAGTACTTATCTAACAGGTTGACATTAAAAAGCAATCAGCTTTTAACTGTTGTTTGGGGTTTTTTTAAACAAAAACTGTTCAGTTCCTGAGAAATAAGCAGGTCTCCCCTTCTCCTGAGTAGCAGGTATCACTCCAAAGCTGTGATGCTGAGGAATAAGCAGGGTGAGATCTGCTCAAGGCAGTGCATCTGCTGCTCAGGAGAATGGGAGAGTCTCTTCAGTGGCACCTGTGGGCAATGCTGTCCTACCAACACTGAAATGAAAGATGTTTCAGCCCAGAGTCAGAAAGGTGTATTTCAAAGGAGTCAGTTTTGCTTTCACAGTAGATTGAAGTTTCTGGAGGCTTAGAGAGAAGTGAAGCTGCATCTGGCTGGAACAAATGAGGGTGAATGTCACCTGCAGTAGGGGGAAATTACCCAACCCTCTTCTTGACTCAAGTACCAAAATGTCTGATCATGGACGTTCCCAATGCTGGATGTCAAATTTGTTTATTGCAAGCTCCAAAGATTTAGCTTTGGGTGAATCATAGATGGTGCTACCATCCTGTCATGAGTAACCTCCACAGGGTTCTGCTCATTCACAACACCTAAATCAAACCAAATAGTTCACAACTAATAAGAAAGAGAAGGGAATGTTTTAGAAACTTTGTGCTGAGTCCTTTCCTGCATGCCACAAACGGGATTCTTCAAGCCCACAAGGAGGTGCTTAATGCGCCAGAAATTCAGTGAGAACTCATCGGCTTATTTAGGGATCATTAGAAATTTTTAGTTTTCACTTTGAAGAATCTCAGTTTAAGCCTGCTACCTCTGAAGTCAATTTAAACTCTCACTAAATGCAACAGAAGACTTATTTCATATCTTCTGGAGGTGGTGTGTGCAGTAAGTGTAGACTAACAGGTCTGTTACACCCAAGTTTAGTTTAAATTAGGATGCTATTGCATAGCTAAGCCAAGCTTCAGTCAGGTTTTAGCTGACACAAACTGTGGTTGCCATCCCTCAATCCCCACCCCTTCCATCTTTTCTACTGGCACCAGTGATCATGGAACTGGGTGCTACACCGACCTGGTTGAAAACTGATCTTCCTGAGAAAAAAATCTAACCTTTTCAGCTGGATCAGGCCTACTGTGCCACCACAACAACCAGCTTTGGCTCACGTGGAGCTGCACCCCAGATGTCACCACACACCTTCAGAGCAATAACCAGGTGGTTTCTCCCAACCCAGCTCTCCAGGACATTCCAGACACAAGGAATGAAGACTGCAGCACTAAAAGGCGTGAAACAACTTTTATGCTCAAATGGCTGTACAAGCTTACGCAAATTATGAAGCCGAAAAGAACACAGTTACCACTGGAGGGGCTCTGATTTAAGCAAACACCATCCCAGCAAGAGCAGCATTAAGAGCTGAGATCTCTTCTCTACCACAGGGCCCAATTTTGATGGTTTCAATGACACACACACCAGAAATGTTTTGAGCCAGCAATCCCTCCAGTCTCCCAAAAGGTCACATTCAGTGAGATTCCAGCTGAATTCCAAAGGCTGGGACACTGAGTAAGGAGTTCCTTGGTGTAAGCAAGCAAGGGAGTACCCAGCCCAGAATCTCCCCCAGATGCCCAGCCCTCAGGCATGACTGTTTGCTCACCACAAGTCACCCATGCTGCATACCTCCATCTGGCAAGAGTATGAACTCCTAATTGAATATATATGATTGCTCAGTGTCACAAGATTCCTCTCCAGAAAGACCTCAGGCCAAATTTCACCCACAAATGCATCTACGCAAGCAGCACTTACACAAGCCAGTCGTGTATTCATATCCCAGGGTAGGAAAAGTACTCCTGATGACCCAGCCTCCCCCTCCCTTTGTGCCTGTACTTACAAAGTAATATAGTGCAACAAATATTGTGCATAACATAAGACAAGGTTTCTGCCAATTCCCTACAGGTGCGAGGAGGAGTTTCCCTTTCCCATTCTCCCTACCCTTTTGCAAGGCCAAAACCTGATGCCTATGCAAGATGAGTGAACACAGCAGGACTCTGCTCCTCTGCTGTCCCCTCAAACTAAATCAGATTACAGTCTTGGACTCACAGATTTTTCCCTAAGGTCAAACTAGGAGCAATTGTTGGATATATCTTTATTTGTTCTGCCTTTTTTTCCCCCTGTATTGATGAGGTGAGAGGCAGCAGGATTTTTCTTTCTCCTCTCCTTTTGCTGTTGAACAAGACATGGTTTTCATGTCATCTGGCAAACTGTGTCTTTACACAAGACCTGCCCAGTCCTTGTGCTCCCTCGCTGTGTTGTCCTGCATGCTGCAGCCATTGGGACTTTGTGCCTCTGTGTGAATGATTTCTCACTTGTTTCTGAGGGGCAGGTGATGCTGGGGGTGGTGGTGCTCAGCAGCTGCTCCCCAGAGCCCCTTCCATTGTGAAGTTCCATGTCACAGTGGCTGTGCAGTGCAGGAGGCAGCTTTGGTGCTGTGGGTGGTCTCCCATGGCCTTTCCTCTGCTGACCTAAAGTGAGTCTCTAATTGTCTGCAAGGTGCACATTAAATACTGGCAGTCTCCTCTCCTACCACAGCTCTTCTTTACTTCAGTACAATTATTTCTGATGCACACAGAAAAGCAGAGAGAGGAGAAAAAATAAAGGTTCAGTCCTACAGTGAAACAGGCTGTCTACCAAAACATTAAACCACAAACACTTTTTAAAGACCAGTTCAGATTCCAGTGAGGGAGCAGAAGAAATACTCATTGAGGAGTGACACAACACTCACCCCTAAGTGCATTGGCTAAGAGGCTGCTGAGAGCTCTATACAGTACAAAAACTAGAAGTTTGTAATAGAAAATGCTGACAAACTGCAGCTATATATGGACCATCCCTTATAAACAAAAATAAAATGATTGATAACATCCATTTGAGGAGACCAAACCTTATTACTCACTCATTGTTGTCTCTGCTTCTTATTAAGTGCAGAACTTCCTAAAATGTTTCCCAGTATATGCCAAGGGTAGTAATGATAACAGTAATGATTATTTCATTTATAAAGAACTTTCCATTTGGGATCTGCACCATATTTGAAAATACACCTGAAGAAATTGTTTGAAGCCAGTGGAATCACTTCTCTGTGCCTGGACTTTGCTTCATTTTCTGGCATTTTTAACCACTAAAGACATTCTCTTAAATCAGTGAAAGGCTTTCATTACCAAGTTACACATCATCATTCACAGCTTTCAGGAAAAGTTTTATTTATTTCTCATTATATAAACTCTAAATCATCTTAATGCAACCTGACCTAGCCATGTCCTCTTCCTCTAAATAAGGCACCTCCCCAACTCATCAACCCATGGAAAATTATAGGATAAGCACCTGCCACAAAAATATTTTCTGTCTTTGTCACTCTATTGTAAAAAGCAGACAAACAACAAAACCTGTTTTATTTATTTTTTGAGCCAAAGCCTTGTCTGCACCCTGGGAGGCAGGTGGCTGCTGCAAAGCAATGGGCAGGTCCCCGGGTCCATTTGCAGTCCTGGATCATTGCAGACATTGTGCCTGAGCACAGGGACATCTCCCCTCACAGTCACTGCTGGCCTGGACTCCTGCACGACTCAAAGACATAAAGGGAAAGCAGTTTTGCCTAACCCCAGTGTAACTACACAGTGCTGAAGGAGAACTCTTAAAAGCCAGTGTCTTTGTAAATGCTGATTTCTGTCAGCATGGTGCTGCTTTGAAACATGCATTTTCACTTGAGGCAGCTAAAAAAAAGAAATGTCCTTACTTAGTTTATTTTTATTTTAATTATTTGAGATGGCACAAGAGGACAAGGACTTAGGGATCTGGAAATATCTGCTCCCAGTTCAGAGCCCAGCAGTACTGAGTTCAGCCTGTTAAGGCAGAACTTAGAGCACAAAAATTCACCCATATCTCAAGATGCACATGAAAGGGCTACTCCAAGAGCCACTTATGGTATGTTGCAAGGATGGTAGCATCTGGTTTAGTCCCTTAAATTTTCAAAATGTAAAGGACAGTAGAGTTGATAAGCATTTTACATTTTCATAAGTCACTTCAAGAATCCAAATCTGTTTAAACCCAAATTTTAATATACTAAAAACGAGGGGAGGGTATCTCTGTTGCTTCCTTCCCACAACTTAAAACACACCAGCTATTAAAGCAGCAAGACATTTAAATGACTATTCATTCTGATTTTTTTTTAAAGCAGTGCTAGGCTTTCACCTGTATCATTATTATGTAGGCAGTGACAGATGGCAATGGAAAAATATAAAATAACTCTTAGAGTATTAACTTTTTTCAGTACCGTATGTGTCAGATTCTTTAGCATAAATAAATGGCATTACACAGTCTCATTAAATCTATACATCTGTGTAGTAACTTGCAATTTATGGATATTTTCTGACACAATGTTCAAACCAACAGGTTTAGCTCACATGTTTCTTTTCTCACCATGCCATCTCCAAGTCATCAGAAAAGCAAACAAAAGCAAAACCCTACACTAAATATTCCTGAAGAATTCTATGAGAAGATTTGCTATTCATCATCTACACACATTTAAGGGAATGAGAAGGGAAGAGGCTGATGGGATCATGGAAGAAAGGGACTGGAGAGAGTTGGCAAGTAAAACACATAATTAGGCACCTAAAATCTATATCTTTAATGAGTAAGGAAAGACTCCCCAAGTTAGATGAAAACAATAACAACAGGGACACAAACAGGCACATTTTCTCCTTTTGCCCACTGAAGCACAAAAGGCCACACCACATTTTCATCAGAGCAGCCAGGACACTGAGCAGACCCCCATGGGCAGAGCAGGGGCTGCAGGACTGAAGGCTGTGCTGGAACAGCTCAGGCTGCTGAGGAGCTCAGACCATCACTGACCGCACTGAAAGGTGCTGTCAGTGGCTTTGAGCATCACTCACCACTACCCAGAGTAATCAGGAAGTCAGAGACACAAGAGCTGCGTGCACTGCAGCATCTGATACTTCCTCAGGCCTTTCCCAAACATGTCCCATGAACTCAGCTGCTCCACAGGAACCTTGGTGGATGGCAGAACGAGTTCTTGCCTCTGCAGCCTGGGTTAGGGGGACAGCAGGGACACTGCACCTCCTGGGACACAGGAAGGTGGGATGGCAGGAGAGGGCTGGCTTGTACACACCAACCTGCTCCTGGGAGAACTTCCAGGCCCACACTCACTCATCCTTGAACAGGAGCAGGGCAGCTGTGGCGACCCACAGTTACAAAGACTCTTTTTGGGCAACAAGCGGTGTTTGGGAGCCCTGCCTTTAACACCAGAGCCCACTGGTCCAGGCTGGTGGAACAGGATGCAGCACCACTTGCTGTTACCAAACATTTATCAAAGATGCCAACAAAAGATAAAAATCTGTAAATGCAGCCACAGCCCCAGAACAAGGAGTGCAGCAGCCCTGCAACCTCAGTCCCCATGGTTGGGTTTCAGTCGGTACCTCCCCTTTCAACTCCTTTGGCAGTGCCTTTGGAGATGTTCTCCCAAGAGCTGCTAAGGATCTGGGGAGCTGCTCACTGAGTATCAATGAACACTCCTGCCTGAACATCAAGTCACACCTTAGACAAACTCAAACCCAGGTGACACATTACCAGTGGAAAGATGAAATCTGGCATTAGCAGCAACTCCTGCACGTCACACCCTTTTGTCTGCTTGGGTAAAGGATCTGTTGGAGCTATTTATGGACTGGCTCTTTTCCTCTAGGAGGAGCTGGTATTTCTGCCTAAAATTAAGATGGCTTGACACTTCCTACGATGAGGCCCTGTTTTTACTTGCTTATCACTTTGCCAAAAACAAGTTAGGCTGAAATGTATAGACAATATTTTAATTTTGTGTGTGTGAAACTGCAAATCAAAACAGTTGAACTGGCTCTGACAAAGAGGTCAGAGAAACCACAACCTCTGGTTCTTAGTGTTCAGGTCAGGTGATCCACAATCAGCCAAAATAACAAAACCTGCTTTCCTATGGATTTGTACCCACAGCCTTTTTCAAGCCTTCCTTCCTTCCAGGAAGTGCAGTTTGGCTACCTGCTGCCAAACAGAATGAGCAACTTTTGAGTTCCACTCGCCTTTCCCCTCACTAATGAGGATCAGCAATCCCAAGAGATCCCCTGACCATGCAACTTCATCTCATGGGCACACTTCTACTGCATCACTTCAAGGAAAGTCAGAGCCAAAACATCACTGACACGACTTACTTTGGTTTTGAGGACAGGTTGTGTGCATTTAAAAATCATTAGTCGCAGCAATGAAAAGAAGGGGAAAAAAAAGAAGAAAAGAGGAAAGAAATTGGCATCCTAAGAGGCTCACTAAAGCTCTTTAAAGTGCATAATTCCATCATCATACTGTACATAGCACATGATCTCTGAGGGGTAATTATCCATGGGTTGGAAGCCAGTGTGAATATACACATAGTCAATATGATGTGCTTGCTGCTGGATGCTTCTCTTTTTTTCTTTCCCTTTTTTTTTTTTTTTTAAATCAATTTTAATTGTTGTGGATCTATTTCTGCTAATAAAAGAGAGTGAACTGATTCTGGTCGGATAGATTTCTGGATACGGAAAATGAGTGAGCAAAACATGTGAGAGTACTTACTGTATTACCAGAAATATTTATAAATGGCTCTTCCCTCCCTCAGCTGGCAGAGTATCAAAGCACTGAGGAAGCAGCACGGACGGCTTAAAGCAAAGGTCCACTCCTCCATCAGCAGCCCAGGAAAACAATGCCACAGAGCCTCAGCAGAAGCCCAGGCTGGAACTGCTCTCCCAGCAACATCTCCCCTCTAGTTAACAGGCCAGCACTCCTGTGAGTGCAAACTGTGCCAGAAAGGAGCACAAGTGAGCCCCTACAGGGAATATATAATGTGTCTGCTGGGTTGGAACAATGCATGAACTGGAGATCCAAGGGTTTTTGTAACTAAGATGTGACTCCCAGGAATGCCAGTCATTCCAGATGAGGACAACCATATTCTCTGAAGGCTTGATGCCTCCACATACCAAGCTCAACCCAGACTCTGGGCTTGACAGTACTGAAATGTTCCCTGTAAAACACAGCACTATCACAATGCATTCATCAGCTGCATTTATATCAGCAAAATAAAAATGTGGAGATAAGTACATTTAGGAGGAGCACCTACAAATCACCCCTCTCCTTGCATGAGAACCTGATCAAGACAGGAAGGACTCTGTCCCCTGGAGCTCCTGCAAAGGGGGCTCCTGCAAAGGTATATAGTCCACACACAGCAGTACCAGGATGCAGATTCCTTGCAGGGAATGTGCCTTTGTGAAACTCCCACCTGCAAACAGACCAACTTTCTAGAACTAGATTAACCAAATACACACTCTGAACTTCATCTGACATCACAGTTTGTCTCCATGTATCCCACTTGTGCGGACTGTGGGTTTTCCTGGGGGAGATGAGCACCCTGTTGGCTGTGTCCCCAGCCTGCTCTCCATTCCCAGCACTGGAGGACTACAATAAGATGCACCAATTCCCAAGCTGGCCTGTGCATGTGGAAGTGCCTGGGGGTCCTGATTCAGTGCAATACTTAAGCAATCACTGATCTTTAATGTTAAAGTCAACAGGACCTGGGTACATCCATAGGTAATTACACGAATTTATCACTGGGCTGAGCAAGCATGTTCCAGCTCACAAAAGCAAAGCAAGGACAATGTGCAGGAAGAACGAAAAGCCTTCAGGAAAGGATTAGCAGTGTCACAAGTTAAACATCTCCTCCCTGATGACATACAGGATCGGGTCAACTGTGCAGGCAAGCGAGAATTCTGTAGCATGAAGTCACAAATGGTACAGCCTGCCCATACCACTGCCTGTAGTAGCTCTGCAGGTAGCAAATACAGAAGACTAATGTACAATAAGCAATGCTTTAATAGCTCTACTCTGTAGAAGAGGTAGGGATTTTTCAGTGTTTAACTGCACATCATTGCTATTCCAGATCTCCTACTAGGCTGTTTTAACCTACCTAGCAGATTTAAGTGTAAGAAATAACAATAAAGCTCTCTGTAATCAATCCCTGAAACCCTGCAACTCCTGCTTTAGAGTTCTAAAACCATAACCTAGGAGGGCTATAACCTAATAGTGATATGCTGTCATTAACTGGCTACTGAATTACAACAAATAATGTGGAACAACCTGAGCAGCAACCCCACCCTACTATTTTTAAAATAGATTGTTACCTATTTGGTGACAATATGAACACTTCTCAGTTATACAGTACTAAGCAATCTAACACTGGTTATGACCAATCTTGGGCTTAAAAAAAAAAAAAAAAAGGCATTATTTAAAGAGTGTCTTAATCCACACTAAGTATACAAGTTCTTCAGATGATTATGTCTTCTCATAAGTACAGGAAATATCAAGAATTGACAGTAGGTCATTTGAGTCCCCTCGTTTACAGCAGGCAGAAAGTAGTTCACACCTGCTGAAATAATTGCCAAGCAAGGAAAAGATAAAGATATAAAGCAAATTTATTGGCTGTCTAGCAGACTTTACATTCAATTTTCCCTTGTCACATTCTCATCAAGTGCAACTCTAGTTGTGAAGGCTACAGTCACAGCTGTGTTAGATACAACTACCCCTATGCCAAATCTGATCCGAGGGGTTCAGGAAGGCAGTGTGAGTACTCCCAGGAGGGACACATGATTTTATATATCACATGCCATGCTTCATTTATCTGCCTGCACGTGCACAGTGAGTTCACTGACTTCTTTTAAAGTTCTGAAGCATTCACAACCACCTTCATTTGTGCATATATGCTAAAGACTCTTTGCAGAAAGGGATTTGCTCATATAACAATACCTTATTACTACTCTGTTGCCAGGTTTCTGGCCTGGGGCTTTGGGATCAGCAGCTTCCTTAAAGATACCATCAACAGGGGATTCTCACTCTAGGGTAAGAATAAAGCATCTACCATGAGGCAGAGCCCGAGATGTTTAAAACTTGGAGATTTATTTCAGGCAGCTGCACCCCGCACACACGGAGGTGGAATATTCCAGTCTCCAACTTTCAGATTTGGTAGGAGACATAAGGAAAACAGAGTTTTTGCAGTGACTACCAAACACCAAGAAATAATCATATGGGTGAACCAAACAGAAATGTTCCGTTTGCTATGAAAATCGTTTCAGTTGATTCAAGACATTTGTCTGGGCAAAAAGAAAATAAAACCATTCTGAAGTTGTGTCACCTCCTCCTTTCAAGTGCTGGCCCTTTGGAGCTGAAATACATGATTTTGAAACAAACACGGAAATGTTTTCTACTTTCGAACATCAAAATCCATTTTAGTGTTGAAGCTGAAGTTTAGTGTTTAATGCTGAAGCATTTTCTCCCCCAACATTTTCATCTAACTTGACTCAGATTTCATTCTGGTTCCTGCTTACAACTGCCTTTTCCAACAAATTTATTATTTGTCATTTCCACCTAGTGGTTTCCACAACAAGCTCATTCCCAGCAGGCTGTAAGGATGCAAACAAGTCTCAAGTCAGTCTTTTGCATCAGGAGTTAAAGAAGCATTGAACTAATTTAAGAATTTCTGAAATAGGCATTGTTTAAATAAATATTTCTTTTAATTAAAAAAAAAAAAAGAAAAAAAAAGGCAAACATTTGAAACCTCTGTATGTCCTTAACTACACCATGACAATGACATAATATTTTGGAGAGGCTAAGCCTCCTATCCCATTCTTCAGCACAGATAGCTCTAACTCTGCTCCCAGGCACAGATGAGACCAGGGACATCAGCACAAGGTTCCCATAGATACTCCAGTGCCTTGCTGAATTTATAAATCCCTTCACTTCTCTGGGCTCTAAACTTCCACTCAAGATCAGTTAAGATGCCTCCATAAATCTTACTTGGCATCTAGTTGCATCCTTAGGTGCCTAAACACATGTTTAAACAGGAATCTAAATCTCTGCAACTCAGTTCATCTACAAAATAGAAATTGTAATTCCTTATCTTATGGGGGTTCAGAGACAATAAATTGATTAACATTGGAGATTAATGTTCATGTGCTTAAGTCAATGGAAGAAGAAACAAATCCTAATTCAGGGTGACAGAGCACTTACAGGACTTCTAGCATTTGTAAAGCCAGTGCCTTTTCTGTCATGGACAAGATACATCTCCTTGCAAAGAAACTTGCACAATATTCACTCCATATATTTTGGCTCAAGCTAGAAGTAGCAGTCTGCCTCTTTTATAAGCCCTTCAGAAAAAATATCTCTGTACAGCCTTTAAATTATCTACTGTTGGGTTCAATGAATTTGATGAAGAAAAGCTTGGAACATAAATTCAAGTGACAACTGAAGTTTAACACAGGCTGCAAAGAAGAGAAAGGCAGGGAGAACTTTGCATATGTTTGCACAAAAGAGAAATTGTTCGAGTGAGTGGGAAGAAATTTCTAAGGCTGATGCCTTATAATATGACCCCATACCAGTTGAGATGTCTTTCACAAAGACCACATCACGTGCTGTTGATTCCATGACTCATTATTTCCAATGTTAAAAGCATGGCTGGATACCATCATCAGAAGGGAAATTATTTTGTGTCACTACAGTAATTTTTTCTTACATTGCAAACAGAATACATTGATTAAAGCACACAGAATCTGGATGTTGGTTTAAGGCAAAATAGGTAATTAATAGTAGCATCTCTTTGAAGAGACAGGCAACAAAATCTTCTCTAATATCTAACATTCAATCCATTTTATCCTCTATAAACAACACGACGAGCACCAGCTTTGAAGAGGGGTTGCATGAATAGCAAATATCAGGGCTGACATTGTGAAAGCCATGAAGATGGAGCAAAGCTTGACTGGGGTGGAAGGAAGAAGCTCTAGCTCCCTTTGGCATCTGCCAGACACTTTGAGCACTTACTCAGGCTGAGGGAGCCCAAGCTCTCCGTGGCGCTGCTGCAGCCTCTGCCTTCTAAGCTGGCAAGGGTGTTGATCACGCATCTGTTTTCATCACAAATTCCATCTGGATTTTAGAATTCTCAATTTAGATCTCATTAAGACACACACACATCTGCAGAGAGCTTTGATTTCTAGACACCAAAGGCTTCCAGTGGGAAAAAGCTGCTCTGAATAGTTTCCCACCCACTTTCACAGCAAGACTGATAACAGGGCATTTGTGCCAGTGCTTTTTGGATAGAAGAGGTACACACACACATTTATATAAATGCAGACACATGTGCTGCTGCTGGTGAAGCTCTGCTCTTTTCTTAGCTTGGGTTTGGATGTCCTTGATTGAAAAACACTGCAGCAGCCTGAACTCATCAGTCTGCCATGAGCCCAGCAGCACAGGTTTTAATGAGGAAATATCTGCTGATAGCTTTTGTTTCTACTGCACCTTTAACTGTTGGCAGGAGAATTCAGGAAAGGACTTGGATGTCAGCTGGATATCAAACATCATTGGCCACTGGTCAATCATCAAGCAAACTGCAGGGCTGAATGGAATGGATTTGACCCAGAGGTTACCAATTTTTCAAGATATTACATGTGACCGTTTCTTAAACAGATTAGATGACACATTCTCAGCCAAACACACACCAGAAAACGGGACTGTTATCCTCCGATTTGTTCTCTTTTTGGAAAAAAAACAGAGGGCAAACTTTCAAAACTTTCAACCTTCTTAAAAAGGCAGTGAGCTTTCTGCATTCCTGACCTTTCACTTGCAGAGGGAATGCTGATTTCTTGCTGAGCTATGGCTCTGATCATCCCTGCCAAAGCTAAGACGTACACGGGCTGGCTTACCCTTGTTTCCACTGGCTGCTGGAACACGCAAAAGAGACTGTGTGCCCTCCTGCCTCCAGCACCCAGCCAAGCAACGTGATACTTTTCAGAACCTTATATAGCACTTTAAGAGCTGTATAGAGGAGCTCGAAACAGGATGACACAGAGGGCAGTGGTGCAGGGAAGTTGAGAAATGTCTTCTACTTTTGCTCTCGAGCAGATCAAATGGTCAGTTCCAAAGTGGGGCATGATCAACTCCCTAACTTTTTGGAGGCAAAAGTTAGCTGAAAGACTAGAATAACACAGAGTAGGAGTGGAAGTGGATGTGCTCACCCACAGACAAAAAAAGAAGGTTTATTCAAGCATTGCAGTATGACAATCATGCAATGCAAATGCCCCAGTGAAGTGAAAATGTGCAGTCAGCCCTGGAGCCCAAGGTTTCAGCATTCCCAAGGCAGGGCAGCAAACTGCAGCACTCTGGGAGTGGCCTTTGGTCATGTCATTTTTCCCAGTAAGCCCAACAGGAAACACCAGTGCAGAACAGCTGCTTCTAAATACCCAAGCTACTGCTAGAACAGAATCAAAGCTTGTGCCTACAGATCCTAAACAGTGCCAAGGTCCCCTCCTGCCCAGTGCTGCTTCACCCAATGTAAGGAAATGGTGAGACAGAAGAAAGGTCTGTCAAGAGGTCTGCACCTGCACTGCCTACTCATCTATGCTGTTATTTACTGTAGTGCCTAAGATGGGCCACACTCCTATGACACTATTTCTGAATGCAGAAAAAGGGATCAGTGTTTCATTTTACAACCACTGCAGCACAGATCTGGGGTGCTCCCTACCAGTGTCAGCACAGACAGGCTGTATCTTCAGGCCTGAAGAGAAGAGAATTTGGCCCAAGATGTTAAAGGGTTATTTTAAGGAATGCTTTTCTCTTTCTCCCTTCTCTCTCTCTCTCCATTTGTTTGTTTTGGAATTGATACCAGGAAAAAAAAATGTAACTAGGAAACAGAATACATAACCGCCTGAGGTGATGTACAAGAAGTTTCTTCGCATTCTCTGACTTTTTCCTGGTTAAAACCAGTTTGCCTGGGGATGGGCCAGCTCGGTTTCGGCTTCTCCTGCTTTCCCAACATTCCACAGAATAGCATGACCTTCATTAACTCAACACAGCAACTGGATCCAGCTAACAAAATCCAACACGTGTAGGCACTTGTCCCCCTCATCCTCAAGGGTAGAGAAACACGGATACCGTTGTTCCAAAACTGGCCTTGTCGTTTCCAGTCCTTATCCTTGCAGAACAGATGCTATCAGGACTGCTCCTTGCTGGTCAAAGGCTGCAGTAGCTTCTCTGCACCCTTTCTGCTGACTAGATTAACACCCAGTTGCTCTCTTAACTGTGGATCTAGTGAGAGAACTGTGCAAAGATATAGTTTACAAGAAATGGTAAATAACTAGTAGCCAGGGCTCTATACTTGTGTTGGCTGGGTGTCAGGGCATTTGTTACTGAGAATATGGACTTGTTCATAGTTTAAAACAAAAACAAAACCAACAAACTAAACAATAACAGAAAACTTCAGAACTGTAGCAGTCTGGACATGGTTTAATGGATTTGGGGGCATGGGGGAAGGAAAGGTCTAGTCAGCCTGCAATATTACATATCTGGAGATACAACAGAGATAGTGGGGAATGCACTGAAGATAATAGACTGGCCTCATATTTCAGTGTTTGTTCAAACTTTTCATGTTTTCAGATGAAATTCCATGAAAAAAAAATCCAATAGCTATGGGCAGCAGAAAGCAAGACACTATTAGGAGCTAAAATAAAGCAAATTCTCTACCATTCACACTCAGGACCAGCACTTACAAGCTCAGATTTGGCAGTGGCAGGTCTTAAACATCCCCTACATCCTGCTGCTTTCCATTTCTCTGTATTGACAGGTGAGGCCCAGTAACTTCAAAATTGGACTCTGCACCTCATTTAGGGCAGACAAGTGCAGTAGAGGGACTGCATCCTTTTATTCACTGAGCTGTTGGTCAGACTGTACTGTCACCTGTGACAATCCCACAAATCCTAAATTAGCTCTTAACCCTCAAGGCTCCTTGAGTGAAGCCAGCCCTTTGCCAAGCAGCTGTGCTGCCCAAGGATGGCTCCAGGGGCAGCTGCTGAAGCCTCAAAGCTCAAAGCCACTGTGACTCAGTTCAGCTGCAGATGAGTATCTGCTCTAACCAAGGCTGTGATGCTGTTCCAGTCACTGCCACAAGGACATGAAAGCTGGCACAACTCCTACTCAGGGAGATGTTCTTCCACCCCAGAACAAGGAAGACCCTTGACATAATCCTGACCATGATGTAAATCGAGGTACTTTCCAGACTGAGACCCTTTTCCCTGTTCCATAAAAGTCACACAAAACTCCACAAAGGCCACAGACTAAGTAATTAGAATGGATATGGGCAATGGGAGATAGAGGAGGAATAAGCCTGAGTGAAGTGTTGCATAAGCCGTGGTAATGTTTCAGTGGGGTTGGTTAGTTTAGTCTGTCATATCAGCAAAATAAGCAGAGGAAAGTGAAAGTGTTTCATATTTATGAAGTTCCATAAATAGTTCACAGGACTTTGCTCCTCAGTAAGGATTCCAGGTACCACAGTAATACCAGAAGGAATAAATGTACTATCAAGCTTGTGCAGCAGTCACTCTATCTCTGCTATTTGAGCAAATGGACAGAAGTCTGTCATTTTTATCCCCAGTTTAATCTCAGACACAGTCATCTGGTGGTGTGTATATTTAACCAAATTCCTCACTCTAGAGCACAAGAGCTCCACTAGCAGACAGCACTCTGGATGCTGCTACAAAGATCCTTACTGTTATGAGCATATATATCAAAACAACCGCTGCTTTTGAAGCAACCAGCATGAGAGGTGGCCTCACCATCCTCAAATTCCAAAATAGTTTTGGGCACACGTTCCCATCTGTCATGGTTCTTTCCCTACAGGGAGTCTAACCATCACTTCACCATTTACTGCTACAAGGACAAATTTATGCCACCTAGTTCTACAGATCTCACAGTCAGCTATCCAAGTCCCTGCTAGCACTGTGTAGGTCCCCTGTGAAGTCAATCCAAAGAAATAAGCATCTCCAGAGGGCAAATAACTTCATCCCACTTGTTCAGCGAGATGATGGTTTCTGGAAAAGCCTACAGTACAAGATAAAATTACTAGTTTGGACTAGATACTTCGCCTCTGCAAGGCTGAAGTTCCTCGAAACGAGCTCCACGTTAATGGCACTGTTCAGTGCAGAACGTCACAGATCCTTCCACACAGAAGCTGGAAAATCTTCTATCAGCCATTTCAGCTGAAACCATTTGTTACTAAGACAATGGTCCTTAATCATCTTCAGTGCAAGTCAGTGCAGATAAGTAAAGCTGTGCCTCCCCAGTTTTCAGAGGGATGGTCCACCACTACCTCTCTTCTACCTTCTTGCTTATTTTGGTCCTTCAAAAATCCTAAAATTACATGGTTGACCCATACCTTCATTTCCATGTTTTACACACGATGTTCAAGTCATGTGCTTACAATATTATAGGCCTTGTCTGGCATTGAAAAAGTTTTAGTCAAGAGTGTTTTATGTTCCTGGAATTGCTTATACAAAATTCCCTTTTACAGATTAATTTACAAGAGAAGAAAATCCTGTACTTATCTTAATTACTTTATTGATTCTTGGAAAAAGAAATACAAACTCAAGCTGGGAAGAAAGAAAGATAACATGCACTTGTCTTTCACATACAGTCAAAATCTTTCCATTGATGCTGTTTTATAATGCCCAAGATCCACTCTTCTGCTCTAGAGTGGTAAAAACTGACCCTTTTCTTTCCCCCATTCCCATGAGAAAAACAACTACAGAGAAACAGCAGGAGGGGAAAAACAGGGAGAGACAGACTAAGCTATGAAAGCTTTCATATACTACAGCTTTACAACAAGGTTATGTGCATTCACACAGAGCATTGTATGGCAAGGCAGAACCGACTGTGAGCTCCCTGTGAAACAGCAAAAGGAAAACCACCATTAATGCAGGGGGTAGGATGGTCTAAGGAGTCCAGAGAATGGCAGGATTCAGACACATTAGGGTGAGGAGAGATTGTTAGGATCTCCTGGTCTGACCTGTCCACCCCCAACGAGCTTCTCTTCCATGCCTGCACAGAAGCCACAGCTTCTGGCTGTTACCCTTCCCTAAAGCCCTGATGCTCTGTCCGCTGAAGACAGGGCAGGGAGCTCAGAGGTTTCTGATCTCTCCTTTCACTGCCTAGTAAAGAACAGGCCCCTTACATACCCAGCTCTTCTGGGGGCAGGCTGAGCTCCGATGGTGTGACCTCGGCAATTACCGCAGGACTCGTTACAGGCATGTTGTGATCTGCCCTGCAAAGGCCAGGACACACGGCTGCACTCGGTCATCCATCATGCAAAGCCTTCCTTCCCATCAAGCTTCCAGCCAGGACACTGAGCAAGGCCAGGTTTAATCCCAGGTTATGAGTGTGCATGAGAGCACACTGCTGGAAAAGAGCGGATTAACAGAAGCTGGAGTTCCTCCTCACTCCAAAGTATTGCTAGGGCTGAAGTGCTGCAGGCTGACTCACACAGCTCCCCACCCGCCCTGAAAGAAACAATCTTCTCAAAGACCTATGAACTGAGACAGAAAACTCATGGGTTTGCTGAAAGGGAAAAAGAGAAAAGAAAAAGACAGACAAAAGAAAAGATCCTAAAGAAACACATGCTTGGATATTTTCTAGAGCTGGTTGTTTTTGTTGTTGTTTTGTTGGGTTTTTTTAAGAAAAGCAATGGAGAAAAATCACTTTCTTAAATTTAAAAGATTCTTACTAAGTAATTTTTTATAAAAGCTGGTTACTGCTCAGTGGAGATGTACTGGCTACATTCTAAACCAGAGCAACGACATAAAGACTGGAAAATTAAAAAAATCTTGCAGAAAACACTGTGTTTTAGCTTTTGAACCCTAGATTTTCACAGCTCCAGGTTTTCATCTGATTTTTGAAGCCCAGCCTGGTCACACAACTCAACCAGAAAAACAAGAATGAACAGCCTGGGGTAGCAAGGACACGAGAACAAGCAGGCAAGGGATGAGGGTCCCTATCCTTTCCCTGCTGCCAGGAATGGAACACCACCATGGCAACACCATGCGAGCCTGGGTGTGATCTGAGGGATGGAAAAACAATCACTTCTTCCTACAGCAAAACTGTGAAGGATCAACAGGTTTTCTGTACTATTTAAGGAATAAAAAAAAGAAATATAAAAGAGAAAATACTAGTTGGCTTTTATTAAGAACAGCTGCCTCAGGTTAGAGGTTACTCTAAGAGGCATTATCACCAATTGGTTTGAGCTCTTTGGCTGCTGCCTGAGCAGAGCTGGAAAACAGATTTGTACTCCCTGCAATAAATTATTGACTGCTATGACTCTCAGGAAGGCCAAGGCGTGGTCCTTGCTGGCAGGTGAGAGGGTGTTTGTTTGCCAGCCGTTCCCCTAACTGGAGGAAAGGTGCTCATAAAGTAAAACTGCAGAAGAAAAGGCAAAAGCGAGAGGCAGGATTCCCGTAAGTGACTTTTTGGTGCTCTGTGGACACACAGCTTTTGACCACGCTGAACCACAGGAGTGTCCTCAGAGCACCAGGGCACCCCACAAGAAACCCAGGGGCTGGAGATGTCTGTGTGAAAATGCACAGCACTGGCTGACCTTTGCTACATCTCCTTCTCCAGAGCCACAAGTAAACATGATCAGGAATGCAGAAAGCACAGATCACACACACACCACACAGAGCAGCCACACGGAACACACTGTGGTTCTACCAGGCCACTATTAGCAGCCTCTGAAGGACATTCCTGTCCCGTATTCAGGTGGGGTTTAATCTGCTGTCTGCCCACCACCCATCCTGGAGGCAGCAGGGAGACATCCTTACCCCTTTACTTCCAAAGTGAAACAGAAAGGTAAAGTAGCTAAAGTCTGCCCTGTGATCCAGAAGCAGATTTCACCACCTCCCGCCTTCCAACTCAGCTCTCATTCCTGCAGAGCACAGCACCTCTCAGATCTGCTCCAGGTCAGCAGGTAACACTCATGCATTTCACACCCCAGAGAAGGAGAAGTCATAGAGAAAAGGGACTCAAGGATTCAAAGGTTTGGTGCGATTTATAACCAGCACCCTGGGAATGGTAGAGGCTGATGATATTTGAAAGCAAGCAAAGTAAGAGCATAAAACTAGAACTGGAGCTAAGATGGTGTTCTAAGTGTGATGACCTGACTGCAAACAGCAACTCCTTTCACGCTTCCCTAGTGCCCTCAGAAGCCTTCAGACACAAGGCAATTCAGATTTCATTCTCCTTGGTACTACAACAGATAACATCTCAGCACCCTTTCTCCATATTTTGCCTCTTATGCAGCAAAAGATTAGTTATAAATTTCATTTAAAAATCCCAACTTCATCAATGGTATCATTCCTTAGGGCATTGCCAGTGCAAAACCCCAAGGGACGTAACATTAAATGCCTGATGTCCTTAAATCTTGTGAAGTATTTTCTAGGGGTTTTGGTTGCTGAAAGCTTCAATGACACCAGGCTGTTCAGAGTTAACCTTTGTGGGTGTTTTCATCATTCTGATCTCCTTTTCTAAAACACAGCTGCTAATTCCTCCACGTTAGAAAAAGGACATTTTAATAAACCTGACAGCTCTACCTCGTATCATTATAAAGTAATGCTCCTTGCTAACTCCTGCCTGTAAAAAGCTGGACTTGACACTAAATCATAGGCTCTAGAAACAAAAAAGATGCCATGGCTAGCCTTACAGCAGTGAGCTCAAAAATTCCCAGGTGGAACAATCCATGGTCAGAGGCTCTCAAAAAGAGCACACTGAACTTCAGAGCCCTGAAGTTACAGGCTAATTTCAGTACTTGGGAATCTTAAATAAAGCCTCCATGTGAGCCTTTTTAGGATTATGGCCCTCAGTTGTTTCTAACTGAAGAAATGAAAACTATCATTATATAGTTCTGGAAAAGCTTATTCCCAAATAGATCCTATTTACAGGTCAAAATTCTACCCTGTCTTGTTTACATGCAACTCCCATAAAAAAATTAAATACCATCCCTTGAAGATCATGGGATTGTGCAAGTGCCCACAGGCTGCAGAGCGTGTTCAGCCTGGAGGTTCCTCTGAGCAGCATCTCTTGCTCCCTTGCTCTCCTGGGTGCCAGGGCTGCCCTGGCCTGGGAGGGTTGATAGCCAAAACCTGTGCACTGCTGGCCCTCCCTGCCCATACACACCAGCTCATTTAGAGCCAGCCCAGAAGCTGCATTCACAGCTCTGACCACACTGCAGGTGTGCTCTGAGAGAAGCAGAACAACCCCAAAAGCTTTTGAAAAACTAGCCCTTGAGGTCTAATGTCAAAATCAAACTTTGTGCCTATCACAGGCCTGATAAATTAGCAGTTACAGAAAAATGAGTTTCTACAGAAATAAGAAAGGTGCTGCAATTTAGTTAATTTAAGAGTTAAGGCTTTCAAGATCACTGGCATTTTTCCTGTCTCCTTAAATACACCATCTCAGCCATACCTTGGTGGGCTGACACAGGTGAAATCAAAATGTCAAATTTTCAAATCAAAAACACCTGTCAGGACAACAGAATGCAGCATTTCTTGCTGAAAGTAACTTTCAGTTTCTTTGGATAAAAAAAAAAATACATTTTTGTCTGTTTGTTTTAACGCTCCTTATGAGGCAGCCAATCTGGCTGGCAGCCCCCTCCCTCTCCTCACTGCTGCTGAATTTTGATTGTGTGGGGAAGATGGGATGGCTGTTAACCTCTGTATGGTGGGGTCAGCATCACAACAACATGCTCCTCCAGCAATCCTACACCTCCTGTCACAGCATTCCTCTACCTCCGCTTGTTTTTCCAAGTTTAATTAAAATCCGCTGCAGTTTTTTTCCCATCTGCTCTGAGGGGCTGTGTGGCTCAGCCGTGTTTCTGCTTCTGGAAAGCAGCAGGAACAGAGGGGTTAATGCTCTGTATTCAGAACAAAAACCACAGAGCTGAGGCAGAACTGCACTCATCCAATCCATTCCCTGACAAAACTTGTTGCTAGTCCTGTCTGCACCATCCTAGATCTCCCAGGTTTCACTGGCTTCCAGCCAAAAGTGTCGTTTTACTCTCATAATGAAGGGGGCCAGAAGGATTTATCTTTCCCAACCTCTCCCTACATTATGTCCATCCCTGCAGAGCAATCTTCTTGTTTTTCCACATTTTCTTGCAGTCTGAAACCCTCCCAAGGGCATATCCCCAAGGATCTGCTGAGATGGAGGGCTTCTCAGTTTACAGCTTCTGCCTACAGTGCTGTATTTAGCCCATTAAAAATCCCAATAAGGTTACACATAAAAGCTCCTTCAAAGTTTTGGCCCTGACACTTTACTCCTCACCTTCTAAATCAAGTTATTCCTTATTTGAAAATCTTCAGAAATTGTTTGGATGAGTGAATGACCTATTCTGAGGCTTTAAAATTAGATCAAAAGTATAAAGTTGCTTCCTCCCAAGCCACTGTACTACTAAACAAGGAAACGGCCACACAATAAAATTTCCACAAGACGAATAGAGTCTGTAAACTAGAGCTGCCAGAGGTGAGAAGGAAAAAAAAAAAAGGCTAATGCTGTAGTATTTGCAAGCTAATTCAACAATATATTATACAAATTACAGTTCCCACCTTCCAACTTGCATCAGGAGCTGCTCCCACAAAACAACCACCGCTCCCAAAAACCCAAACCTGCATGGTTGAACATTCTCCCTAGGCACTGAGTCAGGCTGAGAGACTCAGGTTAAAGGGGAGATGCCCATTTTCCCTTGATCTACTCAAGTCATCTGCTACTCTGCAGGAGTCTGGGGCCTAGAGACAAGTGCAAAGTCTGCCCACTGGATCTCTCCTTCCTCTTTCCAGGTTCTTTTCTCCCTATGATATATCCTGACTTAGTCATGTTATTCCCACTGACTCATGAAAGCCCTTCCAAAGCACAGAAAGCACACCTGAAAAGCAATCAAATAAACAATCCAGCCCTATAATGATATGTCAGGTTTCTCTGAAAGTTTTTTTGCCCTGGGCCTGGAAGACTAATCCAAAAACAAATCGTTCTCCTGCTGGCCTGTGAAGAAAACTCAACAGTAAAAGACCTGCAGCTGGAATTGAGCAAATAATCCCAATGACAAAGAACAAATACCTGTTCTAACGTAGCTGCTGTGACTCCACTGGCTCAGTCACTACTAAAGCTGGAGTAGAAACCTTCCTTATTTTTAGGTTAAGTGAGCAAACACAAATTTGAAAGCAGGGGGAAAGATCCTGAAGCCAGGAAGCATTATTTTTACACACTAATTGCTGATACAACCACACTTAGGGAAAGAATGAACATCCATTGTTCCCCATTGCCATGGTCTACTGAAGGGAATCTCAACTAGATCAAGCCTGCCTTGAGTTTTACTGTGTGTTTTGATTCCAGCTTTGATAAGGTCACACCTTAGAAGAGCCATGCATAGTGTAACAGATGGGGATAAAGCTTTCAGCTACTCCCAGACTCCGCTAATAGCATTTCTAAGAGAAGCAAAATCAAATTTTTTTGTATTTATATAAATAGGTATGGGTTTTCAAGTTACTTTGGCTCCCACCTCATCCCACCAACCCACACAGGGATGATTGTGCTGCAGTGGAGGCTGTGACAGCTGAGAGTGCAGGGGCAAATACCCACTCGGGCAGGAGGAGCACCTAGAGCTGCCTCCCCAAGGACCAGCACCACACCCTGCAGAGCCACACTCCTCAGGGAAGCAGCTCCAGCCATGAGCTCAGTAATCCCCACATCCCCAGACCCAACACCAACAGTCCTACATGTCAAACACCAGGCTGTGCCCAGACCTTTCTTCTGGAATAAGCCAGCCATCCCCCACTGCTCTTCACACCTGGCACCAATTTCACACTCTGGATTCACCCCTCTGAAACCTCAGACTCTGCCAGCTTGGGATCCAATCCATCTTGGTAAAACAGCAGCACTCTCAACTACAGGATATACTACAGAATTTTTAAAAAAATAGAAATAGCATAGAATAGTGAGGTAATGGTGACCTAATTTCCTAGACTGGCTGTCTGCTAACCACAACTTCAAGGTTTCAGAGACTTTGGCTCACTATCAGCTTGCACTAAAAATGCCTTCTCTGCAAACCAGAAATAAGCCTATTACGTTGTTTTCAGATAATACCATCAAAAAAAAAAAAAAGAAGGAACGCCACAAACTTGCACCCCCATGAATAACAAACCCAAAACCTTTTCTATTCATGTCAAACTTTTACAAAGAATGTGACCTATTGTGTAGAAAGGAGCTTAACTCTCATCTATCACAAGAATGATGCTGTCACAAAAATGACCCCATACCAAAATTTCTACAACACAGACTTAATTTCCAGTGAATTACTTCAGTTTAGTATCACTTTATATCAAGTGAAGAGATAAGAGGTAACATTATTAGCCCTGATGCAGAAAATGAACTGTGGTGGGAAAGTTTTGGGAACTGCATGCCACAGGAATGAAACGTTAGCATAATGTGGACAGCAATGTGCTTAAGACTGCGGCAGCTGGACTGAGGCAGGAGAGGTCATGCTTAGCAAAGCCTCTGGAATTCCCAGGGATGGTACTGCAGTGACATGAAGGAATTTCACGGGATGTTGTATACTCAGAGTGCGAAAAAGCAGAAGATTCTGCACCAGAGAGCAGCAGCTAAGGTGAAAAGTTTTGGAAGAAGATCTAAGGAGGAGTCTATACAGTAAATAGAGATAAGGGCAGGAGCCAAAGGGTGCCAAAAGTGAAAATATTTCAGCTTGGAATGAAATAACAAGATGACTCCAGAAGTCAGTTTAAACCACTATTTAAAAATATGTAGGTAGTTATTTACTTATGAAAGCTCCTCTTGTCTATTTATGTGTCGGACACAGGTACAGCAAGACCAAAATATGGTTGTGGTCCACTCTCCCCTCACCATGCTTCAGTGTACAACATTTGCACATCATTTTGCAGTTGCTAAAAAGCAAAGTAATGAAATTAAACTGAAAGAGGACTAGATCAGTGAAGGAACAGAGCCACCGTATGTCAAGTGATGTTTGATAGATGTGAGCTTGAAATAGCTTCATCAGTTTACAGCCATATGTGCCTACATTGTTCATGCTTGGGGGTTAGTGTGCACAAGCGCTCAAAACCACAACTCAGCACACCAAACAGAGCAAATACCCAGATGAGGCTGCACTTACAAAACTAAAACAGCTGCAGAAGAGAGTAGGACAAAAATCTAGCCAAGGTTAAGATGGGGCTTAAGGAAACTGAGACAGAGTTGCCTCCTATAGGACTACGGCCAGTGAGACTCCTCCATTCATAACCATGGATCATGGCAGAAGTGTGTCTTAGAAATGCCAGTACCACACACGGGAACCAGTAAAGAAGCAAAGAAGGGGGTTAGAAATCTAGAAAGCTTCATTCAACAGGGCTCTTAGGTGCACACTCAGGTCTGGTGCCAGCCCAAGGGCCCTGGAGAATGAGAACATCACTCAAAGGTAAACAAGCACATAAATGTTCATGTGATCAAAGAACAGCTTTGTTGTAAGGGACCCTAATAAAAACCACATGTTTCCCACCCCCTGCCATGGCAAGGACTCCTTCCACTATCCCAGGTTGCTCTAAGCCCTGTCCAAGCTGGCCTTGAACATTTCCAGGGATGGGGCAGCCACAGCTTCTCTGGGCACCCTGTGCCTCACCACCCTCACAGTGAAAATTTTCTTCCCAATATCCAATCTAACCCTGCCCTCTGTCAGTTTGAAGCCATTCCCCTTGCCATGTCACTCCAGGCCCTAATAAACAGTCTCTCTCCTTCTTCCTTGTCAGCTCCCTCCTAATACTGGAAGGCTGCAAAAAAGTCTCCTTAAAGCTTTTCTTTCCCAGGCTGAGCAATCCCAATTCTCAGCCTTTCCCACAGCAGAGCTGCTCCATCCCTCTGATCATCCTGGTGCTTCCTCTGGACTGGCTTTGACAGGGCCAAGTTCTTCCTGTGCTGGGCCCCCAGGGCTGGGCCAGCTCTGCAGCTGGGGTCTCACCTGAGGGGGGCAGAGGGACAGAATCTCCCATCCCTTTTCTGCCCAAACTGCTTTTTCAGTGTGGTTCCAAAATCAGATCCAAGACATTTGCTAATACTGATTAACTTGTATAAATCCCAATTCACTTTCTCAATGGCATATTATTACTGTTCCAGAAACAGTCCAATGAAAAGCAATCAGGGAAATGCCAAATACCAAACCCTATACATTATCACATACAACTCAGGGAGGCAGGTTGATTCCCAGCAGAAGAGACAATTTTGAGGAGACCTTTTTGAGATTTTTTATCAGTACAGGAGGGACAGACATCGTTCACACGCCAACTGTTTCACAGGGCTAAAAGGTCCAGAAATGAAGCAGCAGTGTAAAAAGAAGAACAGAAGTACACAGATTTGTTTCAATGCCTGGTTAACTCAGGCAAATGCAACTTGGAGAAGAAATGTGAAGTTTTTAACTGAGCATAGAGCAGACTTGCTAAATGGCAGTCCTGGAGGAATCTGACTAAGCTCCTGGATCTAGTGGTTTATGTTGGACCAGTCGCTGCTGCAAAGCCAGCCAACAGCAAAAATTCCAGATCCAGGAGCTCAGAAAGAAAATAAGACAGTGAGTTTAGGCCACCTGATACTCCTTTCAGAAAAGTGAAAAGCAAAATTATTCCAAAGACTGCCTCCTTTTCCTAAAATGTCCTAAATTTTGCTAGTTACACCACCATCAAGCAGACAAAGCCAGCAACTTTGCTCATTCGCACTGAGCTAACCTCAAATGCTACAGATCACTGAGAGTGTTCAAGAAAATCAGGAAATTTACCATTCTTATCACATAGCATGTCCTATATCACAGAATCAATAGGTTAGAAGAGACCTTCAAGATCATCAAGTACAACTCAACTAAACCATGGCACTAAGTGCTGTATCCAGTCTTTTTTTGAACACATCCAGGTGACTCCACCACCTCCCCAGGCAGACAATTCTAGTACTTAACTTTTTCCTAATATCCAACCTATGTTTCCCTTGGCACAGCCTGAGACTGTCCCCTCTGGTTCTGTCAGTGCAGCCTGGAGAAGAGCCCACCCCCACCTGAGCACAGCCACCTTTCAGGGAGCTGTAGAGAGTGATAAGGTCACCCCTGAGTCTCCTTTTCTCCAGGCTGAACAGCCCCAGCTCCCTCAGTCATTCCTCACAGGGTTTGTGTCCCAAGCCCCTCACCAGCCTCGTTGCCTCCTCTGGATGTGCTCAGGTGTCTCAAGGTCCTTCCTAAACTGAGGGGACAGAACTGGACACAGCACTCAAGGTGTGGCCTCACCAGTGCCAAGCACAGGGGAAAAATCACCTCCCTGCTCCTGCTGGCCACACCATTCCTGATCCAGGCCAGGGGCCATTGGCCTCCTTGGCCACCAGGGCACAGGGCTGGCTCATGTTCAGTCAGCTGCTGACCAGCACCCCCAGGTCCCTTCCTGCCTGGGCCCTGTCCAGCCACACCATCCCCAGCCTATAGCACTGCAGGGCTTGGAGGCCAAAGTGCAGGACTCAGCACTTGGATTTATTCCACTTCATTTTATTGGACTCTGCCCATCCATCCAACACTTCCAGGTCTCTCTGCAGAGCCCTCCTACCTTCCAGCAGATCGACACATGCTCCCAGCTCAGTGTGTCTGCAAATTTCCTAATAAAAGACTCCATACCCTCATCCATGTCAATAAAAATATTGAACAGAACTGGCCCCAGCACAGACCCCTGAGAGGCACCACTGGGGACTGATCCCCAGCTGGATGCAGCACCATTCACCACCCCTCTCTGGGCCTGGCCATCCAGCCAGTTCTTAACCCAGGAAGGAATGCTCCTGTCCAAGCCACGGGCTGCCAGAAAAATATTAGGAAAGCCCTTGGTCTCTCAAAATATCCCATATCTAAATGGCAATCATGTGCTCTTCTAATGTGTCACAGTTGCTTTCAAAGTGATTATTCCACAGAACTACCAAGAGAACAAAGGAAGACACTTCTCTACATCCTGGCTTTCAAATACATCATTCTCAACTCTTTTGCTTTCCCCTAGCTTTACTGCAGAAAAATCCTGGAGCCATCAGGTCTTCCTACTGCTAATGTCGTATTTACAGGATGCTTCCTTACACTGAGGTCTGTTTGCACACATGGATTCCAGGTGCCATTTTCCAGACTGCCTCCAGGAAACAAATTCCTCGATAAGAAGAATAAAGACACGTGATGTTCAGCCTTCCATTTCAAGGAAACAGGTAAAAAGTCAGCAATATTTTTTAATCAGACTTTTCCTTCCTCTTGCCAAGCAGCCCTTGCAGTGATAGTAACCCAGCAGCCAAAATAGGTGTAGACATGAAAATGAATTTGCAAGGACTGATCCCAATTTGTCACACTATTCATGAGATAATGAATTACCACATTCCAAGAACCCATCTCAGGGTGAGCACATACTAATCTGTGGTGAATCTTACACCCTCAAAAACCCACCAAACCACCAAATTCTATTCAGTGCATATCCATGAACACGTTTGTATTGTTCAGGTCTGATAGACAAGATATCTTGAGGTAAGGGTGGTTGGAATGGCCTCTCCTGAACAGCACTACAGATAGATGTTCCTACAGAAGTACATCTCCTAGAAAGGCACAACTTTTCTAGGCCATATACACCAAAAAAAGTGTCTTGTAGTAGTTCCTTCCAGTATGCACCTCAGGCATGATCAAAGCAGAGAGCATTGTCAAATTCCTACTCCTAGCAATTAAAGAATTCACAAAGTTTTAAATGTGCATCCAGAGAACTGTTGACACTTAAAGGTATATTTTCAAAGCAGCTCATGGGAGGTACATGCACAAATCCCATAATTTGATAACAGGATTAGTGAACTCTGCTTTGAAATTATATTCCAGACTGTTTTTGCATTAACAGGCACATTTGCAGATCTCAAAAACACTAAAACTCACGCTACTAACTACTGTCCAAAAAGTCAAGGTAGCCAGCTCCAATTAATCCCTTGTCTCATCTTCTACCTGGGCAGCATACCTTGTTTGTCTGACAGAATTCATAGTGGAGGAATGACCAAACTGAATTTTGAACCTTGGTGTGAATTCATTATTTCAAATATATTAGAGAAGAATGGCATTTGCTTTCTTCATATGATAAGCACATGGGAAAGGAAACAAAACCAAGTTTTATTATGGAGTTTTACATTAAATAAAAATTATTGCACATTTAAAAAAACCCAAAACCAGTAGCTAGCAAACTAGAATACCAGATGATCCAAATCAGAAGCCCTTATTAGATCCATACTTATGGCACTTTATACCAAATGAAAATTTGGCACCAGCTGAAGGGTTTTGATCTGTACAAGCATCTTTCATCAAAATCAAAGCAAACTTGCCAGGATACTTACACAAAACTTGAAGGAGGTTTTATGGAAAATAGTATGTGGTTCAGCCAAAATTCCCATAGCCATGAGAACTTCAGTTAGTCAAGGGAGAATTAAATGTCCAGTGGTTCAGACATAAGTCTGAGCATTAGTTTCTGGCTACTCACTCAGCTGAAATGCAGATGCCTGAAGACTTTCATTGTTATGCTACCCTGTGGCATAGCGAATGTGAAGAGAAACAAACTTTTAGTCCTCACTAACTCCAAGCTACCCAGCTCTGTAGTAAAATACAGAACATCTCATCCAACTAGAAGGAATTCATAACCAGGTCTGCATGTACCCCAGGGTTTCCTGTGGACAACTGCTTCCTTGCTATAGACCCAGCATAGGTCTTGCCAAGGAAGATCTTGGTTTTCCTACTGAAGCTCATGCCAATCAAGGTAGCAAACTGATGCTGGAGATCCATGAAGTCACAAAAAGAACATGGAAAAGACATTTCTGCTGCTGCACAACCATGCTGTGATCCATGAAGAGGAAGTGCTGGTGTACATGTACAACCTTTGCAGGCCTTGGCTTGGACTCCAGAGCAGAGGGGCTGCCACCAGCCTCGGTGTGAGAATTTGAGAAGATGAGGAAGGCGTTGCTTAAGGCTCAGACAGCACACAATTGGTGACCCCTACAGAGGTGAAAGGTGCCTTATTGCCTTACGTGACTCTCAGCGCTCTGCCATCAGGCCATCATGCCATATGATCCCATTCAGAAATGTGTCAGACTCCTGCCCACATTCTGGCAGAAGCAAAAGGGTAACTGTTTCACTCCTAGTCTGCTGCTCCTCGTGACAATTTTGTAAGTTTAAATAACTTGCCACCCTGCCTGGTATTTACCCCTTCCCGTGCTGCTCAATGGGCCCAATCCCATGCCCTTTCAGAAGGTTTAATTTCCCAGGTGGACTGGATGTGGCAGAACAGACCTTCACGTCCTGACAGAGAGCAGAGATTCCCAGACTGCCCTGAAAAGGGACTCCTGAAACAGAAAATGTCTGGTGGCTGAAGTCAGACCTCTGCGTGGGCCAAGCCAACCTGTCGCTCAGGCTGGGGAAACAACGTCAATATTTCCCTTCTCCACTGGAACACTTCACCTGCACGATCACGTCACAGCACGTGCCTTTTTCCTAACTTCATCATGCTGCTGCCTGAGAGACATCTCCTATCACCTAACCCCAGCTCGTTCCTCCTCTGCCATTGCCAGGCGTGCAGGTGACAGTGGAAATTCAGGCCCTGGCTCCGACCCTGCGCCGCGCACTCCCACGTTTCATCTCATGTCATTGTTCCAGCCCAAATGTGGCAACTTTCCTGTACACTTTTCTGATTTTTTCACACTGAAATTGTCCTTTGACATGAATTAGAAGAGACACAAGTACCTCTCTATTTTTAAGGGCAATCGCTAATGAATATTTGAAACAAATCTGGTTAGGAACTTGCCCCCTCCTTGTATCCTGATAAGTCCCATCTTTTATAGCCTTCCACAATCTTTCATTTAGAAATTTTCTCATGCACTTTGAAAAAGCTGTATCAATCTCTACCTTAGTTAAGCTAACTGCTTTGTCAGGAAAGCATACTGGCTACAGTACCAAAAGGCAGATAGATTAGGCATACTCAAATCCCTATTTCCAAGATAAATATATTTTAGTAAAGAAGAAGACACGGTGAATCAATTTATAATAATCTTTTAAAGTTGAAGTTAAATAAAGCAACTTAGAAACTTCAGTTTAAATACTGTAGCTAATCTTGTATTTGAACTTCTCAGTTGTTTTCTAAACAAAAACTATTAGCCACAAAGACCAGTAATTTTGCAAATAAATGGAAGCTTTATAGTAGATTAGGCACTTTTTATTACCTCAGGGGATAGACCGTGCACTTATTTAAAAAGCTTAACATTCATTTATTCACACATTTGTTTTACATGTTAAAACATTAAAGATAATTAACAGCTTCATTTTCTAAATGATTTTTAAATTCATTACTCATGTCAACCTTATCCTGAATGCAAAATGGAATTGGCCTCAACCTCTCAAACCAGTTTTTATTCACCAGCTTGCAGAGGAGAACAAATCTTTCTGCTTTTCCACCTACTAGCCGCCTTACCCACTTTGGCTGAACTCTGAATAAACTGAAGAAAATATCCCTGTACCAACAGAAAAAGCAACAGCTCCAGTAATAAAGCATTTCCAGCAACAAGCTCTGCTTTTAGGTGCTGATTTTGTGACATCCCCAATTTTAGTAGCTAGACACTCTAACATTTCAGCAACAAATATTTAAGCAGCACTTTTGCTGTTATTTAAGTGATTTTTCTGTTACTGTTGATGTATGTTTTAAAATAGACCCTCTCAATTTCAAAGTCAAGCAGGGTTTTAAAAAGTTATTGAATCAAACCTGAAAATCCAATTGACATTTTAAAACTTGCTTTTTAAAGTAACGGATATTTATGTACCCTGGTATTCAGCTGGCTCAGCCTGCCTTCGGACAACTTTAGTTGCACAGCTTCCTGAACGCATCCTAAGGCATTTCCCCCCTCATCCTTCTCTCTTTTCTTTCCACAATTCTCTGTACTATTGAGGTCACACTAATCCAGCTATAGTTGCTCACATGACTTTTGTTCTGAGAGATGCCAGTGGCTACTGTACCATCCCTGTGAGTGGTACTTATTAAATTACGCCTCTGTACACACTGATTTATTAAAAAAAAAAACAAAACAAAACAAAAAAATAAAATCCCCAGGCTTGTGCAAAATAAGTGTTAGCTAAGAGGAAGTGCACGGAGTTTAATGGACAGGGATGGGCATGTTTTGCTAACTAACTAATGAGACTCAGAAAAGCATAAACCCATATAAAACTTCCTGGTAAAACTCGGTGCTGTCACAACCAGGCACTCACTGGAGTAGAGAGGAATCGCTCTCCATGCTGCCCCGTGCACTCAGTGGGCTCTTGTTAGAGCAGTGTTTAAGGAGCTGCTGCCCCGTGCACTCACTCCGCTCCTGTTGGGCAGTGTTTAAGGAGCTGCTGCCCCGTGCACTCACTCCGCTCCTGTTCGAGCAGTGTTTAAGGAGCTGCTGCCCCGTGCACTCACTCCGCTCCTGTTGGGCAGTGTTTAAGGAGCTGCTGCCCCGTGCACTCACTCCGCTCCTGTTGGGCAGTGTTTAAGGAGCTGCTGCCCCGTGCACTCACTCCGCTCCTGTTCGAGCAGTGTTTAAGGAGCTGCTGCCCCGTGCACTCACTCCGCTCCTCTTCCAGCAGTGTTTAAGGAGCTGCTGCCCCGTGCACTCACTCTGCTCCTGTTCGAGCAGTGTTTAAGGAGCTGCTGCCCCGTGCACTCACTCCGCTCCTGTTCCAGCAGTGTTTAAGGAGCTGCTGCCCCGTGCACTCACTCTGCTCCTGTTCCAGCAGTGTTTCAGGCAGCGTGAGCCGCCTCGGCTCCGTCGGCCGGCCGGGTCAAACAGCTTGGCAGGGACACGCACCGGCTCCAGGCGCTATAGGATAATCCTGGAGTCCTGCCCGGCATTCCTGCTCCTGCTTTCATAATCACACACAAATTACCTGCCTGTAATGAAACGTTCACAACTGTGTGTGGAATACTGTTGCGTGCCTAATGCCTATCTTCAGGTGCATAATTAATTGCTCTGCAAGGCATTTTCAGGCGGGGGAAGAAAAGCTCAGCATAAATGCTGATCCAACAGTGTGTAAAGCCAATGGACTAGAACAGGGAGGCCTCCGAGAGCAGGAGCTTTCAGCTAAGGCCCCTGCTATCCCCATGCAGAGCACTAACTAGGGTATTATTTGTTACCATTTGGAAGAACAGCTTCTGAGTTTGGTTAGAGGTGAGCACTAATCAGCTGCTGAAATCTAAACTGATTATGTCTGAAGTGTCGACAGATGCAGAACTCCCTGAGTGAAGAATGAACATGTGTCAGTTTTTTGAGACAAGCTAGGGGAATACTTGTTTAACAGAAAAAAAAAGGCACATTATTTAATACTGTGCAACAATCATGTACAAATACAATGAATCATATGGAGAACAGTGGGATAGAACGTACCAGTCTAACACATAAAAATAATTATGTCAAATGTCCTTTTTCTTCTCAACATAACGGAACTCTTTTCCCACTGATGCTGTTCTCTTAATTGAGTTGTCAGGGGTGAGAGAGGCACAAAAAAAGGCCAAACCTCCCAGACTTGTCAACAAAGCATCCTGCTTCACTGCTCTCTAGAATGTATATTAACACTGTTGTTTAAACAAGCATTATTAACAAGTTCTCCAATCCTCAAACACTTATCTAAAATCCTTCCCCCGATCCCAAAACGATCTGTGCACATTTTCACACAGTAACCTATCTGTACCCAATATTATCTGCACACAACAAACCAACAATCTTTGCCCTAAGGAATTAAGAAGGGAATTTCATAGTAATACTCCCATTCCTGCTCCAAGGCAGTTTGGAAGTAGCAGAAAGATCGTAATTTTAACCAGGACAGACATGTTAGCAGCCAGGGAGGACTGCCTAATTTGGAAGCCCTAAAAATTTTTTTGATTTTGCCAGAGGGACACTCCAACCTGTTTTCAAAATGACGTGGGACTGAAAGGGAATAAAACCCAACCAGTTTCCTCTGATCTTCTCCCCAAGAGCAGCAGGGTCTCATTCAATGTATTTAATAGAGTCAGGACTGAACAGTTCAACCTCTAAGAGGAATAAGCATCAACACCGCACTGAACACAAGTTATGCAAACACATTAGTATTTACAGGACTGAGGCTTCAAAGACAAGATTCAAGAAGTGAAAAGAACAGAGGGATACAGAATCAAAAGTGGCACATTTCAGCATAATCACCTGCTCACACAATTACCAGATACAAGACAAAGCAGTCGCAGTCACCACGCTCGTTGCTTTAAACAAAACAACAACTTGCGCACTTATCCCTGTCTGCACTTTGCTGGACCACATGGCTATAAATGTGCAACAGTTCCAAATACTCTGTAATATGATGAACTATAAAGACACTGCAAAAGCATCTAAACTACATAAGGTGCTGAGCATATATATATGGAAAGAGACAGCCCATATCCCAAAGAGCTTTAATCCTCCTGAAAATTAAAATCCAAACAAACGTGTGGGTTTGAAATGTCATTGTTCAGCACCAGCCAAAGAGATATTCCAGTCTGAGTTTCTGAACCATCTGGTAAAGCATCACAACAGCTTTAAGCATCCAAGGATCTGTCAGGGGTTTTAGTTTAGAAATACTAATAATCCCATCATGTGCAGCTCCTGCTGAATGGAAGATATACCTTCTCAATGATTTATTCCCCACTCCTTTACCCAACCACACAAGGGAGAATCAGCCTGAACACGACCTGTTCACATTTCTTCATCTGAATGCAGCATTGCTCAAATTACTTGAGAACTATTACCCAGAAGCACAGTCCTTTTGCTCACAAGTCACAGTGAGGACCTTTGCTGGGTCAAAAGGGAAGAAAAATTTCTAGGAAAAGCATTAAGAAAGTATTTTGCTTTGAACTGTGTATATCTCCAGATTTTATGCTAGTAATTTCTTTCTTTCTTACCATTTACCTTGACTTTTACAGGTTACATTTGGGTCAAGGAAAAGAAAAAATTAGGGTGGGAGCTTCATTAAAGACATTTAGCAGCTCTACACAGCCCACAAAGGAAGAAACACTGGTCTGGTGAAATGAACTGGAAGACAGGCATTTCACAGGGTGTGCAGCTTGGTTGTGTCTCACCATGTGCCACCAGCTGAGCCATTGGACCAACTCTTCCAATGTCCCACTGCCTGTATCCCTGATCCACTCAGACATGGTCTAGCAGCCTCTGCCATCTCAAAAAGTCAGTCCTGCAACATCCCAAGGGAGGCATTCCAAAGAGACAGGTGGTTCTTGCTAAAAGAGAGGAAGCTCTTCTCCCACCTCCAGTCTCTGAAGGTTCAGAGAATGATGTCTGTTCATCATTGAAGAGGGTTTTGAAGGCTTGGCATCAAATACCCTTTTGAAAATGTATCCATAACCTGAGTGTACTAATAAGGGGGTCTGGAGTTCTTTTTTCCTTTTAATTCCAGTGGGGTTTATGACACCTCTACAAGTATGAAGCTGAACTATCACTTTAAGACCGTTGGTCCCAACACGTGGCTTGTGGTCAATGTGTTGCACTTGGGAGACTTTTGATAAAGTTAACAGAAATAGAAAAATGAGGTGACACAGACGCCTGAATACAGCACATCTGAAGTGCTGTTATTGCCCACAGGCTGAGAGCAGCTGCTGACTGTTTTTCAGACCAGCAGTTTGCAGGCACTAGAACATAGGATACTCCTAGGGGGAGCACACATACACAAAGGAAGAAATGAAAAGCTGTTATTAAATAATCTTAAATTCACTCAGTGAGACCCATATTCAAGATGGCATTCAGTCTGGAAATTTAAAAAAAAAAATTGAAAACAAGCACTTTTTAGAAGAAACCAGTCTTTGAAAATAGCCTCACTAGAAAGGCACTCTAAGCTCAATACAGAAACTCTTTAGGGAAGTTGTTTAAAAATGCTTTGTACACAGCCAATTAACTCTAACTTACTGATTAAGATGGCATCTCTTAATTGTTCGGTTTGTTAAATATTTCTCTTTGAAGAATTTTCTTTCCCAAAAGCCACTTACACCAATTTCTGTAACTTGCCACTCAAGCTATCAGTGGACACATAAGAGTTATATACATGGTGATGAGCTTTTAGTAGTTAAAAAAAACCCAGTAGCAACAACAATAAGAAAAAAGTGGTTTGTCTTTGAAAACCACACTGGAAAATAACCACTTACAGGTAATTCTAAATAGAGACTTGTGAAGGAAAGACAAATGCAACCGAGATCTAATAAAGAGATCTGTTAAACTCGGCATCCTGTGAGCTGATACTGGGCTTTTAGCACTCACTGCTCTGCAAACCACTGGAAAAAAAAGGTAATGGGTAAAACAAAAAGATGTGATGAAGTTTTCCTATTTCGTTGAAAAGCCACGTCATTGGCATGAACTCTTCAGCAAATCATTGCAGAAAAGTCACCTGTCAATCAGCTGCTGCTTCTGCATCCCAAGTTAATCAGAGAGGAGGAAAAAAAAGATATTTCCAAAATTAAGTGTCAGTGATGTAGAGAAGCCAGTAATAAGTATGAAGACCAAAGAAGTGAAGGCAGTTACAAGGTACTGAATTAAGAAGAGTCAAAACCCATAAAGTGTCAGTTTTTGCTAAACTGATATGCTGCCAGCATCTGAGCAAGAGGGCAGTCCTAGGTAAATGAACTATTCTTTATTGAAAATACTCAGTATAGAGTTCACAGCCTTAAGGAGAAAAAACTCAAATTCACCAGACAAGAAGTCAGTGCTGAATGAAAACCTACTGAACACAATTGAAAAGATCTTTCTTTTGCTGGCACCTGGGTCTTTTCCTATTAGCATCCAGCTTTGCACTTTCCAGTGAGAACCAGTGAAGAGCAAGCATCCCCCACAGTCTCAGTGTCCAGTTTTGTTCATCACCAGCTCACCCCCACTCCCTGTCTGCAAACACTAAAACACATGCATGATTATACCCACCTGGTATTCCAAAGAAGCCAAAGCAAACCACAGCCAAAACTCACACTTTACACTTGTTAGACCTCTGGACATAACCTGAGACTCTCAAATCTCAAACACAAAGATACAACAAAGATTTTTTCTTCCTCTCAAAGCTGAAGAGGCTGGTGACCATCCATTAATTGGATGACATTGTTCTCAGAGGAGGAAAAGGCATATCTGAGTTACCTATACAAAGCCAAACATGCTTTTTTGGGGGGAGATGAGAAAGAGGGAAATTAACAACTATTATGGGGTAAAAAACAACTCTGTCATTAGCAAATGCCCCGTTTTTCAACCAACAGCAGAGTTGGCTAAAAGTAATAGTAATTTAAACTGAAATGGAAAAAGAAGATTTTTTTATTAAAAATTATTTTTCAACCAGCTATAACAAAAAGAAAGTAGAGGAATAATAAAAGATATGGAAATGTAATATTAGACATACTCCATGTTTTGTGGCTCTTGCTACAGCAATATCATCTCCCTGCTCCATCCACAATTTTCCTTGCAAGATCAAAACCAGGCTGACCCAGCATCTCACTCCATATAATTTATTCTTCCACAAAGAAACATAAATAATACTCCCACTCTTCCCCACTCAGCTATTATTTATCAGTTATAATCACCTTCACTCCTAGATAAAGTATGTTTCCAGCTCTCTGCATCAGGGGACAACTTATAGCCACAATTCAAAAATGTGTTTGTCCAGCTAGGGAGAATTCAGAGCAAAAAGGGAAGTCCTGCAGGATGTGCTGGCCTCTGATAGCCAAACCTCTGAACTGCTACAAGCACCAAGTCTGAACAAGGAAAAGGAAATGTACACATACCACTTTGCATTTCTGTAATACTTCCTCTCCACTGTTCCCTACAGAAGAACAAGGCATGAATCTTCATCGTCCCCATCTAGCAGGGATGAAGTCCTGGCAGAGGAGAGGGAGAATTTCCCCAAGATAAAAAGGGTACTTTTGGAAAGCATAGTTCACACTAAAAAGTGTTACTGGCTCTCAGGATCCTGCTAATACTACCAGCCTTGCTTTTCAAAGAGTCTCACCATGCAACTGCTTCTCCAACACAACCAAGGGCATTGAATTTGGAGTTCAGGGAAGCAGGAGACAGGCGCAGAAGGGGAAACCGGCAGAGTTTCAAATCTTTGGTGTGTATTTATAATGTTGTAGAGAAACTGCATTTCAGGATGGAATGATTATTGATTTCTTAATGGATTACTGCTGCACAAATTTACACTCCCCCCCAAAAACATCAATCTTAGGATAATAATTATAAACCTATCACAGTGCATAGAGCATTCTGACTGAGTAGAAACTTATCGCTATCTGCCGGGAAATGGTCAGTTTTCTAATTTCTCCCACTCCAACCACATTACAGCATGGCAAGGAGCTACTGAAAAATACATGCTATTATAAAACAAACTTTGTAATAGCCACAGGACATACCTCCAGTCAACTTTCATTAAACGGACTCTTTTAAACTACTGCCCTTAAGACAGTGCCTGATCCATTAGTGAACAAGTTAATTAGTTATTAGAATCCTTTTATGTTATTTTTCTCATTGTAATGAAGCACACAGCATTGAGTGAGATTCCTTAATGGGCAACATACATTCACAAACCCACACACCCTCTCTTTTTCTGCTTACCAGCCTACAGTCAAATGTTTCTGTAGCTAAGTAATTTTTTAGCAAAGGCATCCATAGAACAGCTTTGGTACAAGCAGAATCATGTTGCAAAAATGACTGAAATACCACCAAGACTCCCCTTAACTTCAGGAAGTGTCAGACCAAATCACTGGAAATGAGGCACTACAGAAACTTAAAAATCATTCTGAACCCAAAACTCAATACCCCAAAGTTTGTGCAAGGTGCAGAAATGTGGAAGATTCAAGCCTGTCTCTGTTCAGTGGTTCCCACTCATACCACCACTCCTGTTTGACTAAAGGTGTTATGTGAGGTTACAGTCCAAAAGTGAGCTGTGAGCTAAAGGCAACTTGCAAAAAGGCTGGTTGTGAACCCAGCACCTCTAAGCTGCCGGCCCCATCCCTCTGCAAGAGGCAACCACCCTTTGCACTGGGTCAGAGGCAGCAGAAAAGCCAACTGCCTGCCTTGTTGAACACAGAGTTGATGACCTGTGCCAGGTATCAGCACAGGTCAGAGTGCCTTTGCCTCTGCAGAAACAGAAAAAGAGCTAGGAGCTCCCATCCCTGCTCAGACACCACCCTCTCACTGTGTGAGACCGTGCACTAAACTGGATCAGCAAATCGATCCAAGCTAAAAATACCCCTTTTTGTTATTTGGTTTTTCTTTTTCAGAAGATAATGCTGGCATTGCCACACAGAACAAGGAATGCTGAACTCTGCTTTGAATGCTTGCCTTAGAACTGGTAGGTGCCCCAGATGCCCTTCTAGCTGAGATGACTATTTCTAACACCTTTAAACAGTCCTAACTAATGACAGCCCACACAGCCAGCACCATTAAAACATGTGCAGCTTAAAACCCTGCACACAACAGATTTCCAGGCTCCTGCAGCACTGCTCAGCTGCAGTTTGCTCCAGAGCAGAGCTGCAGTTACACCCTGCTCAGCACCAATCCTGCTGTTCCCAGTGCTGAGCAATGGGCAATGGAACAGCTTGTACGAGCCAAGGGCTGGAATTTAAATGGAAAGTGAGGTACAGCTTGCTTCTAACCCAGCTGCAGTCTTCCATGCCTAAAACAATTTCAAACACAAATTCAGCCAGTTGATGTTCCCCCAGACTATGCTTGGCACTACCTATGACTTGCCCCCATGATAGGGGTCTGCTCCACAAGTGTGGAATTAGAGAATCTCCCACAGAGTGCAGTGAGCTTTGGATAGGTTTTCAATTTCTTGTGAGAAAGCTTGCCAGCGACACAGCACAAGGATCAGTACCTTAACTCTCATTCTCTAAGAGGTTCCAATTTAATTAGTGCAACTTCTCCCCTTTTCCATAACCTACAATTCCATCCTTCCTCCTCCATCCCAGAACTACTCATAGCTGCTGTAGGACAGCAAGTGCATCTCCAAAAATCCTCAACTTGAAAGGTGGTTAACAAAAATAATAACAGTCAAAGAAAGCAGCATTCTCCAAGGAACACAGGCCACATAAAACAGAAGCAAAGGACCCAAAATTCAGCACTTGCCATCAGCTTCAATTAGCAGCAAAGTGGGGTTTGGGAAAACAAGGGCCTCTTCAGAGCTGCTATAGGGCAAAGATGAAATCCCAGAATTAAAAACAAAATCCCCACATGCACATTAATATTCAGAGGCAATTACCTTTCAGCTTAAAGTCAGCCAACATGCATCTTACTACTGCAGCTCTTAAAGCAATCTTGTTTACAACTGGAAATGGATTACATTATCTCAGCTCCACCTATCCACATAATGCAGAGCAAACTGTCAAACATAAAATTACAAAATGGTTATTGTAAGGTATCCCCTTCAGCATAAAAATTAATTTGACCTATTTTATTACTAAATTATTACTCCCACACAAATTTTCTATCATAGATATCTATCAGCACTGACATTTATATTCCAGTGAGGCACTCTCAGATGCCTATTTTCTTCTTCTCCATCTCAAAGGTGTATTGAACAGATTTGATGTAAACAGCCTGCCAAGCTAGTTAAAATCTTTAAACTTTACACATACAATTAGATTGTGACAATAACCATTTGCTTAAAAAGAGAGAGAGAAATACCTACACAGAGTTTCAGATTCTGAAATGAAATGTTTTGCGAATTGAAGAAATGATTAATCTAAATTTAAGAAGGACCCACAGATATTTTTACTACGGCCCTGGCAGGTTGTTCTGATTGTCACCAAGAGACATGATTTGACAATGGCCCTGATTAAGAATGTGCTTAAGTCCTATTAAAGCCAATGGAAGTTAATCATCTGTTTAAGAGCTTTGCTAAATCAGGACCAGAACAGGAGACATTTCCAAAAAATCTGGGCCTAAACTGAACACACACTAATTAGCTGCACACACCAATTACATGATTATGGATGAAACACAGTTGTTTAGCATTTACAACAGCGCACTTTGTGTGGAATCATTTAGAAATAAGGTCTAATTATCATTCCGTAACAGGTCCCACAATGCATTATAACCCACATATAGCATATTAATTTTACTTAAAGGAATAGCTTGAAAAGGAAAAAGGAAAAGAAAAAAGCAGAAATCCTTCCAGCAATATTAGTCCAAATTCTCAAGTGGATCAAGATCTGACCCTTTTGGAACTTCACTGTGTTCACAGGGAGAATGTCTGAGCACTCTTGCTCAGCCCAGTTTCCTTATTGCTACATTTTGCTTACAGAAAGTATTCACTCTTGCGTTTCAAAATGTAACATTTGTACTCCATGCTGCCTAATGACTCAAGCCCTGCACTTAGAAAACAAACAAATTGGCATAGAACTGCATATCCAGGATAACAAGTATCAGCAAATTTATACAAAATATTTGTGCATACAAACCAAAAGGTGTTGTAAGTTCATTTGTGAATGATCTCAATAATTTCAACTGTTTGACATTAGCCAGGATTGACAAGACTCACTTTTATGTCCCTTACATGGACATTTATTAGTTTTTATTAGCAGCAAAATCTTCAGATATGTGAGTTAAAAACTCTCCAGTTTCATTAAATTAAGAAAAAAAGGCATTCCCAAGCCACAGACTGCTGAAAAGCCATGCTTCAGTGCAAAACACAGCTCAGGAATGAGAAGACCCATCGAGAGTTACATTTATTAAACAAACACACATTAAAAATAAAAAACCCTCATGGTATGTGAGGCAATGTTGCGATTCAAAACTTGACTCATGATTGTGAAAGTTTGGAGCTGGCATGCCAACTTGGTGAGCCATCTGCTCACCAACAATTTATAAACGAGTCTGCTGCCAAAGCCACCCGATTACTCAGTTCTAATATTAGTGATGTAACTAAAACATGCTCTGAGGGTTTTTCTCCCCATGGACCAGGAAGCACAAGAGAAAAAAAAATTCATGAAGAAAAAGTTAAAAATAAAATAGGTAAAATGTATTTATTCTATATTCCCTTCAAGTCTGGTAAATAGGAACATTAAAGATTAAGTCGATGCTTTAGACCTGTAATTCCCTCTAAACCAAGTCAGAAGAAAAAAAAAAATAGATCAGTAGAGTGATTACAAATGATGGGACAAGGAGAATCATGGTATGGTCGGGATTGGAAGGACCTTAAAGATCATCCAGTTGAACACCCTGTCATGGGCAGGGACTCCTTCCACTATCCCAGGTTGCTCCAAGCTCCATCCAGCCTGGCCTTGGACACTTGCAGGGATGGGGCAGCCACAGCTGCTCTGGGCAGTCTATGCCAGGGCCTCACCACCCTCATAGTCAGGAATTTCTTCCCAATGTCAAATCAACCCTGCCCTCTGGCACAGGGAAGGCATTCCTCCTTGTCCTGTCACTCCAGACCCTTGTGATTAGTCTCTCTCCACCTTCCTTGCCACAATTAGGTCATCCCAAAGCCTTCTCTTCTCCTGGCTGAACAATCCCAATTCTCTCAGCCTCTCCTCGTAGCAGAGGTGCTCCATCCCTCTGATAACTTGGCAGCCCTCCTGAAGGATATATTCTGTACCAGTGCCCATTTCTTTGTTAATGATTGAAATGATAGCTGGCTAAAACCAAACATACTTGTGCTCATCTCATAATAGCATTCAATACATTTTGAAAACAGCAAAAAATAATCAAGAAATTGTGCATGTAGGCAAGCAGGTACAACTGCTGATTTTACTCGTGTTGCTAATTTTACCATTAGAACTGGGCAATTTGGGATAAAAACATTTTCCTATTTAAACAAGTCCTTTCTTATTAAAATTCAACATTACAAATAGCAGTGCAAACATGTTGGACGTTACTCTACAGTAAATAATCCTTGGGGCAGAAGACAGTGTAATGAAACTGCATGGAAAATTACTCACTCAATCATTTTTAAAACGTTGAGTCACAATTCAGTTTTGTTGGCCTGAAACTCCAGATCTATCTCCATAGCAAGTGAGTAGCAAATCCCAAAGCGGAGCCACTATTCCCAGAGCTCAGATCTGAGGATGTGCTGCTGCAGGAAGAAAGGCAGCAGTGCACAGTGTCCTACACCACCACTTCCACACCACCTCCTGTGTTACCTCCTGCCCACAGGGGTCACAAAATAGTTTAACACCCCTTTCAGTGTGAGCACAATCAGGACATTTCCAAGTGCTCTGCAGGGGACACTAATTAGATTCAAAACACAGGCAGTCTTGGGGCCATTAATTAAGAGGACAATGACAGTGACAAGCACCTTGCTTCATTTCAGAACACCTTGCTCTATCACTGCCAAAAGGAGTAGCTTTTAAATCTGCAGTTTGAAATTAAATGCATCATTATTACCCAATTACCATTCTAACTAGTTTCCTCAACAACAGATCGGCTTTATTTACAATTAATTTTGGTTAATGAGCTAGTTGTAGTTCTATCTGACGGATAATGGGAAAGAATTAATAATTGCTTAATCCACACAAAATTTTGTTGTTCACATAGCACACAAAATTTTGACAAATGTTTCTGAATCCCAGCCAACAACCACCAGCACATTTTCACCATCTGAAAGCAGCCAAAGCTCAGCAAATGTTACCATTTTACATTATAGTAGGTTAAACTGTTTATATATATAATTAGAATTATTATTATAAACTACAGTCATAATTATAAATTGAAATTTCATCACTGATTCATAAGGAAGCTTTCCCCCTTCCAAAACACCTGGCCAGAACAATTGATTAAGGTCATCTCTTTGATGGTCTACAAAGATTTATTCCATCTGTAGTTGCACAAAAAAATGCTGCAGAGACCCAAAATGGAGAATAAACTGCCCTGTGCATATTGGCTGTGCTCTCTCACACCTTTGTCTACTCCCCTCCAATGAACTTAAGCCTCGCTCCAAAGCCATTTTAAGCCCAGTCCTATTTTTCTTTTTATTAGGCATTGGTTTTAAATGGTTTAAAACCATCACCTTCCATTGCCACATCACTGTATTTTCTCAAAAATATATTCCCCTTGCCAAAAGCTGGGAATGGCTGGGTTTGCCTCCAGCCAGTTCCATTCTCTTCCTCTAATGCAGCAGTGTCTGGCTGGGGTGCTGTCTACCAGATGTAACAGCAAACCTAAGGATCTCCCTGTATCCAGTCATTAAGGAACCTTGGATAATTATATGGCAATTATCATTCACATTTCTGCAGTGAAAACACTCTTTTCCCAAGGCTCTGTTGTTCTAGGCTGTTATAAAGAACAGCCAGAGTCCTGGGGCAGGAATGGGTGACACAGATAAAACACCCTGACATGAAGATGAAGAAGAACATTACAGAGCAGCACTATAGATTATTTCCTGGAATGCACTGCAGTTTGCTTTGGTTTTGAGTACATATGTGATATATATTTACTCAAGCAAAAATCTCCCTACTATCGATTTCTCTATAAATATTTAATGGTTACCAGTCAGAAGGTAAATTTAAGTAACAATAGCGCTAATGACATTAAATGAATGAAGCACTTTAAAAGTGAGAAAAAAAGCAAACATTTCTTTACAGCATTTTACACCAAGAGCAGTAAGACAGCAACCTGAAACCAGGTTACATGCTGATAGCCTTAGTCATGTCTGGTCTCACAGGCAGACCAGAGAGGTGATTTTGCACAAACATCTCACAAAAAAGTAGGTTTTGCAAGCAGCAAACTTAGCAGAGACTGGCTTCCAACAATGTTTTCCCATGCTTTTGACATTTGAAAAGGGCGGTTAATAGTTTTTCCTTCAGCCGAGGCACAATTCACGTATCTCTTTCTCTTTCTGGCTTCCTTGTTTCATAATAATTGCACTTTCTCAGTATTTTTCAAGCCTGTACTTCTCTGTTGTATGTGACTGAAGCCCTCTCTAAGTGCCTTCCATTTATATTACTGCACATGCACAGGCTTGTCAGAAACCAGGGCTGGACACATTTTCCTATCTTTTTCTTCGGCTGCCACGCTTTTCTACTTGATATTAGGTAATTTGGGGGCAGCTGACAGGTCATAGCATTTAGACTGCGAGAACACTCTGGGATTCACATGTAGGTACATGGGATTTTGGCAAAATAAATGGTGCAATTCTCAGAGTACAAATTTAAAAGAAGGCCAAGAATAAATTCACAGAGCTCTCACAGTCTGCTAACGTTATATACTACTGACCCTTAAACACACAACCAACACATTATTCTTCTGAACTCAGGAGCTACCTAGACTCTGACAATTTGCAGTCACATACACAAATTATGAAGCTGCCTGCCTGCCATCTACAGAGGCTGAATTCTTACTAAAATTAATTTTCCTACTTTTTCTCCACCTCTTCAGCCTAAAATTTTTGTCCACTTATTTGTATCTCTGCGAGTGGTGTCCTTTGTAAAGCTCTTAAACCTGAAAAAGTATGATACAACAAGGAGATATTGCTGTGTTACTCTCTAGAAGACTAGATTATCGAAAGGATAATACCCTACAGTGATAGAGAGAGGTCTGTGTATTTAAGGTAGGGGGAAAATCTCAAACAGGGGGTTTCAACTAAAGCTAATACCCCAGACTGTTCCACACAGCTGCAGGGAGATGTATTAGACTCACCCAGGAACTACCTGTGCTGGTAACAAGGTCAAAACAACTGGTAAGGTTGACCCAATTTTGAGAGATTAAACTGTAAAACTATTACAAGTACATTTAGGACATGCCTAAATCTGAAAGGTGATGAGGATTAAGGCACTGAGTAAATTTAAGGCCCAATGGTGTATTCTGAAATACTTCTACACTCGGGCAGACTCTGCACTGGTGCCAGATCCCTGCAGACTCTCCAGGGACACAGGAGAGAGGCCCCTCACCACAACAGCATATGTGCAATACAAAGCCTGTACCTAGGAATGGACAATTAAAAGCAGTATGCAAAAATGTTAATTAATAAGATTTATTCTCCTTCAGGGGCCGTTATCTCAACAAGGCAAACCCTGCAGGATATCAATTTCTCAAGAAATCAGATTAAAAACCAAACACCACTTTATTCTTTTCCCTGACATGTCTCCCTCTCTCACAGACCTGGCTGCTAACCAGAACAAGGTCCTCAGTCTACTGCCACTCTTTCCTGGAAACTTTTAAACCATCCACAACTTTAAGAGAACAGCTACTCTTCCTCAAATGAATAAACCTCATATTTCTTCTGGGTAAAAAGACTTGCTGTTTTAACACAGAAAGGAGCAACTTCTTTCATTTTCAAAAGAAGTGAATCCACACCATCCTGTTTGCTGCTCCTTGGACTAAAGTGGGTATTTAATTCTCACTGCTGAAGCTTAAATGATAACAGATAGAGTTAGCAAAAACTCTCTCAGTTTGTGTTGTCTCATGGCTAGATCATTGCCTAAAAAACCAACTTGCTTGTAAAGGGAATCATAAAATGTCCAAAAGCTGGGTTGATGTCTAGGAAAGATTAGGCATGAATTCTCATAGAAGTGCACACAGGCATTCCTAAATCAAAGACTAATGATGAAAAAAATTACCATGGACTTGAGCATATCAGAGGGCTCTGCAGCCAGCGTTCTGCGCCACTCACCAACACAATTTTCAGGGACTGAGGGAACACATGCCCCTTGAGAAAAGCCAGGACAACATCACTTCTGGTGGAGCTGGAGGTTTTAGAGGCTGGGGGGAAATGCAAGGAAAATGAGCTGAGAAAACTCCAGCCTGATGCTGAATGTCAGAGCACAGATATCTCTAGCCTAACGCTTGCTTTGTTCAAGTGGAGGAGCAGAGGGGATAAACAAGAAAATCCCCCCATCGGAACGTCAAGCTTTGTCACATTTGCGGTTTAACTGCCAGCGGAGCATCTCCCCTGTGAGCCCTGCCCACAGCTTCATTAGCTGGAGAGGAAACACACCCTGCCTTACCTTCTCACATGAGAAGATTGATAAGAAAAAAAGATGACAGGTGGTACAACAAGGTGAATGGATACTTCAGGATGTCCTGCCTCCTCTGAAAAACATTTGAGACGTCCAACCCCCAGGACAAAGAGCCTGACAACAGCAGCACCAAGGGGTGGCTGGGTCTTCCATCCTCACTGCCTGAAGTTTCAGGGTCCTCCAAAGGCCTTCTCCAAGCCAGAGACAGGGCAGGGACTTGAATACTCACACTGATCTTCCCCTTCTCTCTCCCCTGCTGCAGTGACTACACCTGTGCCCAGAGCAACCTCACAGGTGGTGGGTACCAATATCTCAGCAAGAAAAGAGGCTGGAAAAACAGTCTGTGCAGCTTCTCCAAGTAACATGAAACCATGGTGGGGAGAGCAGACAGGTCTGTAGTGAATCAGATTCCTTGGCTCATGCCTTGTGTAAAATCCACAGTCTGCTAAGAGGGGCTCCTACCTGTGTAGGAGAATGATGCACTTCAATGCCTTTCTCTTATTTTTTTCCCTACCAATTGGTAGACACAGATATTCACACTGTCCACACTGGGCTGGGAGCATGGTTTGGCCCTAGGACTGACCTTCCCCCATGCCTGAGAGGTCACAGGGATGTGACACCAACCTCAGCTACACCAAAGGGAAGACCAAGAGCCCTGTGACCTCTCTGCAGGACAAACACAGAGCAGCCATGAGCTAAAGGAGCTCATACAATGTACACAGAGCCCACTACCTCTGTGGTGTTATGCCTTGGCCACACAGCCTTACAGGAATAGACCCCTAAACTGGAAAGATTTTTTTAAAATAAGAGGCAGAGAGAAAGCAAAAGCCAGTTAAAAAACCCAAAAACAACATTCTAATTCACAGGAGTTGACATGACCTATGAGCACAGAAATGAGGGGGAATCAATCAACCCCATGCTTTTCCAGGAACAGAGCCTGCTCTTTTACAGTACTTTCCAATGTAACACCTGTAACAGCACTTGCAGGTGACCCTGCCAGCCAGGGCTATGCTCAGGGCAGCAGCTTCTGCCAGCATCTCCCTGCCTGTGAGGGATTACAGTTCTTCAAAGCCACAGGCTGACACAGCAGTGCCAGCAGAAGCCAGTAATGTAGACCTGGCTCCAGATCAAGGGCACATTTTGCTGGGCAGTGTGAATAGGGGCTCATCCACACACAGACCTGGCAGTGCTCAGTGGTGTGGGAAGAGTTAAAATCCCGTGGTTGCTCTAATGTAATCACACCACAACAGGGTACTTTAGGACCACCGCAATTATTCCTGTGCAGGACAGGAAATAAGCTGCACTGGTATTAAGGTACTTCTGAATGCATCTCATTGTGGGGCTGCAAAAATTAAATGCAAAATAACCCCTAAGCAAAAAAGATATTGTAAAAAAATCCTACTTTTGACAAAGGCTAACATGTACCATCCAAGTCTCTGTCCTAAGTGATCTACGGCTTCTGCGATTCAGAAAATAAAAGAAAAGAGGGGGACAAGAAAAAAAGCACAGAAACATGAAGGGAGTCTCCTACAATGAGCAGAATTTGGAGAAAAACTGGGCCTCTGGTCACCTAGCCCAGAGCCATATCTGTCATGTTCATTGCTTCTCAGTGATAATCCAGCTCTGCTTCCTTCCACTGGGATGCAGCAGCAGCTGCCTGGACTCCAAACAAGCGCCTGCTGCCCAAGGGAAGGGACAACACGCTGTGGCACAGGCTCCTCCCCTGGCTGTAACAGATCTTGATACTACACAGTGCAGGGGCTCAGCCTTCTCTGCAATTTCCTACAGAATTTTAGAACAGGTCCATTTTAGACATGTTTCAAGGTGGGTTCTTTAAGGGTTTTCATTCACTGGGATTACTGAAGCAAAAAGCAGAAAAGGAGGCCCTGCCTTTTCCTCCTGGAGAGAATGGCATCACTCCTTCAAGGTGCCTTGGCACTGGAAGGATGAGCACTCTCACCTTCAGTACTGCACAGAACTAGCACAGGTAGCTGCATTTCCACCTGCAAACCATCACTTAGCTGAAGGACTAGACAGAGCCCGTGGCCCACAGGAACTTTTTTTTTTTTTTTAACCAATTTCCTGGGAGAAGATACCCATTGATTTCAACAGGAGTAGAACCTTCCCCAGGATTCAGGGATGGTAAACACAGAAAACTCTCCAACAGGGATCTTGTCATCCAGCTGCTATCAAAGTGTCATATTTCATGGAAAAGGAGGATTGCTCTTTTCGTTGGTATGTCTGAAAAGGAACTGAAATTCCAGAAGCAAACACTGAAAACTTGCTGACTACAAAGCTAGCAAGAGCAGTGTTGTAACAGGGTGTGTACCAGGGAAAGTTAACTGAACCTGACAGTCCAAGAGAATAACAGAAGCTTCCTAAGAAAGGTGTGTGCTGCAACAAAGCCCTGGCAGATGACCTCTCAAGAGACTTCCATCAGAATGAATAAAAACCTATTTAATGAGATTAACTGATCATTTCACTCCACCCTCGTTATAACACTCACTGAGAGGGAGGAATGTTTTTGCAGCCGAGTATGTGGCTCCATAGGGAATGCCAGGACTGTGACAGAAGATAGGAAAAATACACAGGAAAGTCCTTCACCATTGCAGTGTGGGCTACAGATACTCAAACACCAACTCATTTCAGTGGCTACTCTCTGTTGAGTTACATATAGAGTTCATATGATAGGAACAAGTTCATGATTTTAACCACACCAGTGTGAAAAATCTGAGCTGATGTGGATGAAGCTACAACAATTCAAGGTACATCCCAGAAAATGCTTAATTTCCAGTTAACCCTTTCCTCTGTTAGGGTTACATTTTTTTTCAAGAAACACAGTGTAACATTAGTTTGCAGAGTTTTGGCTTCTTAGGTGTGGAAAAACCCCTCTATTTCTGCTAAAATCCTGATGATCACCTTTCCGTTTAATATTTATTTCTTCTCAAACTCCAAGAAAGGTAAATGCATTGGCTAAAACTTTGATAACTACTAGTGCCCTGGCAACTCTCAGGAAGTCTGAGGATAAAAGACTGAAGCAAAGACCCTGCTCTTGTAAATGTCAAAGGAGCTCACTCCTTACAGTTCCCTACCACACTTTATTGAGCTCATCCCTCACATCTGAGCTCATCTTGGCAAAGTCCATCTTCGCTGTCCTTCAACCTGCCAAACCACAGGTACATCTGTATTAAGAATCACCCTAAAATTCCATAGCTGAGCTCTAAAAATCAAAGTGCCAAGACTGCAAAGTCAGACACAAAGGACTGGAGGACATCTCAAGTCAAAAGTCCACCTCCCTGCACTGAGGCAGGAGATACCCAGACCAATAAACGCTGAAAGAAGATTCCTCAGCATCTTGAGGTGATCAGGTACGAGTTTTTAGCACATTCTAAGACATTTGGAAGAAAGGGAGACCTGAATCCCCATTCAGAGCACAGCAGTTTGGCTGCCAGAATTGTTCATGCCCCAGTGAACACATCAGGGGAGTGACTGCCTCAAAGCACTAATTCAGTCCCCCCCTGCAGCCCAGCCCAGCCAGCTTTAACCACCCTCCCTAAAGGAAAGCCTCCATCACCTCATCCTACTAAAAAGCCCACAACACAAACTGAGCCAGGAAAGAATCCCAGAGCAAGGTTCAGCCTCACTTGCCTGGGAGTAAATTCTAGTGGTGACAAGGCTTATTTGCCACAGAGCTGAGGCATGGAGCAACTTTTAACTTTATGTGGTTTCATTCCAACAG